>NC_088402.1:74145746-74455746 GCF_034236695.1 Oncorhynchus nerka | reverse complement strand
CACTTTTTTTAATCAATATGCAATTCAACTGCTGAACTTATTAATAATAACTTGTATGTGTTTGTTTATGTATTATGTGTGTGTTTTTTGGCTTTGGGTGACGCAGCACGGGTCCACTTCCAGCACAGTGCAGAGCTCCTGAGCCGCTTGGTGAAGGTGGAGGCCAACTACTCCCTGCAGCTGTACCCAGACGAGGGCCACATCCTGAAGGAGCGGCGCAGCATCCAGCATTCCCAACGGACCTTGGTGCACTACCTCCAGGCCTGCCTGAGACACAACCCCCTCCTGGCCTCCATAGAGGAGCCAGATGAGGATGACTGAGTACTCCCACCTCTGGTACTGGAGAAACATACTGAGAAGTGACGACTACTCAGTCAAACTACTACTAAACACTAGTCTCTTCCCACAGCCACTGACTAGAGACAAGAGCACGGGAGTGTGGACCAAGAATATCAGATCACAGCCTACTTTTATCAGTTCACAGCAACTTTGGAAATATACAATTTCTTCCCAACATTGTTTGTACTGTTTGAATTGTGTTGTCCCTGATTGTTTACACTGTGTGGATCCATTATCCAAGAAGTGACCATGGCCAGACCAAATGTTGATTCTTCTTAAAGTTTACAAAATAGCCTGAACATGCATGTCGTAATGGCTGCATGAAGCGGAGTGGTTTACAATGCATTCTTCTATTTTTCGTTATCCTGCATATCTTAACTTTGCTTAATTTATTGCAGCTAAAATCAGCCTGCTACGCTGTTATGTAACACATATATGGTATGGACTTAGTGTCACTTTTAATGTGCCAAATACATGGTATGTTTACAAGTGTGTTCACCATGCCAATTCAGAGATGTATCCAGACTTATAGACTGTATTTTCCATGCCTCTTGCATGATTATTTTCAACAGTTCCATGTTGTATTTGGTAACTTTGGATGGATATAATAAGAATGAACAAACCCAACAAAATATAATATGAAGCACATTTGTTAGAAGTTTATTTCAGTAGTTATGTTTTTGTTTGTTTCCTTAAATTAATTTCCTTTGATAGTCACGCATACTTTCTTCATGTGTGCTGCAAAAGTTTAACACCTCACTGAAAAGTATACATCTCCCCCAGCAACGTGGACTCCCAATCAAAGTTGTGGAACATCTATGGTGCACTGCATGTAGTCTGTTTGCAATTGAATAGCCAACTTTACATTTTTCCTTTTTTTTTGTTTTACTAAATCCTTTACGATAAAGAATCAATTCCTTGTTTTACAGAAATATTGTTGTGTGTGTTCCATCACTGGCTGCTTTGGAGAGGAAAGGTGGAGCCTCGGCCAAAGTATCAGAATTGAAATAGTGAATGAATAACTGTCTGTTGTGTCAAGTATAATTTCTTGAACCGGTCTCGTTGGTACCAGGTGTTTTTAACCTAGACCCAATAGATTTGGCAAGAATTGGATAAGTGCAATAAGTCCAGTGGTGGAAAAAGTACCCAATTCTCAAACTTGAGTAAAAGTATAGATACCTTAATAGAAAGTTACTAAAGTGAAAGTCAATCAATCAATTAAATAAAGCCCTTTTTACGTCAGCCGATGTCACCAAGTACTATACAGAAACCCAGCCTAAAACCCCAAACAGCAAGCAATGCAGATGTATAAGCACGGTGGCTAGGAAAAACTCCCTAGAAAGGCAAGAACCTAGGAAGAAACCAGGACCTGAGGGGTGGCCAGTCCTCTTCTAGCTGTGCTGGGTGGAGATTATAACAGTACATGGCCAAGATGTTCAAAAGTTCAAAGATAACCACCAGGGTCAAATAATATTAATCACAGTGGTTGTAGAGGGTGCAACAGGTCAGCACCTCAGGAGTAAATGTCAGTTGGCTTTTCATAGCCAAGCATTCAGAGTTAGAGATAGCAGGTGCGGTAGAGAGAGTCGAAAAACAGCAGGTCCGGGACAAGGTAGCACGTCCGGTGAACAGGTCAGGGTTCCATCGCCGCAGGCATAACAGTTGAAACTGGACCAGCAGCACAACTAGGTAGACTGGGGACAGCAAGGAATCATCAGGCCAGGTTGTCCTGAGGCATGGTCCCAGGGCTCAGGTCCTCCGGGAGGGAGAGGCAGAGAGAATTAGAGGGAGCATACTTAAATTCACACAGGACACCGTATAAGACAGGAGAAATACTCCAGATATAACAGACTGACCATAGCCCCCCGACACATGAACTATTGCAGCACAAATACTGGAGGCTGAGACAGGAGGGGTCGGGAGACACTGTGGCCCCGTCCGAAGATACCCCCGGACAGGGGCAACCAAGTCAGCCAGTAAAATACTACTTCACTAAAAGTATTTGGGATTTAAATATAGTTAAGGATCAAAACTAAATGTAATCGCTAAAATATACTAAAGTATCAAAAGTAAAATATTGCTGATATTTATCAAATTATTTCCGATCTACACCTGTAATTTTTATGGTCATGTCCAGAAACAATTCATTTAAATTGTGTGACAGAATGAAACGGAAATTAGTTCCATCCCAGTCTTCCGTTTGCCTTAGCCAATCGTTTCGATTGATAGAGACACACGAGGCTCAACTGGCCAATGAGGTTACATTTCCCTGCAACCACCATCCAATCAACGATACGCCTACTTGCGGGCCCGAATCCCTCTTCAACCTTCAGTCGTGTTTTTTTCTGTAGGGGCACCTTCAACTAGCTTCGCTGGGCATTGTCTTTCAGAATAAATATATTTTCCCACAGACATCATGTCCTTTCTGGCTACCAGTATCAGCAGGCTAGCGCCAAGACTCCTTCAGTCAAAGGTAAGCCGAGGCAAGGAGCCTCTTCGAAGTAGAGTGGGCGTCAGTGCAAACGTTAATTTGCTAGAAACTATCAAGTAAAACTTGAACAACTAGCCAGCCGGCTTGCTCGCTCTCCAGGAAAATGTCGGTTGTAGTCAAGCGCATTCATGTATGCTAGTGGCTACACATCGCCAGATTGTTTTGAAGTTACCAACGATGGCCCTCTATCTTTTAAATGCGTTGGCACTACTGTTTCTCGACGTTTTCTAGGTTAGCTGCGAGCTAGCCAGTTGACAGTGACAGATAACGTTAACTAACAGGAGATTGATTGTGCAGGAGGTTGACGTTTGACAGCTAACGCTAGTTAGCTATCCCTCCTCTCACATGGAAGTTACTTTAAACTGCTTTTTTAGATAATGCATAGTCTTATATTAGCTACCTACTGTCAGCAGTGGCAAGTTAATTGGCTGGCTAGCTAACCTGCTCCTCCACTTCACCTCATTTGACCTTCAGTGCTAACATTTCCATTCATAAGTACATGTCCTAACTATTAACGTTAGCCAATACAACAGAAACTATCTAGGTTTGTTCATTTTCGGGTGCTGTATTGTTGCCAAGTCTCCATTTATGTCGCAATCTACACTGAAAAAAATATATAAACGCAACTTGTAAAGTGTTGGTCCTGTGTTTCATGGGTTTAAATAAAATATCCCAGAAATGTTCCATATGCACAAAGCTTTTCTCTCAGATTTTGTGGACACTTATTTTATTAAAACATTTTTTTTTTACATCCCTGTTAGTGAGCATTTCTCCTTTGCCAAGACAATCCATCCAGCTGACAGGTGTGGCATATCAAGAACTTGATTAAACAGCAGATCATTACACGGGTGCATCTTGTTGGGGGCAATAAAAGACTACTTTAAAAGGTGTTTGTCACACAATGCTAAGTTGAGGGAGCGTGCAATTGGCATGCTGACTGCAGGAATGTCCACCAGAGCTGTTACTTGAAAATTGAATGTTAATTTCTCTACCATAAACTGCCTCCAATGTCGTTTTAAAATATTCTGCAATACGTCCAACTGTCCTCAACCGCAGACAATGTGTATGTTATGTGCAAACAGTTTGCTGATGTCAATGTTGTGAATAGAGTGCCCCATGGTGGCGGTGTGGTTATGGTATGGGCAGGCATAAGTTACTGCCAATGAACACAATTGCATTTTATCTATGGCCATTTGAAAGCACAGAGATGCTGTGAAGAGATACTGAGGCCTATTGTTATGCCATTCATCCGCCACCATCAACTCATATTTCTGCATGATAATGCACAGCCCCATGTCGCAAGGTTCTGTACACAATTCCTGGAAGCTGAAAATGGCCTGCATACTCACCAGACATGTCACCCATTGAGCATGTTTGAGATGCTCTTAATTGATGTGTCGGCAGCGTGTTCCAGTTCCCGCCAATATCCAGCAACTTAACACAGCCATTGAAGAGGAGTGGGACAATATTCCACAGGCCACAATCAACAGCCTGGTCAACTCTATGCGAAGGAGATGTCGTGTTGCATGAGGCAAATGGTGTTCACACCAGATACTGACTGTTTTTCTGATTCATGCCCCTACTTTTTGAAGGTTTCTGTGACCAACGGATGTATATCTGTATTCCCGGTCATGTGAAATCCATCGATCAGAGCCTAATTTATTTTTAATGGACTGATTTCCTTATGAACTGTAACTCAGTAAAATATTTGAAGTTGTTGCATATTGTGTTGATCTTTATTCAGTATACCTAGCCAGTTAACTATCCAATTATGTAATAGGTCTATGCATGTGCAACACTGAAGTTTCAATAACACACACTGATTTGAATTCTGTCTTGATTTCATGCATTCCACAGAGGTCTGTATTGATTCCTGGGTGCCACTGCTACCTGTGGAAACCCAACTTTAAATTGCATTGAATTCTATGTCGGGCAGAAATGAGTGTTTTGAATCAGGAAAGTTAACTTTCACGACCTCTACAAGCCAGAATGTTGAATACAATTATATTCTAACAAACCTGAAGCATGCACAGAACCATGTAAACACGTGCAGGAGCTTGGCAAGTAGACATGAGGCTCGTGCATGTATTTTTCTTGTGCACATGCTTCAGGTGATAGAAGTCTGAGCTCTACCAGCACTTTCAAAAGTTGATGTAATTATACCTTCCTGTGGATATATTGTTTCCTACCGCCAAAAGGACCAACTGCAAGGACAACTATTGAAGTACGTTAATAAAATCTCATTTTATTTGACATTCTGGAAGTTGTGAGAGGAAGCTTTCCTGATTCAAATGCTCATTTCTGCCCATTGGGTTTCCAAGCAACTACCTCCCTGGTCAGGAGTAAGACTGTCTGAGTGTCCTTGGAACACCGGCTGTAACTAGATTGTAACCTACAGTACTGCCTTCACCCAATTACCCTCCTGCTCAGATCATTCTATTTCTATGGCCCAGATAGCTGACAAATCACGTTAACTTGTGACATCTTATTTGAGGGACTGTTCACTTTCAATCCTCAGACAGATGTACCTCTCGTTCACCAAAGAGGGCTCCCTCTTTGATTCTCAGTTGAAGCATTGATGACGTTGTGGAACTGTGTACAGTAGTCCCAGCACTTTGTCGACACGTTAATAATCCTTGTTTGCGATACGGTTTTGGTAACCTTTTGGAAGTTTGTACAGAAGCAATCTATAATTATTTTTCATAAAATAAAAGGTTAAATGAATACACCTTTTTTATACTGTTAGGATTCACACACGGCCATATAGCCAAATAGAACCGCTGTAACATGGCAATCTAGCATCTACGAACAACTGTGTATCGGAAGGAGGATGCCAGAAAAGTGTTGTAACTGATTTTGGACATATTTTTACGAGAGTGAAACCTCTCGCTTTGCCTCTTCCTCTCTGGTCTAGTTTCAGACTACTGGTAGTAATCACCTGCTAAGCTACAAGATTACTGGCACCCAGTCAAGAACTTTCATATCCTGCCTGGGCTGATTTTTGTATTTTTATTTATTTACTCAAGAACATTCCTGTTAATCCGACTCAATCTCCTAGTTCTAGTGACCAAGTCCTTAGGGTCATCTGCCATAGCTGGAGAAACAAATGCATTATGGTTAATTGAAATTGAGAAATATTGCTAGCTTTTTGCTATAAACCCTCTAGGTTCATTTTCATTCATCATTATACCAGCTGCTCCCATTTACCTCTGACAACAGTATAATGTTATCTGCAGTCTAGGCAGACATTGCGGATTGCCAGACCAGATAGCAGTTATCTATACAGAACCAATTACCCGATCTTCCCACTCTGTCGTGGATGTTGTGAGTCTATGGGGTTGGATATTTAGGCTAACTGAGAAGCGGCGAGAAATCAGGATTTCATGGTACTATCAGCTCAATGACTAAATTAGGCCTACTTCTAGTAGTCTAGCTGCAGGTATTGGAAATCAGAGTGCAGTTTTGCTATGCAGCTAATTTGAAGCTTCTCTAATACCTCCTTTACACTCAGTGCTAACCAAGTCTCTGTTTTGACCACAGACCCTCCCTCAGGCTCATGTTTTCTGATGCTTGCATTTTCCTCTGCAGAATGCCTCATGTGTCATTGTGGCATCCAGACATGCCAGCTCATCAACAGTAAGTACTCTGACCATCTCTTCAAGGCCACTCATTGTCAGTTTGCTCATTATTAAAGTCATTGTTGGTGAAGCATGATATTAATAGGGATTGACATTATGGACCATGCTGATAGGTTGAAAAACAGGCTTATAAAGTTATGTTTTGGATATAATGGTTGTTTAACTAACACAGACTTGGCAGTGTTATCACACAGTTTTTACTAGGTTCTCTGTAGTTGACCTTTTTTTATATAGGCTGGTTTTCAACTAATTTTATTTTGACTGAGCTTTCAGAGACATGTCTGTGTTTTTGCAGAATTTAAAGGATGTTCTATCAGACCTCATCCCAAAAGAACAAAGTAGGATCAAGAGCTTCAAACAGCAGTATGGTAAAACCAACATTGGATCGATCACTGTTGATATGGTAAGTAATAGAGCCGTATTCATTATCTCAGAACATAATGTTGGTAAAAACCATACAAGAGAATCAAAGGCTTTTAATGTAGAAATAAACCACTTTGAGAGAAATTGCAAGATTATGTTATAATAATTTTATTGCATCATGGTTGTTTATGCAATAGAATAAGGGGTTGTTAGAACGCTCGTCTGTGTCTTCTACTGAGGATGGGCCTCTGGGAGATAACTGACAGGAGATTTATGATGTCTTTGGGGACACTGCATTCCAGAGCATGAATTAATGTTTCTGTTCTATACTGTACCAGTGAGACATGGCTCCAGTATGGAGTTAGGGGGCCAGACACTGGTCTCTACACAATGAAAACTGTTTTTACAGCAGATACTGTCTGCTGTGAATTATAAGTATCTTTTATACAAATCTTGTGACCCATTCAATAATCTGTTCGTCATGTAGGTTGAAAGGGGTCTATCTTGGCTATAAAAGACCTTTGTACTTTTGTCTCGGGGCTCTCAACGAATCATCTGAGGGTGATTTGTTGACCAGCCATCATGCTCCATTATTAATAAGTGGTTTAAAGATTTAGTTTAAGTATAACTCTGACTTGTGTGATAAGGTTGTCTCCTCATTTGATAGTAAAGAAATGAACCACTACAAAGATCAGAAAAGCAATGGTAAAATCATTTTCAAAATTCCATTAACAAAATTATGTGTGGTGAGGGTCTTTAGTTTATCAATATGTAGAAATGGATTCACATTACTGTATTATAAACCGGCTGCTACGTGATTGGGTCTGATGTTGCCCCTCGTCTATCCCCCTTTTAGCATACTAGCGGTCATGTAATGTACCACTACTCAGCCTGGTCCCTGCCAGCTAAGCACAGCCACAGGATGTGTCCGATGACACTTTGCTTCTTGATAACTTGATTACTGATATTCAAAACATTTTGAGAATGTACCAACAGCGGACTAATGTAACAAAAAATAACTAAAGTATAAAGCTGAGTCACAGCTCTTGCCTCCCACACCAGAAATCACAGCAGACTCACTCCAGGGTTACACACACCTCAGCTCTTACAGTGAATGTCATCCACACGTTTATCATTCACATGACATCTTTACCCTTTTTATGACTGAAGAATGTAGATGAATTAAGATCAGGGTCATCTTTACACATTTTGAATTGAGAGACTTATTTCTGGACTTTGATCAGAGAGAAATAGTCTAGCCTATATTGAGCTTTCTGTACAGAATGTAATTTCTATTGTTTCATAGGTCTATGGTGGGATGAGGGGCATGAAGGGTCTGGTGTATGAGACCTCTGTGCTGGATCCTGATGAGGTGTGTTTCCTGCCATCACAACACAAATAATCCACTAAACAGTATCACCCACAGAATAATTGATGTGTCAAGCTGAGCACTCTTGGCCCTCGTAGATAAGCCATATGGTTACTTAGTGCCTTCAGAATGTATTCAGACTCCTTGACTTATTCCACATTTTGTGTTACAGCCTGAATTCAAAATTGATGAAAACAATTATTCTCATCCATCTACACACAATACCCCTTAATGACAAGGTGAAAACATGTTTTTTGCACATTTTTATTGAAAATGAAATACAGAAACAAGTATTCACACTCGAGTCAATACTTTGTAGAAGCACCTTTGGCAGTGACTACAGTCTTTCTGGGTAAGTCTCTAAGAGCTTTCCACACCTGGATTGTACACCATTTGCCCATTTTTATTATTAAAAAAATTATTCAAGCTCTGTCAAATTGGTTGTTCATTGCTAGACAACCACTTTCAGGTCTTGCCATAGATTTTCATGTACCGTAATTGCTGGACTATTAAGCTCACCTGAATATAAACCGCACCCACTGAATTATTAAAAAATATGTATTTTGTACTTAAATAAGCCGCACATGTCTATAAGCCGCAGGTGCCTACCGGTACATTGAAACAAATTAACTTTACACAGCCTTTAAACGAAACACGGCTTGTAACAAAAATTAAAACAGTAGCCTACCAAGAAAGTCATTGGTCACTATCTTCCTCCTCCTGTGCACTGAAACCACTGAAGTCCTCTCCTTCGGTGTCAGAGTTGAATAGCCTCAGAATTGCTTCATCCGATGTTGGATCGTTTTCATTGTTGCTCTCGTCACTTTCATCCGGAGGCAAATACCCCGCTGAGCTCATGCTGCCCCTTCAACACGCAGAAGTCCAGCCTTTTGAAACCCGTTGATGATAGTGGATTTTTTGACAATGCTCCACGCTGTCAGGACCCACTGGCAGACTTGACAATAAGATGCTCTTCGCCCGAGGCCCGTTTTAGTGAAGGATTTCTCCCCACTTGTCATCCAAGCCTCCCACTGAACAAGGAGCGCCACCTTAAATGCACGATTTACACTGATGTCGAGTGGCTGCAAATACTTTGGGCTATCTGCTTTTCTTCCCTCTGAAAGCTTTTGTTGTCTTTCTGCACTGAGTCAGTTCCTCGCGCTGCTGTTTCCAACGTCTTATCGACTCATTAAGGCCAAGCTCCCATGCAGCAGCTAGATTTCCTTTTCCAACAGCCAGATTTATCGCCTTCAACTTGAAAGCTGCATCATATGCATTTCTCCGTGTCTTTGCCATGATGAGGGTGACAAAATTACTACCGTAATCAGAATGATGAAGTTTGAGCGCGCTCGATTTAAGTCACATTATGTGACGGTGCTCAGTTTTTTGGCGGGATGAATCTTGTGAAAGTGGGAAAAATCCATAAATTAGCCGCGTCATTGTATAAACCGCGAGGTTCAAAATGTGGGAATAAAGTAGCGGCTTATAGTCCGGAAATTACGGTATATTTAAGTCAAAACTGTAACTCAACCACTCGGAACATTCACTGTCTTCTTGGTAAGCAACTCCAGTGTAGATTTGGCCTTGTCTGTTAGGTCATTGTCCTGCTGAAAGGTGAATTAATCTCCCAGTGTCTGTTGGAAAGCAGACTGAACCAGGTATTCCTTTAGGATTTTGCCTGTGCTTAGCTCCATTCCGTTAAGGACTGGGGAGTTTTTCAGGATAAAAAATAAACAATTACAAGCACACCCATAACATGATTCCGCTTTAAACATGGAGAGTGGTACTCAGTAATTAGGTGTATTGCGTTTGCCCCAAACAACTTTGTATTCGGGACAAAAAGGTCATTCCTTTGACAGATTTTTTTTCTAGTATTACTTTAATGCCTCGTTGCAAAAAGCATGCATGTTTTGGAATCTTTTTATTCTGTACAGCTTTCCTTCTTTTCACCCTGTCAATTAGGTTAGTATTGTTGAGTAACTACAATTTTGTTGGTCCATCCTCAGTTTTCTCCCATCACAGCCATTGGCCTCAGGGTGACAGCCATGAGCAGTTTCCTTCCTCTCCGGCAACTGAGTTACCATCCAAAGTGTAATTAATAACTAACCTATACTCAAAGGGTCTTCTTAATTTTTTATATTTTTTACCCATCTACCAATCTACCATATTCTTTGCAAGGCATTGAACAACCTCCCTGGTCTTTGTGGTTGAATCTGTGCTTGTAATTCACTGCTTGACTGAGGGACCTTACAGATAATTGTACGTGTGGGTAAAGAGATGAGGTAGTCATTCAAATATCATGTTAAACACAATTATTGCACATAGTGAGTCCATGCAACTTATTATGTGACTTGTTAAGCACATTTTTTTTTGTTTCTTTTTACTCCTGAACTTATTTAGGCTTGCCATAACAAACGGGTTGAATACTTACAACATTTTGGTTTTTCTTTATTAAATTATTTTGTGTAAATTTCAAAAAACATATTTCCTCTTTATATATATTGTGTGTGTGTGTAGGCCAGTGACAAAACATCTACATTTAATCCATTTTAAATTCAGGCTGTAAGACAACAAAATGTGGAAAAAGTCAAGGGGTGTCAGTGCCTTGAAAGTACTATCTAAATTGTGTCAAATTTGTCTTTAGGGCATCCGCTTCCGTGGCTACAGCATTCCAGAGTGTCAGCAGCTGTTGCCCAAGGCTCCAGGAGGTCAGGAGCCACTGCCCGAGGGCCTCTTTTGGCTGCTGGTCACAGGACAGGTCCCCACAGAGGAACAGGTGAGATGGGGCTAGGGCTAATTTAAACTGAATGTAAAGATTTAGTCTGGTCAAGTGGAAAGGAGGTTAAAGGGTAGCATAAACATAACCACATGTAACATGGATTTGCATTGGTATACGCACGTAAAGTTCAAATACAATGTTAGACCTCACTTTTATTTTTTAAGTTATTACATAAAACCGATCAGAATGCTGAAGTCATGCCGGGAAAATGTTTTTTGCGGGTTGTGACGCTTCATATGGAGGACCCAGCCAGTCAGCCTATTCCCTGTAATGTAAACTTCAACAGAAATAACTTAATGTATAACTTCAAATTAAACCAAATCGTTTGCACCTTCATAATTACTGGTTTCAATAAAATGTTCAGATAACTTAGTCTATCACAGTGCAATCCGTTTTGTCACCAAAGCCCCATATACTACCCACCATTGCGACCTGTACACTCTCGTTGGCTGGCCCTCGCTTCATACTCGTCGCCAAACCCACTGGCTCCATGTCATCTACAAGACCCTGCTAGGTAAAGTCCCCCCTTATCTCAGCTCGCTGGTCACCATAGCATCTCCCACCTGTAGCACACGCTCCAGCAGGTATATCTCTCTAGTCACCCCCAAAACCAATTCTTTCTTTGGCCGCCTCTCCTTCCAGTTCTCTGCTGCCAATGACTGGAACGAACTACAAAAATCTCTGAAACTGGAAACACTTATCTCCCTCACTAGCTTTAAGCACCAACTGTCAGAGCAGCTCACAGATTACTGCACCTGTACATAGCCCACCTATAATTTAGCCCAAACAACTACCTCTTTCCCAACTGTATTTAATTAATTAATTAATTTGGCTCCTTTGCACCCCATTATTTTTATTTCTACTTTGCACTTTCTTCCATTGCAAAACTACCATTCCAGTGTTTTACTTGCTATATTGTATTTACTTTGCCACCATGGCCTTTTTTGCCTTTACCTCCCTTCTCACCTAATTTGCTCACATTGTATATAGACTTGTTTATACTGTATTATTGACTGTATGTTTGTTTTACTCCATGTGTAACTCTGTGTCGTTGTATCTGTCGAACTGCTTTGCTTTATCTTGGCCAGGTCGCAATTGTAAATGAGAACTTGTTCTCAACTTGCCTAGCTGGTTAAATAAAGGTGAAATAAAAAATAAATTTAAAAAACAAAACAAATTAATTTATGAATTTATTGATAGAAATCAGCTTGCAAAGATGCTAGCCTGCTAACGTTAGCCCTACTAGCCTGCTAACGTTAGGTTAGCACTGCATGAGTCAGCCAGTTGCGATCAACACCTAGCTTACAGAAACATTTAAAGTAAACCAAAGTTTTGAACAAATATAACACCATCTAAACAATTATCAAATAATGTTGCCGTATATGCAGTTATCTTAGCCAGCCAGCTAAGGTTACTTATTTTAGCCTGCTTACTAGTATAGCCAGCTAACTAGTCTAGTTGGACAACCACCACGGTCAACATAGCTAAGTGGTAAGCCAGAGAACAACACCAACTATTCTAGCACAAGCAGGAAAAATATATATAAATCTAACAGATACAGTGGGGCATCACGTGGACTGGGATATGTTCCGCATTGCGGCGAACAACAACATTGACGAATACGCTGATTCGGTGTGCGAGTTCATTAGAACGTGCATTGAAGATGTCGTTCCCATAGCAAAGATTAAAACATTCCCAAACCAGAAACCGTGGATTGATGGCAGCATTCGCGTGAAACTGAAAGCCCGAACCGCTGCTTTTAATCAGGGCAAGGTGACCGGAAACATGACCGAATACAAACAGTGTAGCTATTCCCTCCGCAAGGCAATTAAACAAGCTAAGCGTCAGTATAGAGACAAAGTAGAATCTCAATTCAACGGCTCAGACACAAGAGGTATGTGGCAGGGTCTACAATCAATCACGGATTACAAAAAGCAAACCAGCCCCGTCACGGACCAGGATGTCTTGCTCCCAGGCAGACTAAACTTTTTTGCCCGCATTGAAGACAATACAGTGCCACTGACACGGCCCGCAACCAAAACATGCGGACTCTCCTTCACTGCAGCCGACATGAGTAAAACATTTAAACGTGTTTAACCCTCGCAAGGCTGCAGGCCCAGACTGCATCCCCAGCTGCGCCCTCAGAGCATGCGCAGACCAGCTGGCTGGTGTGTTTACGGACATATTCATTCAATCAATCCTTATCCCAGTCTGCTGTTCCCACATGCTTCAAGAGGGCCACCATTGTTCCTGTTCCCAAGAAAGCTAAGGTAACTGAGCTAAACGACTTCCGCCCTGTAGCACTCCCTTCCGTCATCATGAAGTGCTTTGAGAGACTAGTCAAGGACCATATCACCTCCACCCTACCTGACACCCTAGACCCACTCCAATTTGTTTACCGCCCAAATAGGTCTACAGACGATGCAATCTCAACCACACTGCCCTAACCCATCTGGACAAGAGGAATACCTATGTGAGAATGCTGTTCGACTACAGCTCAGCATTTAACACCATAGTACCCTCCAAACTCGTCATCAAGCTCGAGACCCTGGGTCTCGACCCCGCCCTGTGCAACTGGGTACTGGACTTCCTGACGGGCCGCCCCCAGGCGGTGAGGGTAGGTAACAACATCTACACCCCGCTGATCCTCAACACTGGGGCCCCACAAGGGTGCGTTCTGAGCCCTCTCCTGTACTCCCTATTCACCCACGACTGCGTGGCCACGTACGCCTCCAACTCAATCATCAAGTTTGCGGACGACACCACAGTGGTAGGCTTGATTACCAACAACGACGAGACGGCCTACAGGGAGGAGGTGAGGGCCCTCGGAGTGTGGTGTCAGGAAACAGCAGAGGGAGCACCTCCCTATCCACATTGATGGGACAGTAGTGGAGAGGGTAGTAAGTTTTAAGTTCCTCGGCGTATACATCAGACAAACTGAATTGGTCCACCCACACAGACAGCATCGTGACGAAGGCGCAGCAGCGCCTCTTCAACCTCAGGAGGCTGAAAAAATTTGGCTTGTCACCAAAAACACTCACAAACTTCTACAGATGCACAATCGAGAGCATCTTTTCGGGCTGTATCACCGCCTGGTACGGCAACTGCTCCGCCCACAACCGTAAGGCTCTCCAGAGGGTAGAGGTCTGCACAACGCATCACCGGGGGCAAACTACCTGCCCTCCAGGACACCTACACCACCCGATGTCACAGGAAGGCCATAAAGATCATCAAGGACAGCAACCACCTGAGCCACTGCCTGTTCACCCCGCTATCATCCAGAAGGCGAGGTCAGTACAGGTGCATCAAAGCTGGGACCGAGAGACTGAAAAACAGCTTCTATCTCAAGGCCATCAGACTGTTAAACAGCCACCACTAACATTGAGTGGCTGCTGCCAACACTGACTCAACTCCAGCCACTTTAATAATGGGAATTGATGGAAATTGATGTAAAATATATCGCTAGCCACTTTAAACAATGCTACTTACTCTACATCATTCATCTCATATGTATATGTATATACTGTACTCTTATCATCTGTGGTCATCATGTGTATGTGACAAATACAAATAAATATAAATATTGATTTAAAAATCAAATCAAATCAAATGTATTTATATAGCCCTTCGTACATCAGCTGATATCTCAAAGTGCTGTACAGAAACCCAGCCTAAAACCCCAAACAGCAAGCAATGCAGGTGTAAAAGCACGGTGGCTAGGAAAAACTCCCTAGAAAGGCTAAAACCTAGGAAGAAACCTAGAGAGGAACCAGGCTATGTGGGGTGGCCAGTCCTCTTCTGGCTGTGCCGGGTAGAGATTATAACAGAACATGGCAAAGATGTTCAAATGTTCATAAATGACCAGCATGGTCGAATAATAAGGCAGAACAGTTGAAACTGGAGCAGCAGCATGGCCAGGTGGACTGGGGACAGCAAGGAGTCATGTCAGGTAGTCCTGGGGCATGGTCCTAGGGCTCAGGTCCTCCGAGAGAATGAGAGAGAGAGAAAGAAAGAGAGAAGGAGAGAATTAGAGAACGCACACTTAGATTCACACAGGACACCGAATAGGACAGGAGAAGTACTCCAGATATAACAAACTGACCCCAGCCCCCCGACACATAAACTACTGCAGCATAAATACTGGAGGCTGAGACAGGAGGGGTCAGGAGACACTGTGGCCCCATCCGAGGACACCCCCGGACAGGGCAGGGCCAAACAGGAAGGATATAACCCCACCCACTTTGCCAAAGCACAGCCCCCACACCACTAGAGGGATATCTTCAACCACCAACTTACCATCCTGAGACAAGGCTGAGTATAGCCCACAAAGGGGGGGGGGGGGCAACCCAGACAGGATGACCACAACAGTGAATCAACCCACTCAGGTGACGCACCCCCTCCAGGGACGGCATGAGGGAGCCCCAGTAAGCCAGTGACTCAGCCCCTGTAATAGGGTTAGAGGCAGAGAATCCCAGTGGAAAGAGGGGAATCGGCCAGGCAGAGACGGCAAGGGCGGTTCGTTGCTCCAGAGCCTTTCCGTTCACCTTCCCACTCCTGGGCCAGACTACACTCAGTCATATGACCCACTGAAGAGATGAGTCTTCAGTAAAGACTTAAAGGTTGAGACCGAGTTTGCATCTCTGACATGGGTAGGCAGACCGTTCCATAAAAATGGAGCTCTATAGGAGAAAGCCCTGCCTCCAGCTGTTTGCTTAGAAATTCTAGGGACAATTAGGAGGCCTGCATCTTGTGACCGTAGCGTACGTGTAGGTATGTACGGCAGGACCAAATCAGAGAGATAGGTAGGAGCAAGCCCATGTAATGCTTTGTAGGTTAGCCGTAAAACCTTGAAATCAGCCCTTGCTTTGACAGGAAGACAGTGTAGAGAGGCTAGCACTGGAGTAATATGATCACATTTTTTTGGTTCTAGTCAGGATTCTAGCAGCCGTATTTAGCACTAACTGAAGTTTTTTTAGTGCTTTATCCGGGTAGCCGGAAAGTAGAGCATTGCAGTAGTCTAACCTAGAAGTGACAAAAGCATGGATTAATTTTTCTGCATCATTTTTGGACAGCAAGTTTCTGATTTTTGCAATGTTACGTAGATGGAAAAAAGCTGTCCTTGGGTCTTGATATGTTCTTCAAAAGAGAGATCAGGGTCCAGAGTAACGCCGAGGTCCTTCACAGTTTAAAAAAAAAAATGACTGTACAACCATTAAGATTAATTGTCAGATTCAACAGAAGATCTCTTTGTTTCTTGGGACCTAGAACAAGCATCTCTGTTTTGTCCGAGTTTAATAGTAGAAAGTTTGCAGCCATCCACTTCCTTATGTCTGAAACACATGCTTCTAGCGAGGGCAATTTTGGGGCTTCACCATGTTTCATTGAAATGTACAGCTGTGTGTCATCCGCATAGCAGTGAAAGTTTACATTATGTTTTCGAATAACATCCCCAAGAGGTAAAATGTATAGTGAAAACAATAGTGGTCCTAAAACGTATTTAGTCAGCCACCAATTGTGCAAGTTCTCCCACTTAAAAAGACGAGAGGCCTGTACTTTTCATCATAGGTACATTTCAATTGACAGACAAAATGAGATTTAAAAAATCCAGAAAATCACATTGTAGGATTTTTAATTTATTTATTTGCAAATTATGGTGGAAAATAAGTATGTAGGTGACCAAAAACAAGCAAGATTTCTGGCTCTCACAGACCTGTAACTTCTTCTTTAAGAGGCTCCTCTGTCCTCCACTAGTTACCTGTATTAATGGCACCTGTTTGAACTTGTTATCAGTATAAAAGACACCTGTCCACAACCTCAAACAGTCACACTCCAAACTCCACTATGGCCAAGACCAAAGAGCTGTCAAAGGACACCAGAAACAAAATTGTAGACCTGCACCAGGCTGGGAAGACTGAATCTGCAATAGGTAAGCAGCTTGGTTTGAAGAAATCAACTGTGGGAGATATTATTAGGAAATGGAAGACATACAAGACCACTGATAATCTCCCTCGATCTGGGGCTCCACGCAAGATCTCACCACGTGGGGTCAAAATGATCATAAGAACGGTGAGCAAAAAGCCCAGAACCACACGGGGGGACCTAGTGAATGACCTGCAGAGAGCTGGGACCAAAGTAACAAAGCCTACCATCAGTAACACACTACGCCGCCAGGGACTCCACTCCTGCAGTGCCAGACGTATCTCCCTGCTTAAGCCAGTACATGTCCAGGCCCGTCTGAAGTTGGCAAGAGAGCATTTGGATGATCCAGAAGAAGATTGGGAGAATGTCATATGTTCAGATGAAACCAAAATATAACTTTTTGGTAAAAACTCAACTCGTTGTGTTTGGAGGACAAAGAATGCTGAGTTGCACCCAAAGAACACCATACCTACTGTGAAGCATGGGGGTGGAAACATCATGCTTTGGGGCTGTTTTTCTACAAAGGGACCAGGACGACTGATCTGTGTATAGGAAAGAATGAATGGGGCCATGTATCGTGAGACAATGATCCCAAACACACCGCCCGGGCAACGAAGGAGTGGCTTCGTAGGAAGCATTTCAAGGTCCTGGAGTGGCCTAGCCAGTCTCCAGATCTCAACCCCATAGAAAATCTTTGAAAGTCCGTGTTGCCCAGCAACAGCCCCAAAACATCACTGCTCTAGAGGAGATCTGCATGGAGGAATGGGCCAAAATACCAGCAACAGTGTGTGAAGACTTACAGAAAACGTTTGATCTCTGTCATTGCCAACAAAGGGTATATAACAAAGTATTGAGATAAACTTTTGTTATTGACCAAATACTTATTTTCCACCATAATTTGCAAATAAATTCATTAAAAATCCTACAATGTGATTTCCTGGATTTCTTTCCCCCCCTCATTTGTCTGTCAATTACAGGCCTCATCTTTTAAGTGGGAGAACTTGCACAATTGGTGGCTGACTAAATACTTTTTTGCCCCACTGTATAAAGTAGAGCGTGGAGACTTACCGCTGAGTTAACGACCAAAGAAGAGCCGAGGAAAAGGCCTTTTCACCAGCCTGAGGGAGTCAGCTAATCCAATAGCGATATAGGGAGGTAAATCCACATAGAATTTACCTGGTTTATCTCATTACTGCTGACTCTCGTGATGTACCGGTAGGGAACAGAGGTTGCTGGCTTAACATTCACGCTCGGCACAGCACCTTGTTTCAGTCACTCATTCCGAATCCTGCCTTCCACTGGTTATAGCTATCAAAGTCCTCCGTGGTTAAATGAGCACTGCATACAGTAGATGTTCCCGTGGTTCCCTTCATCCAATCCGCTCGCTCCAGCTGGACAAACCGTTCCCACTACAAAGCTAGCTTCTCGTTTTTAGGCCACAAATTGTGGGTATTACTGCACCCAGCAACAACTCAACTCCAACACACATCCTTGGCATTTGGTGTTTGCTGCAGCTCTTTCTTGAAGCCACCATGAGATGAGGTCTAATTCCACCCTAATATGGCTCAGCTGGAGGAAATTCCTATATTACAGGTTTTATGGTACCAGTTAAAAGTTTGGACACACCTACTCTTTATGGTTTAGGAGGAAGGCATTGAAGTTCTACAACCATAGCAAAGTGATGGGGATTTATAATGTTTGGGATTGAAGAACATTTCCTGTCTCAATTTTTTATAGAGGCCCTACTTGTACTCACCGATCATGTTTGCATCATCTCTCCAGGTGAGCTGGTTGTCCAAAGAATGGGCTAAGCGGGCAGCACTCCCCTCCCACGTCGTCACCATGCTAGATAACTTCCCTACCAACCTTCACCCAATGTCCCAGTTCAGCGCCGCTATCACAGCTCTGAACAGTGAGAGCAGCTTTGCCCGGGCCTACTCCGAGGGCGTCAACAAGGCCAAGTACTGGGAGGTAAGTCACACACAGACAGATCTTAGCATGTATTCTTCACAAACCTGGGTTCAAATGGTATTTGACATTTAAAAAATATGTTGTCTGTGTTTGATTGAGCGTACCTGGTGAAATGGAACACACAGAATAGCCATTAAGGTGTAAACCTTGCACATCTGGCGCTTCAGGCAGTCTAAAGCCGACGCTCAAAGTATTTGAAAGATTTTAAATATGATTTGAACCTAGGTCTGCATTCCTCACGACAATGCAGTACAGGCAGAGGTGTGGTAAAAGGCATTAAACCAGTGTGTGATGCCAGATCAATGAGTCGTCTTCACTAAACCTTGACTTATTTTAAAGTACCTTTCAAGTGTCCTTTTAAATGTCAATTTTAACACGCACACCAGGTCTCCCTTGAACAAGAGCATATTCATCTCTTCCTCGACTTCCTGGTTAATGATGAGGCTAAATTTAAGTAAATAGAAACACAACCACACTGTTTGTGTAGAGCAGGGAATTACAGCCCCAGAGTTCAACAGAGACTTGAAAAAAACTCACAGACCAAAACATCAACAGGAAATCACCTACCGAGGTAATCGTGTGTGGGATTTATCATGTCTTTCAGTGAGATCCTGTGGGAGACAGTCTACTGACTGTTGATTAAACCACCTACCCTTCTCTATTCAGTTAATCTATTCCATTCCTGTTCATCTATTCAGTTAATCTACTCTATTCCAGTTCATCTATGAGGACTCCATGGACTTAATTGCCAAGTTGCCATGTGTTGCTGCTAAGATCTACCGTAACCTGTACCGTGAGGGCAGCAGCATTGGAGCTATTGACTCCAACCAGGACTGGTCCGCTAACTTCGCCAACATGCTGGGCTACAGCAACTCTGCTGAGTTCACTGAACTTATGAGGCTCTACCTCACCATCCACAGGTATTTTACTATGGGCCAGTTTCAGGTTAAGAATCTCCACCGAAGAATCTCCATTGAATCCAGCCCTGAAGGATTTATATATTAAGCATAATTACAGTTTAAGTGCCTTTGTAGTCATTGAAACGCACTCTATAAAACCCAGGTATTCATATTATTAACCATTATAAGTCATTGATTTATTTTACTTTTGGGGGGAGGGGGGTTGCCATTTTGTCTATTTTTTGGGCTGTAGTTCCTTCCCCTTCCTTTGCCACTAAATTCTGAGAATTGTGAAACCCTCAAATATAAAAATGCCCCTAGTGTTTATATGTTGCATTAGAATTATTCTACAGTTTTGGGGGGGATAAGTCTATTTCAATATAGCTCTGTATAAATGTTTGCTAGTAATAATCAATAATGTGAGGTACAATTTTGTAATGAATTACTATACATTAAAATGAATGTGACCCTTTGGTTTCAGTGACCATGAGGGAGGCAACGTCAGCGCCCACACAAGTCACCTGGTGGGCAGTGCTCTGTCCGACCCTTACCTCTCCTTCAGTGCTGCTCTGAATGGGCTGGCTGGACCTCTGCATGGGCTGGCCAACCAGGTCTGTGTCAATCCTGTCCTTTGCTCTGCACAGTCACATGGATGGACAGAACGATAGTCATGTTGGCGTAACTGGCTTTTCCTTAACATTAGCACAACAGTGCTTTTATAGAGTTTCTGTTTTAGACTTGCTGAGGTTATAACAGTGTGTTTCTGTGTGCCCTGCAGGAGGTACTGGTGTGGCTGACGGCCCTGCAGAAGGAGATGGGAGGGGAGGTGTCTGATGAGAAGATGAGGGATTACATCTGGAACACACTCAAGTCTGGCAGGGTAAGAGTGCGTCTGGCTTCACTATTACGACACATCTTACCAAGAAGTCCCTAGTTTTCCATGATTCTGGGAATCAGGAACGGGGATTCTGAAGAACACAGGAGATTTGGGGGAAGTTTTCAACCCTACTCCTCACACCCTCTCTCTCTGCCGTAGGTGGTGCCAGGCTACGGGCATGCTGTCCTGAGGAAGACTGACCCCAGGTACCAATGCCAGCAGGAGTTTGCCTTTAAGCACCTGCCCAATGACCCCATGTTCAAGCTGGTGCACCAGCTCTACAAGATCGTGCCCCCAGTGCTGCTAGAGCAGGGTAAGGCCAAGAACCCCTGGCCCAACGTAGATGCCCACAGTGGAGTGCTGCTGCAGGTAAGCAATATTCTTTATTCAGGCATTCTGCTCAACAATGTCCTATTGTAATGTTACGTATTGAAATGTAATGCAGATCCATTCTGAAACTTCGATGGAAGTTTAATTTGAAAGTGCAGTCTAAATGTATTTTGACTAGTCAGCATTACAATTATACTTCAATTATAAGCATCACAAAACACAGCACCTGTGTGTTTTAGTTTAGTCTGTTAATCATTCCATTTTTGTTGACCCTCTGTAACAAAACATATTTGACCTCTCCCTGGCCATCCCCCTGACCTCTCTCCACTACAGTATTATGGGATGACAGAGATGAACTACTACACTGTGTTGTTCGGCGTGTCCCGAGCCCTGGGAGTGCTGGCCCAGCTGATCTGGAGCCGAGCCCTGGGCTTCCCCCTGGAACGCCCCAAGTCCATGAGCACGGACGGACTCATGACCCTGGTGGGGGCCAACAAGTCAGGCTGAAGAGGGAGAGAAGGGAGGAAATAACAACTAAAAGCTGACCTCGCCCCCATCCCCATGAAAGAGATTCAAAGAGACAGTACACTTTTTTAATTTATTATTATTAATCAAAAATCTCCAAAAAGGGCGTTTGATATTTACATTGTTTGGTGTGAGACTGTTAGGTATTCATAGATATCTTATATTATATATCCCCGCTATGCCTCCACATTTGGAAGATAGAGAGATGCGAAACACATACTCATACACTGAGTGTAAAAAAACAAGAACTCCTTCCTAATATTAAGTTGCCCCCTCCCCCTTTGCCCTCAGAACAGCCTCAATTCGTCAGGGCATGGACTCTACAAGGTGTCGAAAGCGTTCCACAGGGATGCTGGCCCATGCTGACTCCAATGCTTCCCACAGTTGTGTCAAGTTGCCTGGATGTCCTTTGGGTTGTGGACCATTCTTGATACACACAGGAAACTGTTGAGCGAGAAAAATCCAGCAGTGTTGCAGTTCTTGACACACTCAAACCAGTGCACCCGGTACCTACTACCATACCCCGTTCAAAGGCAACATCAGATTTCCCCATGTGCCTGGGAGGATAGGGCCACCAACAGATTGAAGATGTGAAGGGGCATAAAAAGTAGCATGAAATCCAAACTCGTATACTGTTTTACTATTGTTTCAATTGGAGCATATCCGTTTGGTTTCCAGGCTACGTAAACATATAATTATGTGGGGAGTTACAGACAAATGCCAAATGGTCATCAATTGAGATTTTAAATTGTGGTAGTTTGACATCAAGATTAACCCCTTCAAAAAGCAAGCACAATTAATAAGGAAGCAAGTTACTTTTAATTTCGGTCACATTCTGCTGGTATTAGTTGCTGAATCTTTGATTGTCTGGAAAGCCTGGCCTAATCTAAAACAGGGAAACGTATATTTTTTGTTGTTGCCTGAAACCCTCACCCCATTTATCTATACATTTCCCCCAATGTCACTCTAACCATTCTGATTTCACTCCCAAGAACACTCCAGTAAAGAAAAAAGTCCTTCTCTGTAAAAGTATCTAACTTCCACGGAGGATGTTCAATTTCGCTGAAGAAGGATGCAAATCAGGAAAGAAAGGGTGCTGCCCCCTTTATTTAAAATTAATATATTTATAGATTTCATTCATTCGTCTGGCTTGATTCCCTGACTTCAATGGATTTAACCTTGAACACACCTCTATGATCAACATAACCTTTTGTTTTTCAATCGTGTCTTACATTTCCTTTCAATTTCTGTCTGGGCACCTTTTGTAATGTGGGATTTGTGTGGGTAGGATGTATATGATAGAGCTCTGAATTGAAGCCTGGAGTACCCAAAGGCCTGATTTAATAATAGCATAGACTTGTCATCTTTGAATGATTGGGAGGACAAGGTCTTCTGATTTTAGTATGCACATGAAGGCAAGCTTGGACATAAGTGTGCAGTCGGGCTATGTATCTGTTGAGGTCCTGTCTTAATTTTGTTTATAAACTGGGTGGTTCAAGCTATGAATGCTGATTGGCTGACAGCCGTGGCATATCACGCATATGACAAAACATTTGATTTTACTGCTATTATTACGTTGGTAACCAGTTTTAATAGTAATAAGGCACCTTGGTGGTTTGTTGTATAGACATTGTGTTGCGCCTAAGAACAGCCCTTAGCCGTAGTATAATGGTCATATAGCATACACTATACTTAAGCAATAAGGCCTGAGGGGTTATGTTACTAATGCCCCAGAAAAGCGCTTCAGTGATCGAGCTGCTGCTACTTCAAAATGAGCACTTGTTGGTTTAGAATCCTTAGTTCTTAGCAATAGTAAAACCTCTGTTAGATGTGTCCTTTTTTGGGTGTTGAATGATAAACCTCTAATGTATAAAGATGATAATTTGTGGTTTTAATGTATACTTTGTATATAGTTATGTATAGCTTGAATGAATAGTTCAAAAAGTATTGCTCAGTCATACAGCTGTGTGATTCCAACCTTGCTCATTACATCTTTCTGTTTTATGTGTCGTTTTGAAAGTTATTCTTGTAAATAAATCTATTGCCTGTTTTATATGGGCTTTTTCTGCTGTTTAGGGGGTGTTTGCTTTGACTGTTTTCAAGCTTGCTCTCAGGCAGCAGATATTGATTTCAGGCACATAGCAGCTTTTCCTGTGCTTATGTTTATCAACACAACATACTATATAGCAGCTGTTGCACTTCTACCACTGCTTTCTGGAACAACTCATTCAATGTCTGTCAGACTTCACTGACGTCAGTCCCCTCAGATTTCTACGCCTTGCTATTCTCTCTTGGCTTGATGTTTTTCTGTGTTCATTCTTCTTGGTTTGTCTTGTGGAGCGTGGTTATTTCTGATCATAGAGGGTCTAAAGAACGTGTGGAACCAGGGGAAGATGGGATGGGTCAAATAGGTGAAAGGTGCTTAGAACAAATGGGAAACCAATAAATGTTTTTATTAACACTTGGTGTCATGTTCATGTTTACTCATGGTGTGAAAAGAGGTTAAGCTGTCAAGGTTATTTCAATAACAAGTGGAAAATTGCAAAGTCGCTGGTAGTCTAGTCCTGGCAGATTGTCCTCCTGTCTCAATGTCCTGGATGAACTGTACATAATCATATTTGGACTGGCATTTCCAGGTTTTGAAATTAAGGAATGAGAATACCCTTGTGCATGATAAAAATACACAACCAGCCAGCTTACCTTATGTCAAATAAGCCCAGCAGTCTCACCTCTGGCTCTCTTGTTTCTGGCTCTGGAGAACTGCAGTCATGAGACCTGACCAGGGATAATGTTACACACTGAAACAACCACTCAGCTGCTGTTGCATGAGCCCCCACTGCACCAGGCCATGTCTCTGTATACATGGCTAGACAGCTGAATCACAAGGAAGTGGGGCTTTGTTTAGTGAACTTTAGTTAATGTCCTACAATCAGTTTAAGTACAGTATTACCCAACGTGGTAGTCTTTACGTTTACGTTGTGATTTCATTTGTATAGGTATGGTGGTGTTTGGGAGATGTGTGTAATAATAACTGGCAGATGGTTAAAGGACCCATCTCTCTGTGCTGTTATTAATAACTGGCCCAGATACCACCACCCTACTCTGGTTTCCCTTTGAAAAGGCAGCATCCACAAATAGCGGAACCCCACCACCACCACCACTCACACACTGATTCACACTTCACCTGTTGCATTCGGAACGTGACAAAATGTGATTAGATTTTTTTTTCCCTCTTCAGCTTCTGTGCTTGACACTGCGAAGGAAACGACTCGATAAGGAGTTATGGCAATATGTATTTGGACTACATTGTATGGATGCACATTTCCAATATTCCATTGCATTGATAAGTGTGATTTTGTAGTGAACAGTGACCAGCTGCTCATGGTCAACCAGAATGTAACAGTTTGCTGAAATTCTAATTGCAAAAAATTTTTTGGAGCACAAGTAGTGTTTGTTCTCCAACTGATACCATGGTTACAGAAGTGTAAATGAACACACTAAAACCAATTTGATCAGCACGCCAAACTCAAACATATGCTCATACACTGTGTCTCAACACCCGTTTGTCCATTATTGCTCACTTTAGATCTAATTGGCAGAATAAGTAAAAGGTAGGCCTAATTAGGAATACAGTAACATGATTCACAATTCCACCTCCTTTATTTACAATGCACACAAATACAATTGCCCTATATCAACACCCGACGGAAAATGAAAAGCAATGAATACAGCAGTTCTTAGGAAGGCTAGAGGTGCAATACTGTTACATCAAACTGGATGACCACTAGCAACTTATTGGTTGCTTTTGAACATAAAAAAAAAATACAAAAAGGAAGTTGCTTTGAAGTATTGCGACAGTGGTTATGAGTCTTGGGAGTCTTGCTTGAGAACAAATGAATAGTCTTGAATCTAAAAGACACACTTAAAATAGCTTCCTATGTTAACATTTCATGACCTAGAGTAAATTCCACCATCATAGCAAAATGGCAAATACATACCAGTACATTACACATGATCTGTTAGACTTTGCTGAGTCCTTTATTACACAATAACTAAAATGTGTGCATGTTTTCCCATTACAACGTAGGCAAACCCAACAAATACAATTCAAAAGAAAACATCCTACACAAGTAGCCATATCTTTCATGCATAAATACTGCAATAAAATTACTTTGTCTTGTTTAATTTATGAACGCGCTAGGTAGCCTGTCTTGACACACAGCCATCTTGACACGCTTTATAGAATTTTCACAGCATATCGACAAAGGTCCTTTTCTCCATATTTACATACAAGATCAACATTTAAAATGTGCAGACTACATTTAAAACCTTTTTTTTCTCCAAGAAAAATAAAGCACTTGAACAACATTCTCTCTGCACACACAAAAGTGAAGGAAAGCTATTTTTATATATATCTCAACAGTACCAGTCAAAAGTTTGGACACACCTACTCATTCCAGGGTTTTTCTTAATTTATATTATTCTACATTGTAGAATAATAGTAGACTTCAACACTATGAAATAACACATGGAATCATGTAGTAATCCGCGTTAAACAAATCAAAATATTTTATTTGAGTTTCTTCAAAGTAGCCATCCTTTGCATTGATGACAGCTTTGCACACTTGGTATTCTCTCAACCAACTTCATGAGGTAGTCATCTGGAATGCATTTCAATTAACAGGTATGCCTTGTTAAGTTAATTTGTGGAATTTCTTTCCTTTTTCATGCATTTGAGCCAATCAGTTGTTGTGACAAGGTAGGGGTGGTATACAAAAGATAGCCCTATTTGGTAAAATACCAAGTCCATGTTATGGCAAGAACAGCTCAAATAAGCAAAGAGAAACGACAGTCCATCATTACTTTAAGACATGAAGGTCAGTCAATCTGGAAAATTTAAAGTTTCTTCAAGTGCAGTCGTAAAACCCATCAAGCGCTATGATGAAACTGACTCATGAGGACTGCCACAGGAAACAGACATCAACAACAACTGTTCAGAGGAGACTGCGTGAATCAGGCCTAAATGGTTGAATTTCTGCAAAGAAACCACTAACAGGACACCAATAATAAGAAGAGAGACTTGCTTGGGCTAAAAAGCATGCGCATTGGACATTAGACTGAAGGAGATCTGTACC
This sequence comes from Oncorhynchus nerka, assembly GCF_034236695.1. Classification (NCBI taxonomy): domain Eukaryota; kingdom Metazoa; phylum Chordata; class Actinopteri; order Salmoniformes; family Salmonidae; genus Oncorhynchus; species Oncorhynchus nerka. Next base: position 74,429,111 of record NC_088402.1, on the reverse strand, counting down.
AAATGTGAGAGTTTTGGTTCCAGCCGCTGTGTCTGTGAGACGCAGAGTAGATGAATGGATGATCTCTGCATGTGTGGTTCCCACCGCGAAGCATAGAGGAGGTGTGATGGTTATTTGCTGGTGCCACTGTTCGTGATTTATTTAGCATTCAAAGCACACTTAACCAGCATGGCTACCACAGCATTCTGCAGCGATACGCCATCACCTCTGGTTTGCTCTTAGTGGGATTATCATTTGTTTTTCAACAGGACAATGACCCAGCACACCTGCAGGCTGTGTCAGGGCTATTTGACCAAGAAGGAGAATGATAGTGCTGCATCAGATGACCTGGCCTCCACAATCAACCAACCTCAACCCAATTGAGAAGGTTTGGGATTAGTTGGAAAGCAGAGTGAAGGAGAAGGAGCCAAGAAGTGCTAACCATATGTAGGAACTCCTTCAAAACTGTTGAAAAAGCATTACAGGTGAAGCTGGTTGAGAGAATGCCAAGAATGTGCAAAGCTGTCATCAAGGCAGCGTGGTGGCTACTTTGAAGAATCTCAAATATATCATATATTTATAATATATTTGGATTTGTTTAACACTTTTGGTTACTACATGATTCCATATGTGTTATTTCATAATTGTGATGTCTTTATTAGTAAAAATAAAGAAAAACTTGCAAATGAGTAGGTGTGTCCAAACTTTTGACGGGTACTGTGTGTTGATATATATGTGTGTGTACACACACACACACACACACACACAGTTGAAGTCGGAAGTTTACATACACTGAGGTTGCAGTCATTAACTCGTTTTGCAACCACTCCACAAATGTCTTGTTAACAAACTATAGTTTTGGCAAGTCAGTTAGAACATCTACTTTGATAAATCAAAAATAGAACTGTTTGTCCATAATGACCATCGTTATGTTTAGAGGAAAAAGGGGGAGGCTTGCAAGCCAAAGAACACCATCCCAACCATGAAGCACAGGGGTGGCAGCATCATGTTGTGGGGATGCTTTGCTGCAGGAGGGACTGGTGCACTTCACAAAATGAATGGCTTCATGAGGAAGCTAAATTATGTGGATATATTGAAGTAACGTCTCGAAGACATCAGTTAAAGCTTGCTCGCAAATGGGTCTTCCAAATGGACAATGACCCCCAAGCACAATTCCAAAGTTGTGGCAAAATGGCTTAAGGACAACAAAGTCAAGGTATTGGAGTGGCCATCACGAAGCCCTGACCTCAATCCTATAGAACATTTGTGGGCAGAACTGATAAAGCGTGTGCGAGCAAGGAGGCCTACAAACCTGACTCAGTTACACCAGCTATGTCAGGAAATGGGCCAAAATTCACCCAACTTATTGTGGGAGCTTGTGGAAGGCTACCGGAAACGTTTGACCCACGTTAAACAATTTAAAAGGCAATGCTACCAAATACTAATTGAGTGTGTGTAAACTTCTGACCCACTGGGAATGTGATGAAAGAAATAAAAGCTGAAATAAATCATTCTATTAGTACATACTATTATTTTGACATTTCACATTCTTAAAATAAAGTGGTGATAACTGACCTAAAACAAGGAATTTTTACTAGGATTAAATGTCAAGAATTGTGAAAAACTGAGTTTAAATATATTTGGCTAAGGTATGTAAACTTCTGACTTCAACTGTAATATATATATATATATATACACACATACATACATACATACATTAATTACACACACATTACTGTTCAAAAGTTTGGGGTCACTTAGAAATGTCCTTGTTTTTGAAAGGAAAACACTTTTGTCCATTAAAATAACATCAAATTGATCAGAAATACGGTGTAAACATCGTTAATGTTGTAAATGACTATTGCAGCTGGAAACGGCAGATTTTTTATGGAATATCTATGGAGGCCCATTATCAGCAACCATCAGAACACACTTTTGCAAATATGTTAGCACAGCTGAAAACTGTCGTCCTGATTAAATAAGCAATAATAATGGCCTTCTTTAGACTAGTTGAGAAATTGTCAAGAAACTGAAGATCTCGTACAACGGTGTGTACTACTCCCTTCACAGAACAACGCAAACTGTCTCTAACCAGAATAGAAAGAAGGGTGGGAGGCCCCGGTGCACAACTGAGCAAGAGGACAAGTACATTAGTTTCTAGTTTGAGAAACAGAAACAAGTCCTCAACTGGCAGCTTCATTAAATAGTACCGCAAAACACCAGTCTCAACGTCAACAGTGAAGAGGCAACTCCGGGATGCTGGCCTTTTAGGCAGAGTTCCTCTGTCCAGTGTCTGTTCTTTTGCCCATCTTAATCTTTTCTTTTTATTGGCCAGTTTGAGATTTGGCTTTTTCTTTGCAACTCTGCCTAGATGTCCAGTTACAATAGTCAGTTACAACATTAACTATGTCTACACTGTATTTCTGATCAATTTGATGCTATTTTAAATGGACAAAAAGGAAAGTACATTTCTATGTGACCACAATACAGTCGTGGTCAAAAGTTTTGAAAATTACACAAATATTAATTTCCACAGTTTGCTGCTTCAGTGTCTTAAGATATTTTTGTCAGATGTTACTATGGAATACTGAAGTAAATTACAAGCAATTCATAAGTGTCAACGGCTTATTGACAATTACATGAAGTTGATGCAAAGAGTCAATATTTGCAGTTTTTGACCCTTCTTTTTCAAGACAAGCAATCCGCCCTGGCATGCTGTCAATTAACTTCTGGGCCACATCCTGACTGATGGCAGCCCATTCTTGTATAGTCAATGTTTGGAGTTTGTCAGAATTTGTGGGGTTTTGTTTGTCCACCCGCTTCTTGAGGATTGACCACAAATTGTCAATGGGATTAAAGGTCTGGGGAGTTTCCTGGCCATGGACCCAAAATATCGATGTTTTGTTCCCCGAGCCATTTCGTAATCACTTTTGCCTTATGGCAAGGTGCTCCATCATGCTGGAAAAGGCATTGTTCATCACCAAACTGTTCCTGGATGGTTGGGAGAAATTGCTCTCGGAGGATGTGTTGGTACCATTCTTTAGCCATGGCTGTGTTCTTAGGCAAAATTGTGAGTGAGCCCACTCCCTTGGCTGAGAAGCAACCCCACATATGAATGGTCTCGGGATGCTTTACTTTTGACATGACACAGGACCGATGGCAGCGCTCACCTTGTTTTATCCGACCTTGCTTTTTTCCCGGATGCCCCAAACAATCGGAAAGGGGATTCATCAGAGAAAATGGCTTTACCCCAGTCCTCAGCAGTCCAATCCCTGTACCTTTTTGCAGAATATCAGTCTGTCCCTGATGTTTTTCCTAGAGAGAAGTGGCTTCTTTGCTGCCCTTCTTGACACCAAGCCATCCTCAAAGTCTTTGCCTCACTGTGCGTGCAGATGCACTCACACCTGCCATTCGTGAGCAAGCTCAGTACTGGTGGTGCCCCGATCCTGCAGCTGAATCAACTTTAGGAGACGGTTCTGGCGCTTGCTGGACTTTCTTGGGCACCCTGAAGCCTTCTTCACAACAATTGAACCACTCTCCTTGAAGTTCTTGATGATCCGATAATTGGTTGATTAGGGTGCAATCTTACTGGCAACAATATCCTTGCTTGTGAAGCCCTGTTTGTGCAAAGCAATGATGACGGCACGTGTTTCCTTGCAGGTAACCATGATTGACAGAGGAAGAACAATGATTCCAAGCACCATCCTCCTTTTGAAGCTTCCAGTCTGTTATTCAAACTCAAATCAGCATGACAGAGTGATCTCCAGCCTTGTCCTCGTCAACACTCATACCTGTCTTAACGAGAGAATCACTGACATGATGTCAGCTGGTCCTTTTGTGGCAGGGCTGAAATGCAGTGGAAATGTTTTTTGGGGTTTCAATTAATCTGATCATAACATTCTAGAGTATATGCAAATTGCCATCATACAAACTGAGGCAGCAGACTTTGAAACAGACATTCTCAAAACTTTTGGCCACGACTGTACACACACACAATTATAACATATTAGGAACACCTTCCTAATATTGAGTTGCACCCCCCAACCCCCCTTTGCCCTCAGAACAGACTCAATTTGTCAGGGCATGGACTCTACAAGATGTCAAAAGCGTTCCACAGGGATGCTGGCCCATGTTGACTCCGATGCTTCCCACAGTTGTGTCAAGTTGGCTGGATGTCCTTGGGTTGGTGGACCATTCTCGATACACACGGAAACTTGTGTGAAAAACCCAGCAGTGTTGCAGTTCTTGACACCAACTGGTGTGCCTACTACCATACCCCATTCAAAGGCACTTCACTTTTTTGTCTTGCCCATTCACCCTCTGAATGACACACATACACAATCCATGTCTCAATTGTCTCAAGGCTTAAAAATCATTCTTTAATTTGTCTCCTCCCCTTCATTTACACTGATTGAAGTGGATTTAACAGGTTCCATCAATAAGAGATCATAGACTGACGAGGTGAAAACTCATGGAAAGAGTAGGTGTTCCTAATGTTTTGTATACTCAGTGTATATTTATAATCAATAACTTCAAAACAAATACATTTTAAATAAGCACTTCTTGGTATAAGCAATACTGTACATTTAAAATATATTTCTAAGATAAATTAATTTGACATGAATGTACGACTTTAATGTGGCAGGTAAGTGGAGTGCACCTGCATCCATTCTTCAACAATCTGAAGCATCAACAGACTCAAAATGGTCCATGTCATTGGTTGACTCAATATTGTGTCCTGTTCACTCACGCTTACACAGCAATACATTAAATCTGTTCCAATATGTGTAGTGGCCTTTTTGTTTTACAACTAGATTTGGAAGAATGATTCTTCTATTTAAATTGTGCACAAGCACCAATGCAACATCGAGAGTAACCCTTGTGAGGAGGTAGATGGCAGATTTTTACAAGACATGATCCAGGCTAAGATATGGGACTTTCAACCTAGTTGTGAAGGGTGTTTAGCTGGGCTGATGCCCACACTGATTGCTTGGTCCTTACTCTGTGATGTGAGGTTGCACGAAGTGGCCTCTTAGCCTGGTCCCAGATGGTCCAAGATCTCAGAAGTGCTGTCTCACGCCAGTGTGACCCTAGGAGTTGGCAAGACGGCACAAACAGTTCTGGGACCAGGCTAATGGCACCTGGGTGGCAATGGAGGTGGTTGGTGGTGTAGTGTCATGCAGGTCCAGCTAGGTGATACAGGGGACAGCCAGGGTGAAGGTGCAGGCTGTTTTGGGTCAAGGGCACACAATGGCAGATGGACCTCACGTTTGGTGTACCTCATGGAACATTAACTCCCGTGGGACGCGGGTCTGTGGGCCGTAGAGTGTGCCGGCCCGGCGCTCGAAGGCAGACACATTTTTCTTTACCACCTCGTCAAAAAACACAGTTGCTAACTGAGAGTGGAGCAAGGAGCGGAACTCAAACGAGATCTGTGTGGCAGGAAGGAAGGAGAGGGCAGAATGTCAGTCGGAGAAGACATACAGAAGAGAAAAAGGATAAACAAAGGATAAGCTCTGTTAACGGATAGAACTTAGACTATTCACATGCACAAGGTCTATGCACAAATAGAGAGCAAGATTAGAAGAAACTGAGAGGTTGGCAGCATGAGATAAACAAAAGGGCTGCAAGCTGGGGCTGTCATATTCACCGAAACGTCCACAGTGCAGGTGCGGGGATAACCAGGGATTCCAGGACTGAAGCGCCATATCGTCTCCAGGTGGTTAAAAAGTGTTCCATCTGTGCACACCGCCTAAAAAATGTAATCCAATAAGAAAGGGTTACTTTGAGTAATCTATCACCAAACCAACAATGATCATCACATATCTCATCATAATTCATGAATCCTCAATTAAGCGGGACTAAATGGGATTGCAAAAAATCTGGTAACTTTCTCAAGAATCCCAGGTTTTCAAGAAATCCTAGTTGGAAGATTCCTGAGACCAGGAGGGAATAAGCAGGAAATCTGGAAGTTACTGGGATTTTTAAACCATAATTAAACAGGAGGGACTTACTTTGACCATGTGGGGTCGCACCACGCTGATCATGGATGTGTATCGCTCTACGATGGGTGGGAATCCCACCTCTAGCTGAGCTTTGGAGTGGCCTGCCCTCTTCATGATGGTCTGGGACTTCTTACACCAGGGGACAAAGAGTTTGTAGTCATCCACGTTGGCTACCACATCATACATCTCCAGCATAGAGTACCTGAAGCAGCATAGCAAAAGGAGTTTGAAAACAACATTACATCCCTTCCACTTCGTGTTTCAAATAGGCTAAGCCCTATTTTTTCCTTTAATATGAAATCTATCTATGCATTCAAGCTCTCATTCAAGCTTGTAACGGCAGGGTAGCCTAGTAGTTAGAGCGTTAGACTAGTAACTGGAAGGTTACAAGTTCAAATCCCCGAGCTGACAAGGTACAAATCTGTCGTTCTGCCCCTGGACAGGCCGTTAACCCACTGTTCCTAGGCCGTCATTGAAAATAAGAATTTGTTCTTAACTGACTTGCCTAGTTAAATAAAGGTTAAATACATTTTAAAAATGACATACACAAATAGCAAGTCCTACAATATATTCTATTTCATGTATGGTAGCATCTTACCCCAGTATCCTCCGCTCGGAGTACTCCTTTCTCTTATTTGTGAACCCCATGAAGGTTCTGCTGTGGGGAACTGATGTCATTGTGTCCCAATTCTGCTGATGGCAAAGCACTCTGGGAGTCCTAGTCATTACAATACCACATGATGACAAGTGTCTGATAGGGAAGGGAGAGAAATTATCATGTTAAAAATACTGGAGTGTAACATCTCTAACAAACACACTTTTCCAGACGGGCTTCCTGCCTTTAGAGTCAGGGCAGAAATAATATATTGCCTGCAGGGGGAAAAGGTTGCCAGTAGTGTCCTAACCTTCAATGTCTAGGACAAGCTACTATATTCTGAGTAAACACATGAATGGAACTATGTGTAATGCGACCCACTCAGTCAGGTTACGTGAGGTGGCTTGCAGAGCTGGCATGTTTTGCTATTGGGGTCTGAATGTGCTCACTACAAATAACTGTGTGACAGTCATAAAAAATGTAATTACAGTCAGACAAAATTACAGAGAGCACTACTGACAAAGTGAAACCAACACGAAGAAAGCCACAATATGCATATACAACAATGGTGACATTGATAGGATTGAAAAGGGAACTTTTTAGGCCTTAATGACAATTTGATGATTAATAGGAAGAACACAAGTTACTAATTGTTTATATTCTCTGAAAAAACAGAACGTTCTTCAGTGTGGACCTATTTGAACCAGATGTGTAAGTGCTTTGCTGGAACAAAATCCTGCACCAAAGGGGATTCAAAGATATGCACAATGCGCATGCACAGCACTGATTGGTTAATTGTGTCACATGAAGTTATCAATTTATTAATCTCACCTGATAGTCTGTCTCATATGTTCTCTTGACCCCGCGGTGTGACATGGTGAGCGCCCAGAGCCTACAGCAATCTCCAAAAACTCACTGAATGTCCGCACACCCATCGGCATTCGCCGGGCAGTTGCTGCCATTGTATTTTGGGTTACTTTATCAGAACCTCAAGTAGAATAGCGGTTCACGGAAACCGGATCTGTAGGTTTCTGTTAAACACCGACTTTAGCCAATTTCGGATTGGCTATTTGAAGCCTTTCCCAGTCCTATTTCAAGGCATCCATCAACGTCAGACACCGTGTAGATAAGCTTCAGTTCACTTATCCAAGTAGACGCAACCAAAAATGCCGCGTTTACATAAGTCGTTTATTTATTGCAAGCTCGATGTCCTGGGACGCTGAAGGTGCATAAAATGCGCGTTCAAGTTTTTCCCCATACGGCGAAAACTCTTTATCTCGACCGTATCTGTTTAGTAAAGTAAACACCGGTATTGGTCAGGCTCATGGCCAGGGACACACTGTTCTAAAACAGAGCAACTGTCCTATCAGTGCATTGCTGCCACCAACTGTGTCGGAGGTATTACAATCCCAACCGCCCTGCTCCCAAAGAACATTACTGGGAGTAAGCAATGATTTATTATATAATAAACGAGTACCATTTTAAAATGGTGAGATTATTTTGAAATGCATTTAGTATATAATTGTAATTATCCTCAAACATTGCCAGGCTTTCACATTGTCTGGGAGGGCAAAACGGGGGGCGTGGAACTGCGCATGTGCGTGATAGCAGAAATAACTAACAAACAAACATCAAGCAGAGACGGACAGCAAACACAGATCACGAACTTTCGTATTAATAACTAACTATCTACATGAGTTAATCGTGTAAAATACCTTGCAGTTCCACTCTAATGAAGGAGCTCCGTCCTGGCTGACTTTGGGAGATGGGAGTACACAATGTTACAGACCAGGTGATCTAGCAAGTAGTTAGCATGCTAACTAGCTAACGTTAGATGAAAAGCCTGGCTATTTGGCTGGCTAGTTAGCTAATCAAATGTTTTGATTGCATTTTCCTGAAAGTTGACCAGTTCCATAACGTTACTGATGCAAGTATATGCAAGCAATGTGTCGTAGGATTGTTAGCTAAACCTCGGCGCGGCCTGATGCTGTCTGCCAACGGTTTACTTAGCTAACGTTAACTAGCAGCGATTCCTTGCTAACCACACAGTCTGATGTTCTCTTGTGCTTATCTCCAGCTTCCACTGGTCCAAGCAGTTTTTAATCGAAATGCCGATGAAATTCAACTACTATTGCACAACAAGAAAGAGGACGTCAATGCACTGGTATGTTTGTGGGGCCACAGCACTGGCTCTGGTTTATTGTGTGTTGATATTGTAACGTTAGCTAGCTACTGTATCTCAATATTTCTCCAGTTATTGCAAGTAGAGGGGTGCCAGGTGGATCCTTTTCCCAATTCAAGTTATTAGGTTATTCTTTTGTATTTCCCTAAAACCTCATTTATATATCTACAAACAGTAGAATGTCAACAGAAGGCCTAAAGGCTTTTTTTTTAGGCAAGTCCGTTAAGAGCACATTCTTAGTTTCAATGAGAGCCTAGGAACAGTGGGCTAATACATTTCAGGGCCAGAACGACAGATTGTTACCTTGTCAGCTCAGGATTCGATCTTGCAACCTTTAGGTTACTAGTCCAACGCTCTAACCACTAGGCTACCTGCCTGCCCAGTATCTCATCAATATACTTATTTGTGGCTGCCAGTGTAAGAGGGAGATGTAGATGGTTCATTTGTCTTAACTTTTCCCACAGGACCAAGAGCGCCGTACAGCACTACATGCTGCTGCCTGTTTGGGGGATGTTCATATAATGGACCTCCTCATCAATGCAGGTGATTGTGACCAAAATTGACCAACCACTGGTAGTTATGTTAACTAAACAGAACTCCCCACGCCTGACCTGCTATATTTGCAATGAAAATGGGTTTTTGGTCTATGTACAGTTGTAGTAACAATGTGTAGTGTCTGTTCATTAGTCTGACTGAAACTTGAAAGAAATGACTCAACTGTACTTGTCAAGGCCCTCTAATATTCCTCCTTGTTTTGTACACTCTCATAGGTGCAAATGTAAATGCTAAGGACCATGTGTGGTTAACTCCATTGCACAGAGCTGCTGCCTCCCGGAATGAAGTAAGCAGTGTTGATCATGTGAAGACTATAAAGCATTGTATCAATGTTTGGTACTGTTTGGGTGTTGACAATAAGTGTTTTCTCAAGCCCAGTTTGATTCCTTCTCTCTCCAGAGGGCAGTGGGGCTACTTCTGCGGCAGGGAGCAGAGGCCAATGCACGAGACAAGTTCTGGCAGACTCCACTGCATGTTGCAGCTGCCAATAGAGCCACGCGCTGTGCAGAGGCCCTGCTCCCCCAGCTGAGCAATCTGAACATGGCAGACCGCACTGGCAGAACCGCCTTGCACCACGCTGCTCAGAGCGGATACATGGAGGTGAGGGCTGGAAATACTGTGTGCTTTTGGAACAGGGCTGTTTTTACAAACCATTTCAGAGTGGAACTGTTGATCTAAGATCAGTTCTTTGATGAGGTTTAAAGGCGGTTGGCATCCAATATGTTGCATTACCGCCACCTACTAGACTGGAGTAAAACTCTCTTATACTTTGCTTGAATTTTTTTAAACAAATACTACACTACTCACAAAAAACTCCCACCCTACTCCACTATTTAAATCGATTTAGTCCTACTTCAGGTCAACAACCTGAAAGGATGGGACACCACCACTTAACACACCCTGTAACTCTTCTGATGTCAAATCTCGCACACCCCAATACCTCTCTGCAGCTGCCACCACAACCTCTATTTTCTGCAACTTATGTTCCATCCCTGCAGTACAGTTGATAACCATTGCTGTAAATGCCAAAAATCCTAACTTACCGAAACATATTACTTGTTTTATCCCTCTGTACTGGTTCATATCTACAATTCTTTTTATAAACTTTTATTAGGCAAGTCAGTTAAGAACAAATTCTTATTTACAATGACAGCCTAGGAACAGTGGGTTAACTGCCTTGTTCGGGGGCAGAATGACAGATTTTTACCTTGTCAGCTCAGAGATTCGATCTAGCAACCTTACGATTACTGACCCAACGCTCTAACCACTAGGCTACCTGCCTCCCCACTACTCACACCACTCCTCTCAGGATCCCTCCCCATTGACCCATCTTCCTCTACTTAATTCACTGCCTCAGCATGTGACAACTTCTACTCTAACCCTGGAAACATCAACCTACCTCTCTCGCACAGGACCTTTCTGATCCCCAGCCCCATGGGCACTCCTACAATTAACACATACCACTACTTCAGAGGGGTTGGGTTAAATGCAGAAGACACATTTCAGTTGAAGGCCTTCAGTTGTACAACTGACTAGGTTGTGTACAACTGACTGGGTTGTGTACAACTGACTGGGTTGTGTACAACTGACTGGGTTGTGTACAACTGACTGGGTTGTGTACAACTGACTGGGTTGTGTACAACTGACTGGGTTGTGTACAACTGACTGGGTTGTGTACAACTGACTGGGTTGTGTACAACTGACTGGGTTGTGTACAACTGACTGGGTTGTGTACAACTGACTGGGTTGTGTACAACTGACTGGGTTGTGTACAACTGACTGGGTTGTGTACAACTGACTGGGTTGTGTACAACTGACTGGGTTGTGTACAATCAGCACAAACCCCTTGGATTGTAGCACTCAACACTGCATCCCACTTATAAAGCAGCTGCTTCATCTTCATGTTATTCTTTATCAAAAGCTACCGCAACGCTTTTCCATTTCAAGTAAGCGCACTCTTCCAACCACCATCCAACTCTAGGATCAGTTCTCCCATCTTGTTCATTATAATTTTGAAGGAAACCCTGGTTATAGATCAGCATGCCTACTCTGAGATGCTTTAGTGAATAATGAAACTCTGTTTATATGTAATCTTTCCTCTTGTCTGTCCTCAGATGGTGAAGTTGCTGCTGAATAAAGGGGCCAACTTGAGTACCAATGATAAGAGAGAGAGACAGCCTATCCACTGGGCAGCGTACTTAGGTGAGTTGGACTCTGCACTGGGAAAACTCTTAACGTGATTTTCTTAGAGTACCGAATTATCAGAATTTCATAAAACTGGCTTGAATGGCAAGTGATAAATATTCAGTGTTTCCCAATTTTAAGTTGGGTGAACATTATGGATGTACTCCTCACTAGAGAGTGACATTAAAACAGTACTCACACTGCCTCTCCTATGTGACTTATAGGGCATCTGGAGGTGTTGAAGCTGCTAGTGTCTCGGAGTGCAGACAAGGGCTGCAAGGACAAGCAGGGCTACACCCCTCTCCATGCTGCCGCTGCCAGCGGACACATTGACATAGTCAAGTACCTACTGAGGCTCGGGGCTGAGGTGAGTGTAGAGGTCAAATTGTATTTATTTTACCAGGTTAGTCTCATTGAGATTAAACATCTCTTTTACAAGAGAAACCTGGCCAATATAGCAGTACACAAAGTTTCAAACATTTACAACACAAAGTACTACATAAAAAAAAAACATCTGACACATTTGAATAGGCACATTGGTTTTGGGAGGAGCGGTTCAGCTAGGGGTCAAACCATTGACTGCCGCCCAATTCATTTTCCACCAAAGATTTTACCCTGGCTTTAAAATGATTATAGGGGGTGAGCTCCTGTAGTTTCAAGTCCTTTAGTCGCTCATTCCAAGTAGAGGAGGCAGGGTACTGGAATGCTTTTTTACCTAGCTCTGTACGGGCCTTAGGCACTGTCAACGAGATACAGATCTGTGAGCGTAGGCGATATTTGTCATTAGTCAGCTGGACAATGCACATACTTGGGAGCTGTCTCAATATGGCCTTATGGGTAAACGGATGCTCAAGATAGCCATAGGAAGTAATATTAATTGAGTTTTAGTTTGACCATTACCAGAAGGGACAGTGGATTATCTTTGAATAGAATTCAATTTATGCATGTATACATGTAAACTTCCGACTTCAACTGTACGCGTATATATATAAATATATAGTTTGACCATATATATGCATATATGCGTACAGTTGAAGTCGGAAGTTTACATACCCCTTAGCCAAATACATTTAAACTCAGACTTTCACAATTCCTGACATTTAATCCTAGTAAAAAGTCACTGTCTTAGGTCAGTTATCACCACTTTATTTTAAGAATGTGAAATGTCAGAATAATAGTATGTAGTAATAGAATGATTTATTTCAGCTTTTATTTCTTTCATCACATTCTCAGTGGGTCAGAAGTTTACATACACTCAATTTGAATTTGGTAGCATTGCCTTTAAATTGTTTAACGTGGTTCAGACGTTTTGGGTAGCCTTCCACAAGCTTCCCACAATAAGTTGGGGAATTTTGGCCCATTCCTCCTGACATAGCTGGTGTAACTGAGTCAGGTTTGTAGGCCTCCTTGCTCGCACACACACTTTCAGTTCTGCCCACAAATGTTTTATAGGATTGAGGTCAGGGCTTTGTGATGGCCACTCCAATACCTTGACTTTGTTGTCCTTTGCCACAACTTTGGAATTGTGCTTGGGGGTCATTGTCCATTTGGAAGACCCATTTGCGACCAAGATTTAACTTCCTGACTGATGTCTTGATGTTGCTTCAATATATCCACATAATTTAGCTTCCTCATGATGCAATCTATTTTGTGAAGTGCACCAGTCCCTCCTGCAGCAAAGCACCCCACAACATGATGCTGCCACCCCCGTGGTTCACAGTTGGGATGGTGTTCTTCGACTTGCAAGCCTCCCCCTTTTTCCTCCAAACATAACGATGGTATTTATGGCCAAATAGTTCTATTTTTGTTTCACCAAAAAGTACGATCTTTGTCCCCATGTGCAGTTGCAAACCATAGTCTGGCTTTTTTTATGGCAGTGGCTTCTTCCTTGCTGAGCAGCCTTTCAGGTTAAGTCGATATAGGAATCGTTTTACTGTGGATATAGATACTTTTGTACCGGTTTCCTCCAGCATCTTCACAAGGTCCTTTGCTGTTGTTCTGGGATTGAATTGCACTTTTCGCATCAAAGTACATTCATCTCTAGGAGACAGAAGGTGTCTCCTTCCTGAGTGGTATGACGGCTGTGTGGTCCCATGGTGTTTACACTTGCTTACTATAGTTTGTACAAATGAACGTGGTACCTTCAGGCGCTTGGAAATTGCCCCCAAGGATGAACCAGACTTGTGGAGGTCTACAATTAGTTTTCTGAGGTCTTGGCTGATTTCTTTTGATTTTCCCATGATGTCAAGCAAAGAGGCACTGAGTTTGAAGGTAGGCCTTGAAATACATCCACGGGTACACCTCCAATTGACTCAAATGATGGACATGACATAATTTTTGGGAATTTTCCAAGCTATTTAAAGGTACAGTCAACTTCTGACCCACTGGAATTGTGATACAGGGAATTATAAGTGAAATAATCTGTCTGTAAACAATTGTTGGAAAAATGACTTGTGTCGTGCACAAAGTAGATGTCTTAACTGACTTGCCAAAACTAAAGTTTGTTAACAAGACATTTGTGGAGTGGATGATAAACTGATTTTAATGACTCCAACCTAAGTGTATGTAAACTTCCGCCTTCGTGTGTTTGTTTGTTTGTTGCTTAGCTAGCTCCTTATGTCTTGTGTGATCTTGTACTCTTTCAGCTGGATGAGCCCAATGCCTTTGGGAACACTGCTCTGCATGTGGCCTGCTACACAGGCCAAGAGGCTGTGGCCAATGAGCTGGTGAACCAAGGAGCTAACGTCAACCAGCCCAACAGGAGTGGCTATACCCCACTGCACCTGGCCGCTGTGTCCACCAACGGGGCCCTCTGCCTGGAGCTGCTGGTCAACAATGGGGCCGACGTCAACCAGCAGGTCTGTGCCCTTATTCATAAAGTGTCAATGAGTAGGAATACTGATCTCGGATTATGTCCCCACCTGTCCATGTAATCTTATTCATTATGATCTAAAATGAAAAACTGATCCTAGATCAGCAGCTCTACTCTGAGGCTAATGCAATCAGTAGCCTTAGATGTTGTTTAATGGGTGGCGATGGGAGGATTTATCTGTTCTCTGCCAGACTAGTTTGTCATATTTCTCTTCTCCCTTCGCTAGAGTAATGCAGGGAAGAGCCCCCTGCACATGGCAGCCATTCATGGACGCTTCACACGCTCTCAGATCCTCATCCAAAATGGTAACCATGATAACCCCTTTAACTGAATGACATGTTAGGATGCTTTATACAAGTCCTGTCCCACTGGGTCTCTGATTCTATGTTTCTTGTTTGTTGTTAGGTGGAGAGATTGACAGTGTGGATAAATATGGCAATACCCCCCTCCATGTTGCTGCTAAGTACGGCCATGAACTACTGATCAGTACTCTGATGACCAACGGTGCAGATACAGCCAGACAAGGGATTCATGGGATGTTCCCGCTGCACCTGGCTGTGCTCTATGGGTTTTCAGACTGTTGTCGCAAGCTACTCTCCTCAGGTTGGTACTTACATACATACACTACTGTTCAAAAGTTTGGGGTCACTTACAAAATGTCCTTGTTTTTTAAAGGAAAACACTTTTTTCCATTTAAAATAACATCAAATTGATCAGAAATACAGTGTAGACATTGTTAATGTTGTAAATGACTATTGTAGCTGGTAATGGCTGATTTAGGAATATCTACATAGGCGTACAGAAGCCATTTTTCAGCAACCATCACTCCTGTATTCCAATGGCACGTTGTGTCAGCTAATCCAAGTTTATAATTTTAAAGGGTTAGTTGATCATTTGAAAACCCTTTTGTTTCAGAAGAAAGTCTTTGTTTCTGGCCATTTTGAGCCTGTAATCAAACCCACATATGCTGATGCTCCAGATACTCAACTAGTCGAAAGAAGGCCAGTTTTATTGCTTCTTTAATCAGAACAACATTTTTCAGCTGTGCTAACAATTGCAAAGGGGTTTTCTAATGATCAATTGGCCTTTTAAAATTATAAACTTGGATTAGCTAACACAACGTGCCATTGGAACACAGGAGTGATGGTTGCTGATAATGGGCATCTGTACGCCTATGTAGATATTCCATTTAAAAAAACTGCAGTTTCCAGCTACAATAGTCATTTACAACATTAACAATGTCTACACTGTTTTTCTGATCAATTTGATGTTATTTTAAATGGACAAAAAAGTAGATTTTCTTTCAAAAACAAGGACATTTCTAAGTGACCCCAAACTTTTGAACGGTACATTATATCTGTATTTGATGGATCACTCCTGGTTGCCTCTCCCCTCAGGTCAGCTGTACAGTATTGTTTCATCTATGAGTAAGGAGCACGTACTATCAGCCGGGTTTGACATAAACACTCCAGACAACTTTGGAAGGACCTGTCTACATGCTGCTGCTTCTGGAGGGTAAGACACAGAATCACACTCCAAAACTGGACCCATTCTGAACTATTGGATAATATACCCAAATGAGTCTGTCATTCTCATCATCTTATTACTCACTTCTCCGCTGCTGACAGAAACGTTGAATGTCTCAACTTGCTCTTAAGCAGTGGTACTGATTTGAATCAGAGGGACCAATCGGGAAGGTGAGTTTTTGCCACTGATTATTTTCTTTGTCTGTGTTTGTACTCATGCTGGTGTGAGTACGAGATAGTAATGTTATATGGAATAGTCAGTCATTTGAGATCGCCTGGGTACTGTAAAAGCTCTTTCTGAACAGCTATTGTAAAAAGTACTTTATGAATACATTTGATTGATGCACTGATTATTAGTTGGGCCTTCTCTTGGTCTCTCAGGACTCCGTTGCACTATGCAGCTGCTAATGGGAGGTACCAATGCACTGTGACCCTAGTGAGTGCTGGCGCTGAGGTCAATGAGCCAGACCGTACAGGCTGCACTCCCCTGCACTACTCTGCTGCCTCCCAGGCCTTCTGCAGGTAGGAACTCGCACTCCATCGACAAATACACCAAGAAGCTTTCAGGAAACATAGCTGTGTTGAATTTGTGAATAAACGTGTTCATTCTGCACTTCCAGAATGGACCGACATTTCCCTGGGACTCTTCAGAGCGAGGAGGATGGAGATAAGGAGTCCTATTTGTTAGTTTACTGTCTGCAACCATTATTTTGTATCTTTTTAAAAATTTGTATAATTTTCTACTGATTTAAAGATCTGCTTAAAGAACTCAAAATATGTTGTTTATTTCATGACCCCTACTTGACTGTGGCTTTTGTCTGTTTTTGTTACTAGTTGCTTGGAGCATCTGTTGGACAACGGTGCAGACCCATCCCTGGTCAACTCTAAAGGTTACAGTGCTGTTCATTATGCTGCTTCCCACGGCAACAAGCAGAACCTGGAACTGGTAAGTCCTTGTGTTTGTGTTCAGTAACTTGTATAGCTCCAGCCATTTAGGTAAATTGTTTTTCATCATGACTTTGCTGTATCTGTGGATAGTATTACATCGTGACTCTTGTCCCTTTAGCTCCTGGAAATGTCCTTTAATGCCCTAGGAGACATTGAGAGCAGTATTCCAGTGAGTCCGTTGCATTTAGCTGTAAGTGTGCTTTTCATTCCTAAAATCCTCTCTGTTACTTTGTAGCTTGAGACTGAGTGTGTGTTTCGTATGGAGAAGATGACATGTTCATATAGAGCAGCCAAAACATGACAGCTTCCTGTCGTATCCCATCTCCTCTCCCCCTCAGGCTGATAATGGCCACTGGCAGGCGCTGAGTGTGCTGACAGAGACTGCTGCCTACGTAGATGTGCAAGATGCCTCGGGCCGCTCTGTGCTCTACTTGGCTTCCCAGAGAGGTTACGCCCGCTGTGTAGAGGTCCTGCTAGCCCAGGGGGCCTCCTGCCTCCTCAACGAGAACAGACACATGTGGACCCCTCTACACGTCGCAGGTACGGTCCCCCCCTCAGAACCAGATGTGGGTTGAAATTAGTTAAAGTTTATTTGCCATGTGTAATGAATACATGCAAGTATGTGTCCCTGTATATTGTTCAATATTAGCAAGTATGGAATAGCTTAGAAACAAAGCAGTCAGGGTTGAATATGTGATTGAATATTTGTTTCATATCAGCTGCCAACGGCCACACGGAATGTCTCCACATGCTGGTGGAAAGCGGGGAGGAGGCAGACCTTACCAACGTCACAGACACACAGGGACAGTGAGTGGTCTCTCTTTCTTGCTACCTGGCAGGAAACTTTGTTTTTGTGTTGTTATTTACTTTTAATAACTACATATAGATACAGTGTTAGCAATACAGTTTAGGCTGTTCACGGAAGATTTACAGAATCGCACATCCTGTCTGTTAGAATGCATTGTTGTTGACGTTGTAATATAAATGACTGTGTGGGTGTGGTCTTCCCTGTCTTCCTCCTCAGGACCCCTCTGATGCTGGCCGTGCTAGGTGGCCATACAGACTGTGTCCACCTGCTGTTGGAGAAGGGGGCCTGGCCTGACGCCAAGGACAAGGGGGGCAGCACAGCCTTGCACAGAGGGGTGAGCTACACGCCTAGAGGCTTTTCACATTACTCAGCTGAGAAAAAGGTCAAATTCTTCAGCTACACCTAGCCTGTCTGGTTGTTGTGCGGTACAGAGGAACACTGCAACATTAGTTTGAAATAATTATTAAAACACTGTAAAAGTTAGAAATATAGCTGTGTAACTCTTTGGAACCTGTCCCATAGGCGGTGGTGGGCCGTGAGGACTGTGTGACAGCCCTGCTGGATCACGAGGCATCTGCCCTGTGTCGGGACGGCCAGGGTCGTACCCCCCTGCATTACGCTGCCTCCCACCGCTACACTGACATCCTGGCCAGTCTGCTGCGTGCCGCCACGCGCTCCGATCCTCTGGACTCCCTATTGGACCACGAAGAGTACACGCCGTCACACTGGGCCGCCTACCAAGGTCTGCGTGGTTATTGGTTACATCTTAAACACCCTCTTTCAAGAAGGGTGTATATTACATGTATAAATGAAATGTGGGGGGAAAACAGTTTGTTTTGTAGTGTCTTTGTAATTCAAATGAACATACTTTTTTTCCTCCTATCAGGGCATGAAGGCTGTTTGGAGGTTTTACTTGAACACAAAACATGTAATAGCCAGGAGGGAAACCGCTTTACCCCATTGCACTGTGCTCTGTGAGTATTCTCTAATCAATGTTTTAAACATGATAATACATTATTACGACAATGTGTTTGGGAAAGGATCAGTAATGATGGGTTCTATAAACGGGTTGGTTGTTTAGCAACAACTTGACAGTTGCTAAACTACAGGGTTGGCTTAGACTGTTGACAACGTGAACTATATTTAGTCTCCAAATGTTTATTGAAAACATAAATACATTTGCACAATGAGCACTTGTCTCAAATACATCGTTACAATTGTTGGTTAGCTAGCTAGCTAATTTTAGCCATATTAGCATAGACATCAGTCAAAACACCTCAAAACAAGACATGGTATCAATAATGATGAAACGAGCCACCAATCATTCCCCACAGGGCAGCTTCTTGTCATTGTTGCTAGCTATCTGACCTTTCAGAATCGTAACAACGCACACCTTCCGGCCACATCGACGTGCGCATCTTTTTTGTGCCGTTATCAGTCAACCCATCTATGTGGTGATCTTTTGATGTTGTGTGATGCTGCAGAATGAATGGCCGTAGTGGAGCTGCAGAGATGCTGTTGGAATCTGCTGGTGTACAGATGGTTAACACCAGGGATACTAAAGGAAGGTAAGTAAATTGAGGGCAAGGTGTCATTACCTTACTAGATGTTTACTTGGGTATCTCCTGTTTCATTGGTATGTCTTCTGAGCTGTACCTCTGCGCTCAGTGTGGACTCCAGATTTGATCTCCTGTTTCATTGTCATGCGAGACTGAGCTCACCAAGGTCAGGCTGTCTCTCTTTGCCTGTAGGACCCCGCTTCATGCCGCAGCGTGCGCCGAGGACGTGTCGGGGCTGCAGCTGGTCCTACGCCACGGCGCTGAGATCAACGCCGTGGACCACACCGGACGCTCTGCTCTCATGGTTGCTGCTGACAACGGACAGAGTGGCACCGTGGGTAAGTCTACGGAACACATTTTCGTTGATGTTTTGATAAAGGATAGAGTTTAGCAGATTCTATCTCATCAGTCTCTGAAGAAGAATGAACTACCACTTGATTGGAGTGAATTCATTATGTGTTGGGTAGATCTGTAAAGAGGAATCCTGTTTAATTTATCTCTTGATTCTCCCCTGGTGTCCCCAGCCATCCTCCTGCAACGGGCCAAGGCTGACCTGACACTGCTGGACGACAATGGAAACACTGCCCTGCATCTGGCCTGCAGCAAGGTAAGCAGCCCTCACAATATCATCAGAGCTCGGAAAGAAATGGAGCATAATAACATAGCATTCAAGCTTTCAGCACCTCTCTGATGAACGGAGATTAATGAAGTGCATGTATTGATGATGGTTGATGTAAGCATGTTTCTGTATTTGTCTTGCAGGCTCATGAGATGTGTGCCCTGCTGATTCTGGGGGAGATCCATAACGCTACCCTCGTCAATGCAACCAACGCTGCACTGCAAATGCCCCTGCATCTAGCAGCACGCAACGGTATGGCCACCGTGGTCCAGGCACTGCTGAGTCGAGGAGCCACAGTGCTGGCAGTGGATGAGGAGGGTAAAGGAGAGACACTATTCCATCTTTCTCAAAACCTTGTCTTCATTTTAACATAATGCTATGAGCTTTCTTATTGATTTCTGATTGTTACTTACTTAGTAAGTAACTGGATTTTGAGCATAGGCCATAGACACTAGAAAGCTGTTGTCTATGGCCTATCTGGTCTGATGGTGTTTTTGTTGTTGACCAGGCCACACTCCAGCCCTGGCCTGCGCCCCCAACAAGGACGTGGCTGACTGCCTGGCTCTGATCCTCTCTACCATGAAGCCTTTCCCACCTCTGGACCCTTCCTCGTGCTCCTGCTCCTCTTCCTCCTGCCCCTGCACTTCCATCTCTGTCTCCTCCATCTCTGTCTCCTCCTCCATCTCCCCCGGTCTCAACCTACTGAAGCACTGCGGCATCACCGCAGCCTGCACACCCCTGCCCAACGGAAGCCTTCACCATCACCACGGCTAAGTCAAAGACCACCATGGCGCCGCCATCGGCCTGGACGGGTGCCTTTCTGAGTGAGGTCATCCTACACCTACAATCTGACACCACTACAACCACCACCACAGGGTGACTCCCTTGAGTACACCCACCTACACGCCTGTGCGTATGTGTGCGCGTATGGTCTTCTCCTGAAGTGCAGTCAAACCTATATGCAAATAGAGCCCACAGCATCTATCTCAGCTCTGTAGTAGTTAGTGCTTAACGCAGAGAGACTGATCTCTCTTTCTGTAATGTCACTGGAATACCGCTGTTTGTCCCTAAATGGTTGCTAATAACCAACCACAAAAATCATCTAAATAATCAATCCCTTTAAAAAAATGTCCCGCAAATAGGTACTTGTCAGCACAGAAAAATGACTGACAGCTTAAAGGACTTTTTATTCTCCTTTTTGTGTTTGTTTGTAGTCTCTTGTTTAGTCACTTCTCATTATCATTCAGTATTTAATATTATATCAGAAACTAGGACTAGTAGTGGTGGCCTTGAATAGGAATGCACAGCCTTCCCCAAAGGAGAATGATCAAACGGGTTAAAGTAGGGTAGAGGACTTGATGAAGGAACCATACAGAAGAAAGTCCTGCCCAAGAGTGCAATGCTAAAATATATCTATTCTGACTTTTTTTTTAAATGATTATAATATGTACCTTGTGTAGTAGCCTATATTTAAACTTTTAGCCTAAAATAGTTTGTAAATTTCATAGAGCTGCTAAAGTTTGAAAAATGTATATGTAAGCATGTCTCCTTGCAAAGGAGTACAGTGCTCGGGTTGGGATTTTAGCATCAATTTATTCTCAATGCTGAAGTATTGTCTACAACACAGTTTTGTGTTTACTAAGCTAGAATGTGGTTCAAAGCATATCAGTTATGACCAAAGGTGATCATCACTACTATGGCAAAACAAACATATTTATTTGAGATGTACTGTATAGAGAAAGACGATAGATCGATCTTGAGATACCTCAATAAATAATTTTGCAGCTGCTGAACGATTAGACAGGGAGAGTAGTAGCAATGAGGCCTTGGTTATTTAGTTTGCCTTTGGGAGCGGGCTCGCCCCATTGCACCTCAGTGAAGCCTCTTGTATTGTGAGCACTTTCTCTTGTATTCTGAGATTACTGCTCAGTCATCTTACCAGCCATTTCAATTGATTTCTCTCTTTTTTTTTTATCATTCTCTAAAGACTTTGGTACATTGAATGGGATTATTTCCCCAAATTTGGCCTTGGTCAATCTGAAATTGAATTTATACTGAACAAAAATATAAATGCAACAATTTCAAAGATTTTACTGAGGTCATATAAATTCATATTTTACAGTTCATATAAGGAAATCCGTCAATTTAAATCAATTCATTAGGCCCCGATCTGTGGATTTCATGACTGGGTGTACAGATCCAGAGCATCCCAAACATGTTCAATGGGTGACATGTCTAGTGAGTATGCAGGTCATGGAAGAACTGGGACATTTTGCAGCTTCCAGGAATTGTGTACAGATTCTTGAGATATGGCACCCCGATGGGCCTCAGGATCTCGTCACGCTGTCTCTGTGTATTCAAATTGCCATCGATAAAATACAATCGTGTTCGTTGTTCGTAGCTTATGCCTGCCATACCATAACCCCACCACCACCATGGGGCACTTTGTTCACAACGTTGACATCAACGTGTGGTCTCAGACGATACCGCAGGTAAAGAACCCAAATGTGGAGGTGCTGGGCTGAGATGGTTATACGTGGTCTGTAGTTGTGAGGCCGGTTGGACATATTGCCAAATTCTCTAAAACGATGTTGGTGGCTTATGGTAGAGAAGTTAATATTAAATTCTCTGGCAACAGCTCATGGACATTCCTGCAGTCAGCATGCCAATTGCACAGTCCCTGAAAAAACATCTGTGGCATTGTGTTGTGTGACACAACTGCACATTTTCATGGCCTTTTATTGTCCCCAGCACAAGGTGCACATGTGTAATGATCATGCTGTTTAATCAGCTTCTTGATATACCACACCGGTCAGTTGCACGCATTATGTTAAAAAAGAATAAATGCTCACTAACAGGGATGTAAACAAATTTGTGCCCAAAAATTGAGGAATACTTTTTGTGCGATTGGAACATTTTGGGGATCTCATTTTTCTGCTCATGAAACATGGGACCAACCAACACTTTACATGTTGCGTTTTAATGTTTTTGTTTGGTGTTCTTCAGAAATTAAGAGATGGAGCAATACCACTGTTCCTCTCAACGCTTGTATCTTGACTAGTACAATAGTCAGTCCTGGTATGAGATTGAAATGCTCTTTCGTTTTTGTATAATATAAGCAATATTTACTTTCTGGCATTTGAACGTTATTGAAAAGACAATCATAGTCTCAAGGGCTTTTGTTTCCTTGGTAATCTTGTTTGATCACTTTATTTTAGTTCTGACACTAGGCCTAGCTACATGGACATGATCTGTTCTAGACTAAAGGCTGTAGTCGCTGTGTCAAGGCATTTTTCTGTGCCAAGAAAACATTTTAAATTGATTGCCACCATGGCATCTCATTTAGAACCATATGACATCTTGGCAGTATGAATGCAGGATGGCAAAATAAGACGAACCCTAGGATCTCACCCACTTAATTAGACCTGTGAATCTGGTAAGAAGAGGATTCCTTGGTTGGGCTTGATTGGTCATGTCTCCAGATAGAAGTCATGACTTACTAGAGATAATTGAAAGCCCGGTAGGTTGGCAGGGTTACTGTAGGAATGAACTGAAAAAACAAATGTTACACTCATATGGGCAGTAGTAGTACTTGTGTTTTTAGTAAAGCCAAAAAGTGTAATTCCTTTTTGCTACGTGGTATTCCTTTTGTTACACGTGTATCTTGTCTGGTGGTACTACATTGTAGATTGTATCAGACCACTGGAGCTCATTGCTCAACTTAATTTAAATATTTTTACACTACCATTTCTATTGCATCATCAGTGGACAGCTACATTTCACAGATTCCGGACTAATTTACATATTTATTTAATGCTTCACCATAACATCTCTTGATGATGGCTAAATGACATGCCTTAGTTCTTTCTGGATGATAAAGATGAGGACCTAATCTAATGGACTAACAAGTCATGTGGTGCCCAACAGTCGGTGTTCTGTGTTGTCTGGGGTAGAGGAGGAACAAAGGGAGTGTTTTAGTCTTTGGTGTCATGTGTAAACAGTTAATAGTCTCAGGCTGTGTGGAGCCAGTAAGCATATCACATGGATTGATAACATGCAAGTCATATTGACATTTTGTGATATGCTTACAGTTCTATAGTTATTCATTCAGCCCTGATCCAAGGCACTTATTGAGGTAGTTATGCACTTTAACACGTTCAGTGTCTTCATGTGCAATTTCACTCTGAATAGTGCATATGTGTTGTAGCTACATGAGCAAGTCTGCTTTGTGGGAGAGAAGAGGTGCAAAACAGGTCATGGCAAAGATTGCAAGGTATGCATGTACTGTTGCTTCATTGACAGATTTAACTTCAAAACTCTCAGGGTCTAAAATGGTCAGTCGTCCACACAACATGGTCCAAAATCCAGTTATCACAATGTGGTTTGTTCGATGCCAGTCCAGGGTATGTTACTAGTCCTTCTGGTTAGTCCAGTGAATTAGTTAGGCTTGTTTTCACCATGCTTGCATCCTCCTCCCATGACTCCACATTGAGCAACATCTGTATGTTGTATAACAGACACTGATTACATCAATAATCCAACAGCAGGTGTGTCTGGCTAGCAGGTCAGAAATAGTTTTCTTCTTGCAATGCCCTTGTCCAGTAGATGGCACCAGTTCTCCTGCATATATCCCATCTGGACCTCTATCCATATATATGTGTTCCATTGCTTGACAGAGAACTCATTATAAAGGAGCTTGAGATCATTCTTCTGACTTTAAAGAAACAATTAAATGGGACATTTCTCATTTGTAGCAATAAAGAGCGTGTGAACAATGTGTGCAGCACAAATATTGCACTGTCTTCTACTGTATTTAAGCTAATCCAACAAAGCATTTTAGTAATTTATCAGATGCTCTTATCCAGAGCGACTTACAATTGAGTTATTGTGCAAATCTTAGGTCACAGTTAAGGCCTTATTTGCCAAAGTACATTGGCTTAAAAAACAAAAAGATGAATTCCGAGAACATGGAATGTACACACTGACTCCAAATATGACCCATGACTTCACTTGCAAATGTGAATATGGAGTCAAATTGGAACAATTATTTTCTCCTGACCTTTTGAACTACTGCTCTGGCATTCATTAAATTTACCAAGTAGCAGCATGAAATAACTGTCATGTAAGTTTAGTCTTCCTGTTATGGGTCTTGTCTCTTGAATGTGATCGAGCTATACCTATAGGTCCCTATGTGTTTGTCATGCATTGACAATGGAAACAGCAGGTTAGAGGGTTTGAACATTCATCTGTGTTAATACCATTGAGATAGCCTTACAATATATTTTGAACAGAAAATTAGACTACGCTGTAGTTGCTTTAATTTTTTTGCATTAATTGATAGCCTTTTTTTTAAAGGAAAATACACCTAGCTACATCCATTTAGTGCCATAGAAACCTTTATTTGCCTTCAAGCATAATAGTCATATTTGGTCAGTAACTCATTTCTTTGTTGTTTGTTGGGACTCATTTACCCAGATAGCCATGGTTAGAAAGTAAAATAAAAATGGTATTAAGCTCTGATTTGAAACATTGCTGTCACAGATACAGGTCCTAATGTCAGTGGTGACTAATAGTTTGCATTACTACTTAGTACTGATCGTAGGGTGGAAACTAGGAAGAGGAAAGCAATCAGAACAGACATGGTAGTCTGGAAAAAAGAATGGATGCAAGATTTGTTAAAGTATTTATAATTGGACAGACTTTGTAACAGGTCGGCAATGATCAAAATGTATGTTTATTTCTTTGTGAGAGCTGGTTTTGTAATTATTATAGGAACAGTTTTTAATGTTGGCAGATGTGTGGTTAACAGGGAATAGATTTACCTCGATGGATGCCCCTATTCTTACTTGAAGTATCTTTCATAGAAGGCAAATGTAAAATGTTCATTCACAGCCAAGCCTTAACTTTAAAGCAAAGGAACCAATATCTTGCAGTACCTACTAAGTTATGACACGTGACCCCTCTGGAGTTCCATTTCTCAGTGGAACTGATCAAATCTCTGCTGATTTTGCTATTATGGTGTGCATCCCAAATGGTACTGTATTCTCTACATAGTGTACAACCTTTGACCAAAGTTGGTCCTTGGTCAAAAGCAGTACACTGTTTTAGAGAATAGGGTGCCATTTTGGATGAGCGCACTCATAACCTTGGGTGTCTGGAAGCACACATCCAATGTTGATGGCGAACAACTCAAGGTTTCCCTGAGATTGTTTTGGGATTTTGCCATATTTGCTACATTGAGTGAAAAACATTAATTGGATTTGACTTATTACCGGTCTAGTTCAGTTTGACTGTAATCTCCAAAACCAAATAACGCTATTAATTTAAGTACCAGTTGGAGAGAAGAGAAAGGGCAAAAATAAAGTCTACCTTGTTATAAATGCAAACAGTTGTCAATTTGATTCTAAAGATTTATGTTCTGGTACGTGAAGGGCAGAAATGTGTAATTCAATGAAGGTCATGAGGAAAAATAGTGTGAAAACACAATCTATAGTGTGGGGGGGGGAGTACTATGCAGTAATTATTTACCCCCTCAAGTTGGTGAATGTGGGTTAGTAAATATGGGAGGATTTTTCTAGCTTTCCCCCTGCTTGTGGTCTCATTTTTTTCCCTTCATCCTTGCTTGGTATTTTGTTCTCCATCAGTTGGACCTGTGTGATAACCAGCACAGAGGTGGCATGGTGCCTTTTCATGTGTTTCTAAATGAATGTTGTAGCTACGGCATGGTCTTCCATTTATACCTTCCGGAAGTCTTATGAATTCCATGTAAAATAAGAGCACATCTCTCTGAAAACAACACTCAACCTTTGTGATTTTTGCTAAAATAAGCAACTGTTGTTTGTTCTTGGCCTATTCCGTGTGCATGCTATGGATCTCTGCGCATGAGTCCTGTCATATGGTGAATCCAAGTGTACCATCATACCTGATGTTGAACACCAATATTGGAGTTTTTTTTTTTTTTTTGAAAGGACAAATCCAAACATGGAACCATATTTTTTTGAAGATACCTCCAAGCAAAGATGTGTCTCGTAATGCTGTGGCGGTTAGAGCCAAGAAGAGTTAGAACGAGGGGGTCACAAAGAGAAGGAAAGCATGGGATTGGATAGTCATTACCAGTAACTGTAGTCTGAGCATATCAATTTAGATGTATTTATACTTAGATGTGCTAACTGTACAGAATAGTTCAGGTTGTGAAGTCATATTAGGGTACATAACAGTAATAATGATAATGTTTTGGTCGTAATCGTGTGGTGTTTTTGCATTATTAAAAGTAGTGGTTCCTCAGTAGCGGTGTGCAGTGTTAAGCATGTGATCATTCTGTTGAAGTGGTCTAATATAACATGCGTCGTATTCTAGTAGCATTAGGGCGTGATGAATCATCCTCGCTTTTTAAGCTGACCTCCCTTTTGAAGTGGATGAAAAAGACGAGTGCAATAAACTTTATCATTTGCTTCCTCATGTAAAAAAATTAAGTAACTTTCTGTAGCTGGTTAATGCAGTGGGATTGTAAACTCTCCTTGCTGCTTCGCATCCAGAGAAGTGGCACTAGGATGTGAAGAACTGCATTCTTAGAACTGTGATATTCAAGTATCAAAGCTGCTTTCTCATAAGGGGGACCATGCACAAGATAATTTGACTGATACATTAACTGTGTGTATTGTGTTAGAGGCATTTTTGGGATTCAATCTCATTGAATGTGAATATTTTGATTGCATGTCAAGGTGTGTATGTATGCATCTTCCTCCGTATCAAATGAAATATTGTCTGGCCGTAAATTAAGTGTATTAAAGGAATTATGAAATGCCTTGTTTTCAGAAAACATTAAGGGAGACCTCCCATTCATTCCCCCTCACTAATCTTAAAATATGTGTTTCGTTAAGCTTTCTGCAGCTGTTCTGATCATGTATGTTTTATTAGTATCAATAATGGAGGTGTTGAAATGGTGACCCATGGGTTACATTAACAAAACTATGTAAGAATTATTACACATTACAAGCAACTACTTAAAAGAAACACAGTTGCACATGTATGTTTTTGTTACTTTGGGCAAGTAACCAAGCCTGTCTAAATCAGACATATAGATGACAATGGAAATGAAAGGTGTAGCATGAGAACAGCCTAGTGCTTAGGGTATAATGTGTTGACATTGTTGGAAGCCCTGTGATATTAGTTGTAGAATAACATTCCCCTTGAAACGACCTTTTTAACCAGCAGGGGAAGGAAATGTTCTTACATTGTTTGGCAGTAATTTGCTGTAAAAGCACATAGACGTACTCTTAGAATAAGCACAGGATCAATGCCAATTGCCCATTTATTAGCTTAGTGTAGCCTCCTATTGGGAATTGCCTTTAGATGCGCGGTCACCCACAATGAAGTCTGGGGCCAGATATTATCATTGGACTCCGTAAGGGACCACAATGGTAATTCACATAGTCTCTTTGATACCATCCGTTGGAGGTACACGATGGTAATGTGCTCTGAGCAATACAGAATAATGGATACATTCATTGGCATATCCTGTGACTTGTTGGTCCCTTTGCTGATTCCTTAGTTTATTCTGCAGCACCTTAACTGAATGAACTGATGAAGACCGACTACGGGTTAGTTGTCCGTTTCACTCCGTGGCTTATGTATTGTAAATACTATGGACCCCATACCAGGAAAGGAGGAGGAGTCTAAATCAGGGCACATCAATAGTTACAATGAAAAGGTTTTTCAATGTACCTTAAAAAAAATTGGTTTGTCAGCTAAACATTCCAAAAGTTTTGCAAGCTTTGCTGTTGGGTAACAGAACAGTCTAAACTGCTTTGCTGTTGAATAGTAGCAACTGACATCTGGCATAGGCCTAGTCTACATGCTGTGTGTTTGTCAGAGAAAGGAAAGATTCCCTATTTAACTCTTACCTCATTTACAAACCTGCAAATACTATTCTACTGTGAGTAGAAAATGCCATCACCAGCATGTGCTCTAGACCTGTGATGACAATGGCAACAGGACCAATGATGTAGCGCGATTTCAACATTTGAGTTAACATGAATAGTCAACGCCTCTCACTTTCTTAATTCTGTAAGGCTGATGCATATAATGGTATTATCCATGTAAATACACTTGTCTTTTTCAATAGTAGCATTTTTCCTACCTCCCCTCCCATACATTGCAGCTAGAGTTAATCTGCACCTGTTTTGACAAACAGATATCTACACAATAGCCTATGGGAACTGAGAATTTTACCATCAACAATAATTCAACTTGATGAAGTGTGCTTGATTGTATGTATAATTGTGTGTGTTCATGAGATTTATGATACGCATTTCTACAACAAAATACCACTGGGATGTGAAGCCAGACTGATGATGTCTTTTTAAAACCTAATTTCTCCATTCTTCTGCTTTCATGTTATGCTCTAGTCTCTTAACGTTTACAGCTTCCTGGAATGTGAATTTTGGTTGGGTTAGTTATTGCATATCATATTTTTAAGTGGAGACCGGTTATATGCATTATTATATTCTGTACGAGGTTGAATTTTGTTCCCCTCAAGCCGTATGCCTTCAGAAACACTAATCCACTCAACTTGCTAGGTGTTTGCCTTCCCACTGTCATTGTGCATCAGCTTTAAAGCTTAGAATCCTTAATTGAAACAAGCGGATACCCCACCTCTGTTTTGGTAAAAAGCTGACGGCTGGGCCTGGAGAAATGGAACCACTCAAATTCATGGACTGACCACCCATGATATAAAATATAGTTAACCATGTTGAGGCTATACAGTGTTTGTTTACCAACATTGTAAAACAAATAAAACATGTATATTTGGGGTTTTAATGGGGTATGATCGTTGAACTTATTTGACTCAAACTATTCTTCAATAATAAATGGCCATAACATTAATTTAAGTCCAAGAATGAATGTAGGAACTAAAGATTCTAGCTTTAATTCCATGGCAATAGAGGACAGGGTGAGAAGTCTGGTTTCTGACCAGACACACTCTCACCCTGCCCCTCATTCCCACACAAGGAGAGGAACACCCCCTCACTCCCCATCCACTGTCCCTCCAAAACCTCAAGCCATTTCTTTAGTTGACAACAATGCAATTGATCCCAAAAGCACTTTGCCTTGTTTTTCCATTGTGTGAACTATGTAAATTGTAATATGTTACGGATGTGTGTAAGATCATTCATTCACAATTTCGGACTAATCTGCATCAATCTTGACGTTAAAATAATAAAATGATTTAAACATTGAACCTAAATCTATTTTATACAATGTTTGCTGCAGCCAATTGGTCTTGTCATTCAGTATTGTGGCTTAGGGTTGGTTGTGTTTTAAATAAAGTGCTATTGATAAATATTCACTGCATCATGTGTTATGATTTGATTTCTAGATGTACAACTAGTGAGAAGTGCTCTGGAGTCATGGTCAGATATAAAAGGGACTCCTTTATTGGTGAATTTGACATGGTTATTCAGTATTCAAGATTTTAAAAAACAAAAAGTACATATTGAAAATCTACATATGTTTTGTACTTCCTGCCAGTGTGGTTCAACCCATGCAAAACATTCTGAAATAATTGACTAGATTTGTTTTCCATTCCCATAAAAATACATTCATGATATAGGAAAAAACAAGTTGCACACTACATTAAGAGAATGTAGTTTCATAGAACATGGTAATAAGAAAGCAAATTGTGTGCAGTACAGTGCCATTCTCTTGGCCATGTGATAATCATCTTGCCCGGCAGGACGAGTGACTCATGGGTTGTTTACATTAACCATCAAATTGTGTCAGTAGGGCAGCAGGTAGCCTAGCGTTTGGGCCAGTAACCGAAAGGTTGATGGTTCGAATCCCCAAGCCAACTAGATGGGGGAAAAAACCTGTCTGCCATCGAGTAAGGCACTTTCTCCTGTAAATCACTCTGGATAAGAATGTCTGCTAAATTACTAAAAATGTAAATGTGCCTCAGAGTGCTCTAAAAGTGAAGCTGGTGCTTAATTGAGGTCATCTCAAATCATGTTTTTCAGGTCTTTAGTAGTAAAGTACTGTAAATGAAGTCTACTTTGAGGTCTTGATATTGGCCGTTTGAACTTTGAATTAAGAGTAGCCAATCCAGTGGGTTTGAATCACCATCAACCTCAGGTGGTTTAGAATTTGATCCACTCATATCCTTCCCATTGAGTCAGATGTCACCCAGGTTGAATGCGATATGGTCCTCAAACAAAGCGATACACAACATGATTGCTCCCCCTGTCAACAGGCCCAGGTTCTGTAGCAGGAAGCGAGTCCAGGGTCCCATCGGGCCAGGATCACCATGAAGCATCTCAGGTAACTATTGAGGGGAGAGAATGTGACATTTTCACACCACGGAGCCCAGCAGAGTTGTACTGAGCTGGGCCTGGTTTCCCAAAAGCATCTTAAGGCTAAGTTCATCATTTGAACCTTTCATAGGAGGTTAAATCTCCAAGCTGTTAACCAAAACTATTGTTACTAAAGTTGCACTTAAATTGCTTATTATTTACTGACCACTCAGAAAATGTCTGTGTTAGATATGTTTTTTCCCAACTGTCACATTATACACAGATTTTCACTAAACATATAAACATCTTAATTCTCAGTCTCTTAACCGCTGATAAATTCCCAAATGATAAAAATATGTTTCAAATGAAAACTGATAAATAGCCTACATAGGCCTATATACTGACATTTATTTAAATACATGTTTGTTCTATTTTGCCATTTGGCTACTGTCAAAAATAATGGCCAAATCTTGATTTTGTGCATTATTATAGGGCACGTGTCAAACTCATTTCAAAGAGGGCAGAGTGTTTGCGGGTTTTCGCTCCTCCCTTGTACTTGATTGATGAATTAAGGTCACTAATTAGTAAGGAACTCCCCTCACCTGGTTGTCTAGGTCTTATTTGAAAGGAAAAAACAAAAACCAGCATACACTAGGACTCCACGGAATGAATTTGACACCCCTGTTGTAGGATAAGCATTAGAATAAGCCGCCTCAATATTTGAAGCCATAGGTGATATCGCTCTAGGAGTTGATACATTGTCAGTATTGTGGAATAATTCTAATGTTAAGGTAAGATTTTAAAGGAGAAAGCTGATCCGAGACCAGCACTGCCTTACTTTCGATCAACAAAATGCCGCACTTAGCGAACATTCTCTCTGCGTGGCGTTTTAGGAAATATGTTACATCGTAGGCCATTGTAGGAAAGATGCATTGTTAAAACACTCATAAGCCTAAGTTTCATCGCTATAAGGAAACCGGACCCTGGCCTTTTTACACATCCACCCTGCTGGAAAGGACAATGTGAAAAGAAGATATCAGCCAGCACAGTATGGTTATGGTTGACATTATCATTAAATCAATGGTACTTCTAAAGCCCTATTTACATCAGCAGTTGTCAAAGTGTGTTTAGTGTGAAAATGTACGTGTGGAAATCGATCCACTCTAGTGGCTCACCATGTCAGCAAGGGCCACGTAGAGGAAGACCCCAGCGGTGAGGGTGAGGATCCAGGGGGAGATCTGAGCAGACTGGTGGCCCAGGACAGAGCCAGTCAGCAGTCCCACGAAGCCCAGCAAGGCTGAAACAGCACTGAAGAGAACTAGTCGGCGAACAGGCCACCCTGCTCCTAGCAGCACTGCCAGGTCACCTACACAGACAGTCAACACATTGAATGAACCGTATACTCCATGGAACATTACAGATCAGAGGTATACCTGAAAATTTGAACATGGATTTTATGATGCGTTATACCTTTGTAGCCTACAGTACATACTGAGTGTACAAAACATTAAGAACACCAAACCTAATATTGAGTTACATCCTCCTCTTTTCGCCCTCAGAACAGCCTCAAATCAACAGTGCATGGAATCTACAAGGTGTCAAAAGCGTTCCACAGGGATTCTGGCCCATGTTGACGCCAATGCTTCCCACAGTGGTCAAGTTGACTAGATGTCCTTTTGGTGGTGGAACATTCTTGATACACACGGGAAACTGTTGAGTGAAAATCCCAGCAGTGTTGCAGTTCTTGACACATTCAAACTGGTTCGCCTGGCACGTACTACCACAACTTGTTCAAAGGCATTTCAATCTTTTGTCTTGCCCATTCACCCTCAAATGGCACACAAACACAATGTGTCAAGGCTTAAAAATCATTCTTTAACCTGTCTCCCCTTCATCTACACTGATTGAAGTGGATTTAACACGTGATCATATCTTTAACCTGGATTCACCAGGTCAGTCTGTCATGGAAAGAGAAGCTGTTTTTAATGTTTTGTACACTCAGTTGAAAGGGAAGGTTTTCTTGTATACCTAGCTCGTGAGGAAGCTCATGACAGAACACCGCTATCGTAGTGCTGAGACCTCCAGCCAGACTCTGAGAAAAAGCTGCACCAATTGCCAGACCGTCAGTAAGGTTGTGGATTCCGTCTCCCATAACCACCATCCACACCAAGCTTCCTATCCCAGCTTCCTCCTTGGAAGGTGGACCATGTGAATGGCCGTGACCGTGCTCAGAGGATTGTGTCTCACTCTGCAGAGCAGTACGCTCCCTCTCTGGATACAGCTCTATACTGGTGTTCTGCTCCTTCCTCTTAGCCTTCTGATGACAAAAGAAAGAGCATTAAAAAAAAATGTCCATATGAGTGAAACATTCACAACTGAATACTAATGGGTCCAATGTATGATTTTCAGTCGGGTTTTAGAAAAACATACTCCACTGATTCATGTCTACTTTACTTGACTGACTTCATCAGGAAAGAGATTGATGAGGGACATCTGTGTGGAATGGTACTGCTTGACCTACAGAAGGCCTTTGATACAGTTAACCACTGTCTCCTAATCTCCAAACTGGAGGCACTGGGGTTAAGCAGTATCCCTCTAGGCTGGGTAAAGTCCTATTTATCAGGAAGTAGTAGAGATTAATGGTTCACTGTCTCAGGCAAAACCAATGAATTGTGGCGTTCTGCAGGGGAGCGTGCTTGGGCCTGTGCTGTTTTTATTGTTTAATGATATGAAAGATGCTTGTTCTTGCCGTCTTTTTCTTTATGTGGATGACTCTACACTTCTGGTGTCTCTCAAAAGTAAAACTATGTTGGAGAGCATACTTAGCACAGAGCTTATTAACATTAGCAAATGGCTTGGAGATAAGACATCTCTGCACTTAGGGAAAACTGAAGCAATTATTTTTGGATCCAGACCTAAATTGTGCAGGTCTTCTGAAATCAGAGTGGAGTTAGGGGGTGAGGTGCTGACTACTAAAACCTCTATTAGCTACTTGGGATGTATCCTTGATGGAAGCTTGGGAGGTGTGAGCATGGCCAATAAAGTGCTAGGGAAGGTTAATGCCAGGACTAGGTTTTTTGGCTAGAAAGTCCAAGCTGCTTGAGAAGGACTCCATGAAAGTGCTAGCTACTGCCCTCATTCAATGCCATTTTGACTACGCTGGTACTTCCTGGTTTGGGGGCTTATCTAAACTTATGAAGGGGAAGCTCCAGATTGCCCAGAAGAAGCTGATCAGGGTAGTATTGAAGGTGAGTCCACATACTCGCATAGGCAGGAGCTGCTTTCAGGAACTAAACTGGCTGCCTGTTGAGGCTAGGTTAGACTAGGTTTGGTTTACAGGAGTATTTATGGTCCTGCGTCCAGATTTCTAAGTGATTACTTTCCTCGTGTTAGGGATGCACACAATCACATCACCAGATCAGGTGTTGCTGATGTGTGCTTATACAAGTTCAGGAGTAATGCTGGGAAAGGTACTGTCTTGTATACTGGAGCCTCAGAATGAAATGAGTTGCCTCTGCCTATAAAAACATCCTCTCTGGGCAGCTTTAAAAATACGTTTGATGTCTTCTGTGCCCATATGAATAACCCCAATGATGTAACTGCAATGAGATAGATGTTCTTCTATGTTTTTGTTTTATTATTTCCCTGCCATACTGTGTTGGATCTTGTCTAGCCAGCTTGTCTCAAGAGGACCACAATGGAAATAAGTCCCAGAATTTGTGTGATCCTCCGAGATGATTTTATTCATGTGCATGTATGGCATTTTCAAGTTATATATGTGTGCTTGTTTTTTTTAAATGGTCAAATTAATAAACTACAAGACCAAACAATCCACCCTGCTTTCCTAACAAAGACTATATAGAACCTCTTCACACTTTTTGTAAAAATACCGTCAGCTACACATATTAAAATGTGAACTTGCTACGTGTCAACCACTACCTCTAGTGCACAACACTCCCCCGACAGTTGGCCCCTTGAAGCAGAGCAATGTAAACACAATTGTCTTGTTGAACCAACACTCCTACGGTATAAATGTAAATAGCAGAGAAATATTTTTGAAACAGCTGAAATGTAGACATTTTCCTCATATTTTAGACAGATTTTTACCTGAAATTGCAGTAACAGCCTGTTATATTCTGATATTTTCACAGTAGCTGTCAGCTATATGCACTGAGCTACATAAAACTATGGAAGATCATACAAATGTAGAAATGTAGATAGTACAAATAGGATATGTTTTTTTCATTTGTGGCATTGTGTGGTGATTTCAGAGGTGGTGCACACACAGACACTTTGTTGTATTGTTTGTATACATTTTGTTGTATATTGTTGAATTTTTAGTTTGTGTGACTTTCCTTCTCTGAGTGTATCAGTGTTTTGTTACTTGTCATGTTTTGTGTGAACCCCAGGAAGAGTAGCTGCTGCTTCTGCAAAAGCTAATGGGGATCAAAAACAAGTAAGCACCACAGGTCATAGAGTGGGAGGGGGGATTGTTTTCCTGGGGCCCAGAGTTTTTCCTGATCTGGTAGTAGGCTAACCTAACCAACACTGGACCCTAGTTGTAGTGTATGACATAGTAATAAATCAGCTGTACATTTTTTTTTTTTTTTAAAAAGCAGTTTCACATGGGCTATAAAATGGGACCAGATTATTTTCTAATCAGGTCACATAACTTCTGGCCCTAGGGAGGATGACAACTTTAAAACCCCTTACACAGAGAACTACGATTGGACAAAAAAAAAAAAGAACAGTGCCGAGCTCGCTGTATGGCTGGTTGCATCGTGTAGGCCTTTGCATTTGTAATGAAAAAGATACTATGAGTATGTCATCACTATTGTGCTGATTAAATTAATTCCAGTCAGTAATGTTTTATTAAAAAGGCCTGACTATCCTAGCCACCTGAAGTGTGAACATAACCCAAATGTTATCAAATTCACATTTTCTCAGAATACAAATAAAATGGACCTATTTTAGGCTATAAATACAAAGCTGAGGCTATAAAAAACATGATTATTTTTCTCCTGGCCAAGCCCAAATGGGATCAGATCGCATAGGCTTCTCTAGGCTACCTGAAGCTGCAGTTGTTATCAGTAGGCTACTGCTGATCAGACTGAAGAACAGACTAATTGTGCACATTGACAAATCACGAGGCATTTTATTTTATGGCGTTTATGGACTTCCATATAAAACAGCTTCTTGCAGTGAATTCACTTATACCCACTTTGTCGCAATTTGCTTTTACCTCATGTAATGATTTGCACGATGAAGCCTGCTTTGTTGTAAGGTAGGCCTCATGTACCTTTATATTCCTATTAGAGGTTTAATCGCTCTTTTTTTCTCGATAGGCTGTCACTTGAAGACATGCTGTTATAGCAACTCTGTGCTTATGTCTTGAAGATAACGTTTAAGGAGTGAAGCCTACAGATAAGAAAATAACACTAATTGTCTGCAGATACATGCTTGTAAAATGTTGCATTATTCAAGAGTATAATATGGTTTGGTTGCATTATTCAATAATGTATTGTTTTTAAGAAGAAATGTTTCTATCAATGTTGAATAGTTTGTGCTTACTGGCTACAGAAATATTTAAGGTCAATTTGAGCTGCGGACCAAGAATGTCATGTGGCCAGCTACAACAAAATGTTAGGCAAGGATGTAATATGGCCAGCTACAACTAAATGGCTAGCTACAACAAAATGTTAGGCAAGGATGTAATGTGGCCAGCTACAACAAAATGTTAGGCAAGGATGTAATGTGGCCAGGTAAAAACAAAATGTTAGGCAAGGATGTAATGTGGCCAGCTACAACAAAATGTTAGGCAAGGATGTAATGTGGCCAGCTACAACAAAATGTCAGGCAAGGATGTAATATGGCCAGCTACAACAAAATGGCTAACTACAACAAAATGTTAGGCAAGGATGTAATGTGGCCAGCTACAACAAAATGTTAGGCAAGGATGTAATGTGGCCAGCTACAACAAAATGTTAGGCAAGGATGTAATATGGCCAGCTACAACAAAATGTTAGGCAAGGATGTAATATGGCCAGCTACAACAAAATGTTAGGCAAGGATGTAATGTGGCCAGCTACAACAACATGTTAGGCAAGGATGTAATGTGGCCAGCTACAACAACATGTTAGGCAAGGATGTAATGTGGCCAGCTACAACAAAATGTTAGGCAAGGATGTAATGTGGCCAACTACAACAAAATGTTAGGCAAGGATGTAATGTGGCCAGCTACAACAAAATGTTAGGCAAGGATGTAATGTGGCCAGCTACAACAAAATGTTAGGCAAGGATGTAATGTGGCCAGCTACAACAAAATGTTAGGCAAGGATGTAATGTGGCCAGCTACAACAAAATGTTAGGCAAGGATGTAATGTGGCCAGCTACAACAAAATGTTAGGCAAGGATGTAATGTGAATTGAAAAGTAGAATTCTCTTTCGCCACCCCTGCTCCTCAGACGTCTTCATATCTCATAGTGAGAATAGGGCCTAAAGGCGTCCTCATGCTTCCCATCCGAAACAGTTTGGGCATATATTATGTGTTTGTTTGTTTTGGTCTTCGGCAGGGTTTTTTGGGGGCTTTTTGTGCACACACAAAAACATTCTTGAGACAAGCCAAAGATCAGAAGCCGAAGTCTACACCCCTTTGTCGGTGATTGGTCAACAGTAGGGATTCTTCAATTAAGTGTTTGTTGTCGTTCAACAACAGACAGCAAGTTTTAATGCAAAAAAATTGACTTGAAAAATACTGCACAACACATCTTGGTGAGATTAAAAAATTGCGCAACTAAGATCCTGCAAAAATTTAAAAATGAATGACAGATTTCTTATCTTAGATTAATTCTGATTTATGAGGAAGTGTATACTGGCTACGGCATCTCAAGATGGACAAACAATACTATTGCCACTTTTCTAGCTAATGTCTTTTAAAAGGGGATATGTGAGCACATTCGTTCGGTTCACTTAGCCGAGTTTGGCTAGGCGCCAGCTGGGCCTAGCTCCTCAGTGGGTCAGCCTGGCTCCAACGTGGGTGGACCTACGCCCTCCCAGGCCCACCCATCCATAGATTAGGGCCCAATGAATTTATTTCAATTGACTAACTCAGCTAAATCTTTAAAATTGTTGCATTTATATTTTTGTTCAATATACTATGCACAGTGTATTATAAAACAGTGACAACAGCATTAAACTCGCCCCTTTATTATCTTAATCCATCTAACCTTGTAATGGGTCTTCAGTCCTAGAAGGCTCTCAAAGATGAAAAGAAGGTAGCAACCTCCCAGCACGCAAAGGCCCTTCAGAATAGAGTCCTGTTCTTCAGAGTGGTTTGAGTGTGGCCCAGTCTTAGCCTGCAGGACACAGATACAACAAGACACGGTTTTCACTATCAGCAACAGGTTTTAACCTTACAACATTTACTAATAGATTTTACAAATTCACCCTCCATGACTAAACAGAGACAGCAGCACTGGTATTTATATAGTGTTTGACAGTTTGGATGGGTACTTACGTGAGGCAGGAGATGCAGCAAGGCATCTCCACACAGCGTCCCCACAGCCAGGGCTGTCATTGGGCAGAGGAAGGAACGGAGGCGGGCGGGTGGCAGGAGTGGTACCAGGCTCAGAGCCAGCAGAGACGGCAGGCTGATCACAACCAGAGCCAAGGAGCTCCATCCCAGAGCTGCAAAACAAACAATATATTGTATTCATTTAGATGTTGTATTCATTCTGCTTGGTCAATAGGGTATTGTAGTTTCCAGGGTTATGTGAAGTTTAGGTGTCATAAATGTAAAGTTATGCAACGAGTTTTAAAACATACTATATCGATAAATAATTTCCTGTCATAGCTGGTAGTTTCATTAATGCACCTTTGAGGAAAGTCACACTCCTTTCTGACTCCGCACTATGGGTTTCTGGGTGGCGTAGACACACGCCACTCTCAATCTGGTACAACAGAGCTGGGCACAGGAGGGTGAAGTGGGCAGGAGTGATGTGGGATGCCTTTTCCAGACCGAAATTCCACAACAGCTGAGTAACGTTCAGACACTGAAAAGGAAAGGGTTAAAAGTCATCACTGTCCACAGAAACTGTTTATGTATGGGGAATGTTTTGATAGTGGATTCTCTCATTAACTCTAAGAGTGGTTTATTTTGACAAAAGGGACCCAAAACATTCATTGGCCAGGCATGTACAACAGAACACCATTTTCCTTTAACTTCCTCCTTATCTTAACAATTTTGAATAAAAACCATCACCTGAGAGGATGACATTTAGCCAAGAACAGTAAGCAGAATTCAGTTGTTAACATTGTGCATTTGGCACAAAACATTAGCCAGATCAACATTTTTTTATTGACTACTCACGTTCCCATGAAGATGCCTCGTAGTGGGGTGATTTGACACAAGGGAGTCAAACATTCCTTGGACAGAAATAGAGTGTGCAATAGCGGATGACCATAGAAGAATGTCTTCTTTAATCACATGATCAGAGGATAATGCACTGCCCTCTTCAGACCCAGATCCAGCAGGCCCTGATATCCCAGGCTGTGGAGTTCTTTCAGAGGGCGTTGAGAAGAGGCAGCACAGTTTATTCAGATGTCATTGTGTAACTATTCATAGCTTAATGAACACTAGAATGCCAAAACCTCAGTACTTCAAAAGTGGCTACATACAGTGCCTTCAGAAAGTATTCACACCCCTTGATCCATCCTCAGTTCTCCTATCACAGCAATTAAACTCTGTAACCGTTTTAAAGTCACCATATGGTGAAATCCCTGAGCGGTTTCCTTCCTCTCTGGAAACTGAGTTAGGAAGGACACCTGTATCTTTGTAGAGACTGGGTGTATTGATACCCCATACAAAGTGTAATTAATAACTTCACCATGCTCAAAGGGATATTCAAAGTCTGTTTTTTTACCCATCTACCAATAGGTGCCCTTCTTTGTTGAAGCATTGGAAAACCACCCTGGTCTTTGTGGTTGAATCTGTGTTCAAATTTTTATTTCACCTTTATTTAGTTGAGAACAAGTTTTCATTTTACTGCTCAAATTAGGGACCTTACAGACAATTGTATATGTGGGGTACAAAAATCATGCTAAACAATATTTTTGCACAACCGAGTCCATGCAACTTAAGTGTCTCGTTCAGCAAATGTTTTACTCCTGAACTTATTTAGGCTTGTCACAACACAGGGGTTGAATACTTTTTGACTCAAGACATTTCAGCTTTCATTTTGTATTAATTAGTTAAAATGTAAAATGTAAAAAACATTCCACTTTGACATTATGGGGTATTGTACAGTATATAGGCCAGTGACAAAAAAAAAAATCAACTAATCAATTTTAAATGTGGAAAAAGTCAAGGGGTGTGAATACATTCTGAAGGCACTGTATATTGCACATCTCTAACAATCATGGAATCAAATCAGTTGCCATATCTGTCTCACCTGGATGCTTTTACAGAGGGGGGTGGTTGAATAGGCCTACTAGGACTGGGGGTGTCCGTTTCCTGATCTTCATGGTCATGAGATTGTGGGTGAGGGGGTGTCAGAGTGTTATGGTTGTGCCTCAACCCTTGGTGGCTGATCTCCAACACACTGACCTGCCCTAGTCCCAGGCTGCCCAGTAACATCTGAAGGCCCTTATAGTTCAAGGTCCCGTTGTCTCCATACTGATGGAACAGACGGTGCAAGTAGTAGACCTGGAAAAAGGGTATTGACAAGAGTAAATTGTCAGCTGAAATTGTTGGCAAGAAGGATAATCATTAGTGTTAAAACACTGCCATTATGAGACTTATAATAGCTAGGCTACTTTATATTTTTACTTTATTCAATTTTGTTTTACAGGGATAGCGCACATTAATGAATATTACTGTAAAAGTGACAGTTTTAGCCAGCCAGCTCATTTTCAACTGATGCAATTTAGTGCAACCCCTTTTTACCGATGCAATTTAGGTTTAGTGTCTTGTTGACATCAGTGTCTCTCCTGAAAGTTTAAGTTGTAACCTTATCAACTATGATATCCATAATGTCGCTGTGAAATTAAGTTGTATCAATGATATATTGAGGCCAAATTCAGATATTTGAGATGCCCGGAGAATATAAAAATATAAATGAATCTTTATTTATACAGCACATTTGACATGGAATGCCACGCGATGTGCTTCACAGGAAAACAGTTAACAATGAAAATAAAAGCTAAAATATTTACT
The DNA here is from genome assembly GCF_034236695.1 of Oncorhynchus nerka. Classification (NCBI taxonomy): domain Eukaryota; kingdom Metazoa; phylum Chordata; class Actinopteri; order Salmoniformes; family Salmonidae; genus Oncorhynchus; species Oncorhynchus nerka. Next base: position 74,387,778 of record NC_088402.1, on the reverse strand, counting down.
AAACAACAAACATAAGAAAAACAAAAGTCACAAAACCTGAACGACTAAAAAGCACCCACTTTCAAATATGTCCACAGTTTAGGCCCCCTTCTGGTTCCCTGGCAAGCTATTCCAGAAGCTGGGGGCGTAATAACTTAAGGCTGCCTCTCCATGTCTCTTGGTCTTAGGCTTCAGGATAGTTAAAAGGCCAGTGCCAGAGGACCTGAGGGACCTACTGGGTACATAACTTAAAAGCATGTCTGACATGTATTGGGGTGCACAAACGTGGATTGATTTAAAAACCAATTGAATCATCTCAAACTCAAAGGCAGCCAGTGCAGAGACCTTAAAACCAGTGTAATGTGTGCTCTCTGTCTGGTCTTGGTCATTACCCGTGCTGCAGCATTCTGTATGTTTTGCAGTTGATCAATGGCTTTCTTGGGTAGACCAGACAGGAGAGCATTACAGTAGTCAAGCCTGCTTGTAATAATAGCATTGAGTCTCTGTATCAGCCTGAGAAAGAAACGGCCGCACCTTGGCAATGTTCCTCAGATGGTAAAAAGCTATTATGGTCACATTCCTAATGTGTGATTTGAAGTTTAGTTCAGAATCTAAAACAACACCTAGGTTTTTTATCTTTATCGCCCGTGAATTAAAATGTGCGGCCAGATTATCTCTGTGCTTTGGCTCCAACAGTAAGTACCCCGGCCTTGTCTTGATTTAGCTGGAGGAAATTGTGAGCCATCCAAGTATTTAAATCACTAATACAGTCTAAATGATTGAGCTAAAATCCTCTGGTGACTCAGAAATTTTAAAGTTGTGTATCATCTGCGTAGCAGTGAAAATCTATGTTGTGCTTTCTAATAACGCTGTCAAGGGGTAACACATATCAACTGAACAGCACCGGACCAAAAATCAAACATTGTGGATGGAACGTGTCATGTGATATGTATTTTCTCTGAGTTATGTTCACGAAGGGTGACAAAAACTCTAGACCAGTTAAAAAGGTCCTAAACCAATTTAGAAATTGGCTAACCCACCTCTCCAGTCTGTCCAGAAGGGCATCATGTTCAACAGTGTTGAATGCAGCATTTAAATCCAAGAGTACTAGGACAGAGAGCTGTTTGGCGTCTGTGTTGGCTCTAAGATCATTTACCACTATTTCTGTGTTGTGGTGGGCACGATAACCAGATTGGATTTTTTTTAATACAGTTGGCATTTAAAAAATAATAATTTAACTGTTTGAAAATCAATTTATCCCGAATTTTGCTGACGAATGGAAGGTTGGAGATTGGCTGAAAATTTCTAAAAACTTAAGAATCTAGAATACATTTCTTCAGAAGGCATTTCAACATAAGTTGTTGTGCAGTGGGGAAAGTGCTTGTGAACAAGGAGTGGTTAACAATAGCTTTCACTTCTTCAGATATGCAATTAAAAACGGTTTTGAAAAGGGGGGCTTGGATCGGAGTGAAATTGTGAAATCACTTTCCTGAGCATGTCTGTGTCAACCAGGGAAAATAAATCCATAGTGCCTTTACCTGGCAGGCTAGGGCACAAATCAAACTTTAATCAAGTCTGATACTAAGCCTAATGTTGGTTATCTTGTCTCTGAAATATGCCGTAAACTCATCACATTTAGATGTGGAGGAAAGTTCACATAGGTTAGAGGGGGTAGGATTTATCAGGCCATCAAATCGTCAAATTAGAAAAATGTGCAAAACTGTAATGGCATAGACGGCCTTCCATAATATTCTCACCTGCTCCTCAAAAGCCTCGTCTAAATGTTCGGCTGTTGATACCTCTTGTCGGCTTCCATTTGATATCCTGTCTGTCGTATTCGATGGCGTTTCCACTGTGCCACTGAGAGATGGTCGAGCCCTTGTCCCGAACTCCAGCAGAGGCAGACAGACAAATACTGCGAGCGTCAGTAGAGGTGACATCCTAGAAATTAACTGCAGAAAGCAATATGGAGGCAAGTTTATTCAAAAGTCACGTACCGTGAACAGTCTCAACTTCTTAATGCTTCCAGTTTGTTTATCATTTAGTCTGTCAAATTGTAACACGCAGCGAAACGCTACAAAATTGCCAAACTTTATACAGTCCGCGAAACAACAAAATCGTACAGATGTTATTATGCCTACAGGCTACTCACACGGGTTGTTTTTCCCAGTCCTGAAGTACATCTTCTCTTGCCCTGCTGATCTGAGGGTTGAAGAGCCTGGGGTTATTGTCTTTTGGTTTTCTGTGTTAATATTATAACGACACGTTAACTGAGTCATGAAACAGATAAGGGAGGCCGCAAAGCATTACTCAAGGCAATTGACCTACCTTTTCCAATACAGCAGGATGGTTTGCCCTGCTCAAGGCACGTGAGAAGTGTTCTTAATATCCATGTCCTTGGAACAGAGTTGTTGCAATAACTGGGCTACTGCAACATCTTCAACCAGTATAATAATAGTTGGAGGATCTAACAATGTAGCCTAAAAAGGGTTGAATTGAATGAATATCCACAAAAATAATAATTAGCTGAATTCTCAACCTTTCTTGTGATAGGCCTACCCTATGCAAATTGTTATCACTTTAAAGGGGCAAGCTGCAGTTGCTATGCTTGTTACTCCAATGTTTGTAAACATTGTACATGCAAACAAACACTGCACAGGCTTAAATCATACTTAGAACTATAACCTTGATTTATTGGCTGGGCAGTCCTTGCATCCATTGCTCTGTCTATTAATTTGAGAGTGGTTACATGTCTCTAGGCCCGCAGCGCAGCTTTTTACCAGAACAGAGGTGGGGTGACCCTTTTCTTATTGTTTCAACCACAGATTGCCCCTTTTGAATCTTGAAGAATACATTACAGTAGTAATATCTCACAATCATTCATGAAAGAGAGGGATGAGTGGGCCTAATGGGATAATAGATTATGCGCCTGATTTTAACAGAAGTCCAAAGAGGAGAACTCTTGAACCCCAGAGCCACCACACCCTCTCCTGGGCTTTATAAGTGGGATGCACTGTTGAGCGATACATCCCGAGGTGTTTGTGCTGATTGTATGGAGATTGTGACAGCCGGTTAAATGGCGTCCCTTGAGAAGGCAAGAACAATTTGTACGTCAGGGGAAGTGCAGTATTATCCTAAGGAGACTAATACTTGGAATTCGGAGGAGGAATGGAAGGAAAAGAGGCAGAGGAGGTCTAAGAGAGAGAGAGAGAGGTACCAACTGAAACCTGACCAAGTGAAGGGGAAGATTCTCTGTGTTTGTGATGCTCGTCATTTGAAGTGATGCTCGTCATTTGATGTGACGCAGACAGGGTGGCGTGACTGGTGAAACAGAACAGTCTGTTCTTTTGCATTTTGATGTTGAGTCTTTGCCCGACAAAGTGATGTTAGGAAATATGTTATCCTGTACAATCTTTTGTGCCGAATACATTACGTTGTTACAGGTGTCAAGCTTATGGGCATGTGACGGCAGTCTGTAGAAGGGAGGTTCCTAGGTGTGAGAAGTGTGCAGAAGGACAAAGGAATGTGTAGCATTGGGGAAATTAGTGGTATGTGTTAATTGTAGGAGTGCCCATGGGGCGGGGGATCAAAAATGTCCTGTGCGAGAGAGGTAGGTTGATGTTTCCAGGGTTAGAGTAGAAGTTGTCACATGCTGAGGCAGTGAAGAAAGTAGAGGAAGATGGGTCAAGGGGGGTGGATCCTGAGAGGAGTGGTGTGAGTAGTATATATGAACCAGTACAGAGGGATAAAACAAGTAATATATGTTTCAGTAAGATTGGATTTTTGGCATTTACAGCAATGGTTATCAACTGTACTGCAGGGATGGAACGTAAGTCGCAGAAAATAGAGGTTTTGGTGGCAGCTGCAGAGAGGTATTGGGGTGTGCGAGATTTGATGTCAGAAGAGTTACAGGGTGTGTTAAGTGGTGGTATCCCATCCTTTCAGGTTGTTGGGCATGGCATACATTTTTTTTTTTACGTGTATTTCTTTTCGATGGTAGTTTTTTTTTTTTCGTTTTTTTTTTCAAGCAAAGTATAATTGAGTTTTACTCCAGTCTAGTAGGTGGCGGTAATGCAGCATTTATTGGATGCCAACCTACGTTAAAACCTCATTCGAGAAGAAGACACCCTCTCCTGGCTGGTTCATCGATGGCCTTTGGGAGCCAAAAGATGATTGTTGTCTTGACCCAACAAAGAGGCAGTGACTCCCTGAAAAAAAAGAGGACAGTGAGTGGTCCCCCTGTGTGTAATCTCCCAGAGGACTCTAGGAGTCTGCCACTTGCACAGTAAAATGGAGCCCCCCCGAATGGCCCCAAACTTGAGAGACCGTATCCAAAGCTGAATTACAAAGAAGATTTTGTGATCCCCCCCCCCCCCCCCAAGTATGTCAACAGAAAAACGAAAGAAAATCTTTTTATCCTAAATGTTTTAATATCATTTGATCTAAATAATTTCGGACACCCCCAAGCTCTGGTTGCATAGCACCGCGAGGAGATGTAGGAGTGGCTTGCTTGCTAAACCAGCTACTATACCTAGTTAGCAGAGGTGTGAAATTGTCGCAGCAATTTTGCTTGTGCCTCAAACACGTAAGTTTTCATTCCGATCACGGATTATTATATATATATATATATATATATATATATTTTAAATGGTTACAGTCTGATATAGCTAGCAAGTCAACAACAGTTGGCTAGCTAATGTTAGCTAGTCAGCTGCAGTGCTAGCTAGGTAGCCAGCATTAACTAGCTAGTTGGGTTTAACGTTAGCTATTTTCTAAACAAAAAAACGAATGTTGACTCCTTGGTGGCAACTTGCTAACTAACTAACAGCTAGCTAGTAAAACAAAAATATATTTAAGCTGCAGTGCATTCGTATATCTAGTAGTGGCTGACGTTAGATTGCTAACCAACTAACATTAGCTAGCTAGATTGAGCTGGCTATCACAGTCTGTAATATCAGATAGCTAGATATGCGAAAAGGATCTCTTTTTAACCACTCCTCAAACCCACCCCCCTGCCATAACGTTACTGAAAATAGGTCACTGGTCAGCTTGAACAACACGAGCTTCCACTCATATAATGGGAGGCTACACAGTTGGCATAAAGATTAGACAGCAAGGGTGTAAAACAGATTCTCAATTTCAGAAATATTGTCATTTTAATCTACCATTAGGAAATAGTTTTTCAATCTAATATTATAGTTCTGTCGTTCTAGCTTTCCCCACATGCCTTGATCAGTCTTCACCTGTATCTAGGAAAACATAATAGCCTAATGAACAGCCTAATTGGATTTAAACTACAGTCTATCATCTATTTTATTTATTTTTATTTTACTAGGCAAGTCAGTTAAGAACAAATTCTTATTTTCAATGACGGCCTAGGAACAGTGGGTTAACTGCCTGTTCAGGGGCAGAACGACAGATTTGTACCTTGTCAGCTCGGGGATTCGAACTTGCAACCTTTCGGTTACTAGTCCAACGCTCTAACCACTAGGCTACCCTGCCGCCCCGGTAGCTACACTACATTACCAAAAGTATGTGGACACCTGTTCATTGAACATCTCATTCCAAAATCATGGTCATTAATATAGAGTTGGTCCCCCCCCTTTGCTGCTGTAACAGCCTCCACTCTTCTGGGAAGGATGTCAACTAGATGTTAGAACATTGCTGTGGGGACTTGCTTCCATTCAGCCACAAGAGCATTAGTGAGGTTGGGCGATTAGGCCTGGCTCGCAGTCGGCGTACCAATTAATCACAAAAGTGTTCATTGGGGTTAAGGTCAGGGCTCTGTGCAGGCCAGTCAAGTTCTTCCACACAGATCTCGACAAACTATTTCTGTATGGACCTTGCTTTGTACATGGGGGCATTGTCATGCTGAAACAGGAAAGAGCCTTCCCTAAACTGTTGCCACAAAGTTGGAAGCAAAGAATTGTCTAGGATGTCATTGTACATAACATTACTGAAAATAACGCAGTAGCGTTAAGATTTCCCCTCACTGGAACTAAGGGGCCTAGCCCAAACCATAAAACAGCCCCAGACCATTATTCCTCCTCCACAGAACTTTACAGTTGGCACTATGCATTTGGCACTATGCATCCGCCAAACCCAGATTTGTCTGTCAGACTACCAGATGGTGAAGCATGATTCATCACTCCAGAGAACAGGTTTCCACTGCTCTAAAATCCATTGGCGGTGAGCTTTACACCACTCCAGCTGATGCTTGGCATTGCGATGCTTGGTATGGTGATCTTAGGCTTGTGGCTTCTGTGTGGCCATAGAAACCCATTTCATGAAGCTCCCGACGAACAGTTATTGTGCTGATGTTACTTCCAGAGGCAGTTTGGAACTCAGTAATGAGTGTTGCAACTGAGGACAGACCATTTTTACGCACTTCAGCACTCTGTCCCGTTCTGTGAGCTTGTGTGGCCTACCACTTCACGGCTGAGCCGTTGTTGCTCCTAGACGTTTCCACTTCACAATAACAGCACTTACAGTTGACCGGGGCAGCTCTAGCAGGGCAGAAATTTGACCAACTGACTTGTTGGAAAGGTGGCATCCTATAACAGTGCCACGTTGAAAGTCACTGAGCTCTTCAGTAATGCCATTCTACTGCCAATGTTTGTCTATTGAGATTGCATGGCTGTGTGCTCGATTTTATACACCTGTCAGTAACAGGTGGCAAAAAAATGTAAATGTATTTTACCTTTATTTAACTAGGCAAGTCAGTTAAGAACAAATTCTTATTTTCAATGACTGCCTAGGAACAGTGGGTTAACTGCCTGTTCAGGGGCAGAACGACAGATTTGTACCTTGTCAGCTCGGGGATTTGAACTTGCAACCTTTCGGTCCAACGCTCTAACCACTAGGCTACCCTGCCGCCCCAAAATAGCCAAATCCAGTAATTTGAAGGGGTGTCCACATACTTTCAACTCTCAACCACCACTTGAGAAGATAAACCATAGTCAGATCGAACTACGCTGATGCACTGTTTCATCATCTTCAGTATGCCAGAAAGACCATATATATTTAGATACTTGCTAGATGTTATCGTGGTGCCCCACTTATTTTACAGCTGATCTACCAATCATTGATTTCATTGTCATGCACTTCAGGTGACATTATTACAGATGTGTGTACCTGCACTGTGCCTGGGCTGAGAAGCATAATAATTTTGTAATTTTACCTTTATTTAACCAGGTAAGCTAGTTGAACAAGTTCTTATTTACAACTGCGACCTGGCCAAGATAAAGCAAAGCAGTGCGACACAAACAACAACACAGAGTTACACATGCAATAAACAAGTGTACAGTCAATAACACAATAGAAAAAAAGAAAGTCTATATGCAGTGTGTGCAAATGGCGTGGGGAGGTAGGCAATAAATAGGCCATAGTAGCAAAATAATTACAATTTGCAGATTAACACTGGAGTGATAAATGAGCAGATGATGATGTGCAAGTAGAGATACTGGTATGCAAAAGAGCAGAAAAGTAAATAAAAACAATATGGGGATGAGGTAGGTAGATTGGGTGGGCTATTTACAGATGGACTATGTACAGCTGCAGCGATCGGTTAGCTGCTCAGATAGCTGAGGTTTAAAGTTAGTGAGGGAAATATAAGTCTCCAGCTTCAGCGATTTTTTTTTTTTTGCAATTCGTTCCAGTCACTGGCAGCAGAGAACTGGAAGGAAAGGCAGTCAAAGGAGGTGTTGGCTTTGGGGATGACCAGTGAGATATTCAGTGGGGCAAAAAAGTATTTAGTCAGCCACCAATTGTGCAAGTTTTCCCACTTAAAAAGATGAGGCCTGTAATGTTAATCATAGGTACACTTCAACTATGACAGACAAAATTAGGGGGGAAAAAATCCAGAAAATCACATTGTAGGTTTTTAATTAATTTATTTGCAAATTATGGTGGAAAATAATTATTTGGTCACCTACAAACAAGCAAGATTTCTGGCTCTCACAGACCTGTAACTTCTTCTTTAAGAGGCTCCTCTGTCCTCCACTCGTTACCTGTATTAATGGCACCTGTTTGAACTTGTTATCAGTACAAAAGACATCTGTCCACAACCTCAAACAGTCACACTCCAAACTCCACTATGGCCAAGACCAAAGAGTTGTCAAAGGACACCAGAAACAAAATTGTAGACCTGCACCAGGCTGGGAAGACTGAATCTGCAATAGGTAAGCAGCTTGGTTTGAAGAAATCAACTGTGGGAGCAATTATTAGGAAATGGAAGACATACAAGACCACTGATAATCTCCCTCAATCTGGGGCTCCACGCAAGATCTCACCCCGTGGGGTCAAAATGATCACAAGAACGGTGAGCAAAAATTCCAGAACCACACGGGGGGACCTAGTGAATGACCTGCAGAGAGCTGGGACCGAAGTAACAAAGCCTACCATCAGTAACACACTACGCCGCCAGGGACTCCACTCCTGCAGTGCCAGAGGTATCCCCCTGCTTAAGCCAGTACATGTCCAGGCCCGTCTGAAGTTTGCGAGAGCATTTGGATGATCCAGAAGAAGATTGGGAGAATGTAATATGGTCAGATGAAACCAAAATATAACTTTTTGGTAAAAACTCAACTCGTCGTGTTTGGAGGACAAAGAATACTGAGTTGCATCCAAAGAACACCATACCCACTGTGAAGCATGGGGGTGGAAACATCATGCTTTGGGGCTGTTTTTCTGCAAAGGGACCAGGACGACTGATCCGTGTAAAGGAAAGAATGAATGGGGCCATGTATCGTGAGATTTTGAGTGAAAACCTCCTTCCATCAGCAAGGGCATTGAAGATGAAATGTGGCTGGGTCTTTCAGCATGACAATGATCCCAAACACACCGCCCGGGCAACGAAGGAGTGGCTTCGTAAGAAGCATTTCAAGGTCCTGGAGTGGCCTAGCCAGTCTCCAGATCTCAACCCCATAGAAAATCTTTGGAGGGAGTTGAAAGTCTGTGTTGCCCAGCAACAGCCCCAAAACATCACTGCTCTAGAGGAGATCTGCATGGAGGAATGGGCCAAAATACCAGCAACAGTGTGTGAAAATCTTGTGAAGACTTACACAAAACGTTCAACCTCTGTCATTGCCAACAAAGGGTATATAACAAAGTATTGAGAAACTTTTGTTATTGACCAAATACCTATTTTCCACCATAATTTGCAGATAAATTCAATAAAAATCCTACAATGTGATTTTCTGGATTTTTTTTCTTCTAATTTTGTCTGTCATAGTTGAAGTGTACCTATGATAAATTACAGGCCTCTCTCATCTTTTTAAGTGGGAGAAAATGCACAATTGGTGGCTGACTAAATACTTTTTTTGCCCCACTGTACCTGCTGGAGCACGTGCTACGGGTGGGTGTTGTTATCGTTACCAGTGAGCTGAGATAAGGCGGAGCTTTACCTAGCATAGACTTATAGATGACCTGGAGCAAGTGGGTCTGGCGACGAATATGTAGCGAGGGCCAGCCGACTAGAGCATACAGTTCGCAGTGGTGGGTGGTATAAGGGGCTTTGGTAACAAAACGGATGGCACTGTTAGACTGCATCCAGTTTGCTGAGTAGAGTATTGGAAGCTATTTTGTAGAGGACATCGTCTAGGATCGGTAGGATAGTCAGTTTTACTAGGGTAAGTTTGGTGGCGTGAGTGAAGGAGGCTTTGTTGCGAAGATGAAGATGCATGTCATGATTAATCCCAAGGATATTGTGTAGGCCTAATTACTGTGTAATTGTCATAAGACCCAAGCCACCCCCTGTACCCAGACTTTGAACTACTCCCCTCGGCGCAGGTATAGGGCACCCCTCAGCAGGAAAAACAGAACTAGACAATAATTTGTGCCAGGTGTGATATCCCTCCTAAATAGCTCGGGCTAATATACCTATCGACTCAGTAAGGCCCGCAGGCTAGTCTTTTTTTAAATTATTTTAAAAAAAAAGTTTTATTGGTATGTAACTTATGAAAGTTGTATTGCCAATTTTTTTTGTATTTAAACACTGCAACAAAATTTCCCCATGGGGACAATAAAGTCAGTAAGTAAGGTCCAGTAAATGTAGTAAATGCCTGGAAATGTGCTTCCCAGTTAGACTTAGCTATGTGTCTGATTTGAGTCTGTCTCTCCATACAGTGTGCCATCCAAACCACTCCATGTGACCTTTAACAGTCCTGCTGAATAGGAGAAATGAGGACCATTTGTGAGTGAGGTACCACTACTGCTTTTCTTTTGTTCACTCACTAATTCTCTCAAGCTACTGGCTTGAGCCACTCCAAATGGTTTAGGATGACGATATAGCTGAAGTTGTTTAATATGGTAACAAGGCTTGACCTTGAAGTTATGTTAATTGCACAGGATAAAGTGGGTATGTTCATTTTGCTGCATTTCTTCTGCAGATATTCCATAAACACTCCTGGACAGGTTTGCATTGGTGAGATGGATTTTCTCCAGGCATTGACTCACCTAGCCTTGTATTCTGCAGAAATTGGTGTGTATCAGTGATGTGCCATGGGGTACGACGTCACCAGGTTCCAAGGGGAGGTGGATGAAGACCTGCTGTGTCCCATCTGCAGCATGGTACTGGAGGAGCCAGTGCAGGTTAATGGCCTACTATACCTCCTATACCTCTGGACCAGATCTATTACAAGGACTTATTTTATTTATCCTTTATTTAGACAGGTTGTCACTGAGTTCTTAATATAGACCTTTCACCGATTTCAAACAATATACTTATTTTCCCATCTTCCCTTTTCCCATCTCCGCTCCTTTTTCTCCTATGTCTAGGCTCCACACTGTGAGCATGCCTTCTGCAACGCCTGCATCACCCAGTGGTTCAACCAGCAGCAGATCTGTCCTGTGGACCGCAGCGTGGTGACACTGGCTCACCTCCGGCCTGTGCCCCGCATCATGCGCAACATGCTCTCCAAACTCCAAATCGCTTGTGACAACGCTGGCTTCGGCTGCCCAGCCACACTGCGGCTAGATCAACTGCAGTCTCACCTGAAGGACTGCGAGCACAACCCCAAAAGACCTGTCAACTGTGAGGAGGGCTGTGGGTAGGTGATATTAGAGCACATTACACAGCAGAGTAGACCAGACAGAATGGGAAAACATGGCTGTGACTTTTGAGTTGCTGGGCATGCCACACCACCACTGCAGAATGTGACATTACCTAGTCTTGTATTTATTATTTAGTATTGTAGTGGTCTCTAGAGTGACAGAGTGGCTTTAATTTCATAATGTCACAATTTCGCCGCAGGCTGGAGATGCCGAAAGATGAGATGTGCAACCACAACTGCATCAAGCACTTACGTGGCGTGGTACAGCAGCAGCAGACCAAGATCTCTGAACTAGAGAAAAATGCTGCAGAGCACAAACACCAGTTGGGGGAACAAGTAAGTACACACACTCTCACGTTACATATACCCCAGTAGAGGCTGCTGAGGGGAGAACGGCTCATAAATGGCTGGAACGGCATGAATGGAATGGTATGGAAACCATGTGTTTGATGTACACTGCTCCAAAAAATAAAGGGAACACTTAAACAACAATGTAACTCCAAGTCAATTCAACTTCTGTGTAATCAAACTGTGCACTTAGGAAGCAACACTGATTGACAATACATTTCACATGCTGTTGTGCAAATGGAATAGACATCAGGTGGAAATTATAGGCAATTAGCAAGACACCCCCAATAAAGAAGTGGTTCTGCAGGTGGTGACCACAGACCACTTCTCAGTTCCTATGCTTCCTGGCTGATGTTTTGGTCACTTTTGAATGCCGGCGGTGCTTTCACTCTAGTGGTAGCATGAGACGGAGTCTACAACCCACACAAGGGGCTCAGGTAGTGCAGCTCATCCAGGATGGCACATCAATGCGAGCTGTGGCAAGAAGGTTTGCTGTGTCTGTCAGTGTAGTGTCCAGAGCATAGAGGGGCTACCAGGAGACAGGCCAGTACATCAGGAGACGTGGAGAAGGCCGTAGGAGGGCAACAACCCAGCAGCAGGACCGCTACCTCCGCCTTTGTGCAAGGAGGAGCAGGAGGAGCACTGCCAGAGCCCTGCAAAATGACCTCCAGCAGGCCACAAATGTGCATGCGTCTGCTCAAACGATCAGAAACAGACTCCATGAGTCTGGTATGAAGGCCCGACGTCCACAGGTGGGGGTTGTGCTTACAGCCCAACAGAGTGCAGGACGTTTGGCATTTGCCAGAGAACACAAAGATTGGCAAATTCGCCACTGGCGCCCTGTGCTCTTCACAGATGAAAGCAGGTTCACACTGAGCACATGTGACAGACATGACAGAGTCTGGAGACGCCTTGGAGAACGTTCTGCTGCCTGCAACATCCTCCAGCATGACCGGTTTGGCGATGGGTCAGTCATGGTGTGGGGTGGCATTTCTTTGGGGGGCCGCACAGCCCTCCATGTGCTTGCCAGAGGTAGCCGGACTGCCATTCGGTACCTGATGAGATCCTCAGACCCCTTGTGAGACCAAATGCTGGTGCGGTTGGCCCTGGGTTCCTCCTAATGCAAGACAATGCTAGACCTCATGTGGCTGGAGTGTGTCAGCAGTTCCTGCAAGAGGAAGGCATTGATGCTATGGACTGGCCCGCCCGTTCCCCAGACCTGAATCCAATTGAGCACATCTGGGACATCATGTCTCGCTCCATCCACCAATGCCACGTTGCACCACAGACTGTCCAGGAGTTGGCGGATGCTTTAGTCCAGGTCTGGGAGGAGATCCCTCAGGAGACCATCCGCCACCTCATCAGGAGCATGCCCAGGTGTTGTAGGGAGGTCATACAGGCACGTGGAGGCCACACACACTACTGAGCCTCATTTTGACTTGTTTTAAGGACATTACATCAAAGTTGGATCAGCCTGTAATGTGGTTTTCCACTTAAATTTTGAGTGTGACTCCAAATCCAGACCTCCATGGGTTGATAGATTTGATTTCCATTTATCATTTTTGTGTGATCGTTGTCAGCACATTCAACTATGTAAAGAAAAAGTATTTAATAAGAATATTTCATTCATTCAGATCTAGGATGTGTTATTTTAGTGTTACCTTTATTTTTTTGAGCAGTGTATTTGATAGCATTCTGCTCCAACCATTATCATGAGCCCGTCCTCCCCAATTAAGGCTCCACCAACCTCCTGTGATATACCTGTATGCAAATCCATTAGTGCTCTGTTCCTCAATGTTCAGGGATCTTGTGTGTGTGTGTTTCTTCCATTGTCAGAAACGGGACATCCAGCTGCTAAAAGCAAACATGAGAGCAATACGCAGTGCAAACCCCAACATGCAGAACCTGGAGGAGAGCATTGAGTACAACGAGATCCTGGAGTGAGTTTACTCTCCTGTCCCTTTGGCCCTCTCCTCTAGAATATTTTCAGGAGTTATAGCACTTGATTTCAGCCTCAAGTCTATTATGTTGGATATTGTTTGACTGCTACAATCATTCAAACTCACTTTAAAAATCAAATTTAATAAGCCCTTTTTACATTAACCTGTTGTCACAGTGCTTTAGAGCTAAAGATCCTATTCCACATCTCACCTGTTCCTGACCTGCCCAACAGATGGGTCAACTCCCTCCAACCTGTGCGGGTGACGCGCTGGGGCGGGATGATCTCCACGCCAGATGCAGTTCTCCAGGCGGTCATCAAGCGTTCGCTCATCGACAGCGGCTGTCCTCTGTCCATCATTAACGAGCTGATTGAGAATGCCCACGAAAGGAACTGGCCGCAGGGCCTGGCCACGCTGGAGACGCGGCAGATGAACCGGCGCTACTATGAAAACTACGTGGCCAAGCGGATCCCTGGGAAACAGGCGGTGGTGGTGATGGCCTGTGAGAACCAACACATGGGAGAGGACATGATCCTAGAGCCTGGCCTGGTCATGATCTTTGCCCATGGAGTGGAGGAGATCTTATAAGTAGATCTTATAATAACCCAACACTAGGAGCAGGGGGGTCTAGCATGGCAGAGCGGAGTGCAAACCGGACATTTTGATTCTTGAGTTATTACTCATCTCTAAAAAATATAATTTAAAAAATACTCCTTCTCAATTGAATGGTAATTATGGGTCTATTTCTTAATGACAGTTGATATGTCAGTTTTTGTCTCTAAAGATAAGCGGTTGTAGGGGAAATGAAAAGATCTCAATGGCTCCTAAAATGAACAGAAGAGTATTACTTACATATGAGCTTATTTAATATCTTTGCCTTAAAAGGACATTTCAAATACACCTGGAAAAAGAGAACTTAACTGATAATACCCAGGATATTCTAAGATGGAATGTTTGAGAGTTGCATAATAAAAAGCTATGCCTAATCTCCTAGGCTTCTCTGGTTCCCCCCATCCTACACCTTGTACTATGTAAATGAATTCATATCAAAAAATCATGTAAATACAAATATTATATTGAAAAAAAATATACACATTCTCAAGCTATTCTTGTTATACAGTAATTAGACTGTGGATTTTGTCAGTTGGCATCCATGTGTTTAAGGATGCTGCTCTGGACATTTTGCTCACTTCAGCATTGTTTTTTGCTAATCATGTCATGACAGTTGTATGCCATGATGTTTTGCTTCTCGTTTATTACATTTTTATTGTGCCATGCATTTTATTTATAGATTTTGAAGACCTGCTGGGGCGGGATCTCCATACCAGAAGCAGTATGCTTGAAGATGTTTTTTGTGTTATGTAAATACATTTGTCATTTTAGAAAATTGAAGCTCATTGTTCATTGCTTCCGTTGTACTTAGTGAACATGAATTTGGGCCAATTGACGTTAAACCATTGGAATGTAACATTGTGTAGTTTTACCTGTTTTATTTTATAAATGGTTGATGCTTGTTTGTGTTGATATTAATTGACAATTTCTTATTTTTACCAAAATATTTTATCTAAAAGCTTTGAATTACTGAATGATAGTGACAAGGGACTTGATCTAAAGACATGCAGTCGAAAACAACCATGTGGAAATCTAACTTCAATGCTACTTCGTTAGTGTCACCATAATGAGATACATTTGGATTGAGTTTTGTCATTTTGTGTCCTTTTATCTTTTGTGCTGTGGGGTAAAGATGAAGGAAAAAATAAAATTGTGATCTTGATTGTCATCATGGTACAGTACTGCATGGCTTTTTCTTATGCCATTGAGTCATTCCTACATGCAGGGCCTCTATACATCATGATTTCTGATGATTAGCACTCTAAGCAGCAGCCTATCTGGCAATGCTCTCTGCCCACCCACACAAACACCCACATGGTCAGACATTGTGCATGTCTACAGCAGCAGTGTCTAGTGAGCTCTTGCCAGCAGCCCATACTCTATTGAGGCCTTTCCTTTTAAATATTTCCCTTTGTGAATGGTTGGAATATCATGCGATTTGCCAAAGGGCATGCTTTCGTTATTGTGCCTGAACATCCTCTGGTTCATCATCTGGTATTAAATGATCTAATGGGTTGAGACACCTTTTTACTTGTATGCCAATAATTGTACTGTTGGACTGGATTTTACAATGCACAACTGTTTGTTCAGTGATTCAACCTCAAATTCACACCATCAAAGGGTCAGAATCAATAATTAGGCTACTGTCAGTCCATCATTGCCTCAACACACTTATGGGACTGCTGTCACATTCGATTATCTATAGATGTTCCATAATATAGGCTACTAATGTAATAAAGCAGTTGGGAGCTCATAGGCCTAATGTCTCGAGCACACTGACAGTGTCATTGCATTTTGTTAAACCAGCTACGGTTGACTGCAGCGGCTTTTATAGTGCGTTCTGTGTGGTCCATACATTGGATTTCTCGAACCTACGGCCTTGATCACACCGACGGTGTTATTGCGCAAAATGGTGAGCAGCAGCACCTGGATAAGTGTGCAATAAAAGTTCAACATTCTCCTTCTACTACCATTTCTGTCAAGCGGTCTACAGTTTGACGCATACTTTCGATAAATCCAATGTAAGCACCACAGAGAACGCACTGCAACTGGGTTAATTTAGAACGCGTGCAGTGTTCAATTAGAAATGAGACACCTGAAACCCCACCTCTTTAAGGAATACCTAGGATAGGATAAAGTAATCCCTCCCCCCCCCTTAAAAGATTTAGATGCACTACTGTTCCACTGGATGTCATAAGGTGAATGCACCAATTTGTAAGTCGCTCTGGATAAGAGCGTCTGCTAAATGACTTAAATGTAAATGTAAATGTAATGTACTTTTGGTGCACCAAAATGCAAAAAGCTGTCTGTGATCGAGGCGTTATTCGTTACACTGTATGTGTAGATGGCTTGACAGAAATGGTAGCAGAAGGTGAATGTTGAACTTTTGTTGCACACTATCCAGATGATGCTGCGTTCCATTTTGCGCATTACACTGTAGGTGTGATCGAGGCTTGCTATTTATTTTACATAGCACACCCACCTGTGCCAAACGCCTTGATCACACCGACAGTGTTATTGCGCAAAATGGCACGCAGCATCATCTAGATATGTGTATAACAAAAGTTCAGTCACCTTCTGCTACCAGTTCTGTCAAGCCGTCTGCGCATACAGTGAGATAAATCCAAAGTTTGCACTACATAGAGCGCACTGCAACTGCCTCTGCAACTCAATGCTGTAAGGCAACCGCAGCGTTCCATTGAAAATGAATGTACCTCTGGTGTACCAAAAATCAATAACCCTATCCGTGTGAACGAGGCGAAACTGGTCCAGACTTCTTTGCGGAAGATGTACTGTAGTTCGCTATAGGCTCACAGTGCATTGAAAATCAAATGTAGGAAAAATGTCCTATCGATTGCAACTGAATTTGTCCATCGCTGCTCTATTATAGCCTAGGGCACATACATGATAAGAGAAGAACGCACATCCATATACTAGAGTAGACTGGGATAAATGGGGCAAACCCAATGTAGACTACATCCCCGCGTTAGTCAAAGTGCCCGCAGATGACAGTTCGAGGCGGTGCTTTGCTTCTTTTTTTAATAGCTAGGGAGGGGGAAATCGCTGAGTCGGGCGTGGCAGTCAGCCAACCTTTCTTGTTATCTCTGGGTAAATGAAAGCTGACAGCTAGACTACCTTTCTTGCAGCGTCCACAGACAATTTCCGTCGATTTGCTGGGTGTAAAAACGTTGAATTGCGCCTCGATCCTCGCTGAGGAAATATCTTACCGGACGAACGGCACGACACTCCGTTTAAGGACGACAGACAGACAACGCTCATCATCGCGAAATATAGGTAGGCTAATTGATGCTCAAAACAGCCTCATTTAGTACTACTGGATGAAGTTCAACGAATCGTGTATGCTTGTTCACAACTTTGCATACAGATATTGCCTGTGAATTTCGTTGCGCCGCTGCCAAGTTTGGGTAAGATCCATATTTCATGGGAGAGACGGTATCCCTCGCCTCGCCCAACTGATCTCAGTTGGTTCCCTGGTTGGGCAAAACAGGCTACTTTTGAGTGGGATCCTACTGATACATCCAATGATGGGTTTCTATATACATTGGCTACATCTGCAGCTTCTGTTCCCATGTTTCTCCCCTTTGAAACCTATAGCCTAACCTTTAGACATGCTCCTCTTTAGACTATAGTTAACAGGGCGTGTTTTATAGCCTAGAAGGAGAGATCAGCTACTAAGAATATAAGTTGAATATACTGTTTAAGGTTTTACATAGTGTTAAACTGTCACCCTTATGACTCAATATTGTAGACCAGACAGGTTGGAGAAGTTTTACAACTGCCTGCAGACAATGTTGGACCTATGGTCCTTGATACAAGGAGCTCTGTCTGGATGGAAAATGCCATTTTGGTTTATATGATTTTCATTAGCAATGTGACATCCTTGCAAATAACTTTTGACTTTGAATAATACAGTTACTTGCCATCTAACTGATTAAAACAACTGACAAAGCAACACATTGCTCAACACACAACCATAGTTGCACCATTTAAGACATGATGTTTGTCCCTTCTGATATATTTACTTCACTGTGTGCTTATTTCCCTTGGTATGTGTCTCCTTAATTAAGTTACCTATGGGTAAACTAGGTCTTCTGGCCATGCATTTAGAACATGTTGGCAAGTAGCAATCAGAGTTGAACTACATTTTGTGCTTTCATCAGGTTTCCTTTAACATTTTACATTTTTCTGGGTCATGCAACCACAAAGTCACAGGGATGGTTCTGAAACTTTTAATTTTGTCTTTTGAGTGTATTTCTGGCTGGACATATTGCCAGCATGATGTGGCCTAAAGGGTGCCTTGATAACCCTGCAAATAACTATTCCATTATTTGAACAACAGATTACCCAGAACATTTTAGGGATTTGAAACGACATGGTCATTTTTCATTGCTAGTGTAGTTTTTGCATTTCCAATCAAGTCAAGTGAGGTCATCAGTTCCTTTTTAAATCTATACCATTTCCTGGTTTCCCTCCCCACTGGAAAATTGGTTGCCAAAAAACAGAAATTATATCCTCGTTCTGGGAAAGACCGTCTCTTAATGAAAAAGTCATACTTAACCTGCACAGCTAAGTAATCACAGGGAAACACAGAGAGAGGCATTCCTGGTCAGGTCAACCTGTCGGTAAGGAAACAGACTATCTCTACAGACGGATCAGGAAGCAGGTCACACTATTGCTGCAGAGAAATTAAATGTAATTAATGAAATTAATCTAATAGGGATCTATAGAGCTTCTAGAGGGATTGTGTGTGTGTTTACGATCATGCAATCACACAATCTAAACATTTGATCATTTACTCCCTTTGCCCTATACACAGATTGTACATTTCAATGGTTTTACAATGGCAGTACAGTAAGAGTAAACAGTTCCTCCAAACATGTGCCAACGCTCAGCGTGAAAGTGGCGTGGTTACTGGAGGGAAGGGTGCACCCTCACAAGTCCAGGCGGGTTTGTGGTTTTTTCTGTATTGTACGCACCAGTGTTCCTCGGGACTAACTCAACACAGCCTGCTGAATAGTATTTTTTTTAACGTCATACACATTGTTTGGTTAGTAAAAAAGGCAACAAGCTGTGCCTCGCCCACATTTGCCAGAAATGTGTGATTCATGCATAGGAGCCAAAGTCTCTCCGCTCAGACAAACCCTGCCTAACATCTGGCATTTGTTGTTTACGTCTCAAATGTCATTAACCAAGTAATGGGTGAACTTCCAGTGATCCAAACTGTGTTATCAAGGAGTTGCACTCCAGCTCTGTGGTCAACTGCGGTCAACACTCAATAAAAAAAAGTTTAAAAAAGATGTAGCAAAACTCATGTCATAGGCTTTGTTTTATTTTGGATGAACCTTGAGAAGTGACGTTTTGAGCAAAGGGTCCATTTTAGAGCAAGGATATCAAACTCATTTAGCCCCAGGGGGCGCATTCAGTCTTCAATGAGGTCTGGAGGGCCGCACTGAAAATTGGTTATATTTCCTGTGCAAAAAATAGTCCTCTAACCATAGATTTTGGAATGTTCAATGCTCCCTGTCTAGCTTTCATTTGAGTGATTATTACCCAGCTGGACACAGTATGTTTGTAGGTCCATTATCATTTCTACAGTTTATTTGGTTTTAGTCATTTGTCCCTTTAGTCTTTTTTTTTTCTTCTCAAACCACCTGTGGGCCGGATTAGACCCCGTATGTTTAACACCCCTGATTTAGAGAGAGGGAGTATTCCCCCATTCACAGGATGAGTCACAGTGGCGTGGGAGGAGAGACGGTGGTAGCGCCGGGGAACACTCATAGCTGCTGGCAGCTGGCTTGGCTGAGGGCTCCCCCTGCCCTCCCTCCCGTTAGTCACTCGTGGCAATGCTCTGATGGAGCATAGCTGATGTAGGGAAACACTTTCCATAGCAACCAAGCATGTCCTTCCTTCTGTCTGCTAACCTACCTGATGTCATTTAGCTGGGTGCTTATATTTGTCCTATTTAAACACATGCACAAGTGTATTATAACCATGTGTGAATTGGAAATGTTTTTTTTGCATATCCCAACTCCCCCTGAGACACCCTCAGAGTGGGGTCACGGCCAGGGTCTGCCAATATCAACGGCGACGCTGGAGCAATTAGTGTTAAGTGTCTTGATCAAGGGCACATCGGCAGATTTTTTTCACCACCTCAGCTCTGGGATTCAAACTAGCTTCCTTTCAGTTTCTGGCCCAATGGTCTAACCGCTAGGCTACCTGCCACCCAGTATACAAGGGAGTATTCAGAACACAGAGGCATTCCACAGGCAGATAAGAACCTGCTGAGGTTTCTGATGTGTCTGGATGAATGGTTGCCTGGATCTCCCCCTTTCAGCTATACCAATCTACTCACCGGTTATCACAATCGGCATAATCCTGACGTGTGTGTGTGTGTGTGTGTGTGTGTGTGTGTGTGTGTGTGTGTGTGT
The DNA here is from genome assembly GCF_034236695.1 of Oncorhynchus nerka. NCBI lineage: Eukaryota > Metazoa > Chordata > Actinopteri > Salmoniformes > Salmonidae > Oncorhynchus > Oncorhynchus nerka. The sequence continues at coordinate 74,367,399 of NC_088402.1, read as the reverse complement.
GTGTGTGTGTGTGAGTGAGGTTGGGATATGGGGGGAGTTCATGAGGGGGGCCAGTTTGGTGCCCTTTTTTGACTTCACGTGCCTTTTTATATATAGTACACATTGTTCTGTCTGGTAGTAATTTCCAGTCTGCATGTAAAAACCTGCATGCAAATGTCATATCTGATCAGGAAGTCGAGAATCAGATTTTACCCAGGTTGCTCGGTCTTAAATCATGGCAGAGAAGGATGGTATACCGTCTGTCCGACATGAGGGAATGAAACATGCATATGTCAGCGTGTTTCTTTGAAGGGCATGAAGAATGGCCATCTGCCATATTGCCACAGGCAAGGGTACACATCTAGAAGTAACCTAAAACTAGATTTTACATCTTGTTTAGAAGCACATCTTTATTATGCTCTTAGAAATGTATTTTTTATGTTCACGTTAGCAGAAATGAGCAGTTCTGATTTGATTAATTATTTGAACTGTATGGTTAAGGCCCTAACAGGAATCCCAAAATGTTGCATTATGTGCAGTATAAAACTAGTCATTGAAGTTGGTAGTTATCAAGATTCTTATTTAAAGGTACTTGCCTGCCATATTCCACTTTTTCCATCAACAAGTGCAGGTTGACATTTGTCATGAGTTTTGTCCTAGAGACAGAACTGAGTGATTTCCCCCTTAGATAGACCAGCTGCAAAGTCAAAATGGTCTATTAGGCAGGGTAGCCTAGTGGTTAGAGAGTTGGACTAGTTACCGAAAGGTTGCAAGTTCAAATCCCCGAGCTGACAAGGTATAAATCTGTCATTCTGCCCCTGAACAGGCAGTTAACCCACTGTTCCTAGGCCATCATTGAAAATAAGAATGTGTTCTTAACTGACTTGCCTAGTTAAATAAAGGTAAAATAAATTGTAAAAATGTAATGAAAACACATGCTTTTGGTCTTAATTTACAATTAGGGTTAGCAGTGTGTTTAGGGTTAGGTTTAAAATCTGATTTTATGACTTTGTGGCTGTGCTAGCTAGTGACCTCTGCAGAGCTGCCTCCCAGATTCATGACAAAAAACAATAACCTGCTCAACAAGTGGCACTTTCCTGTCAAGTCTCTACTCCCTCAGCTGATTGGCTGCCTGAACAAAATTGCTAGGCAACGCGGTTAACCTTTTGAGGAGAATTGAGTTGGGACAGCGTGACCCTTTTGTTGGCACAGAGAGAGACAGTGGTTCCGCGTCACATGTAAAGGAGTGGGCGTTTAGGAGTTTAATTAGGTTTCAGTACTACTCCATGACTGACTGTTGACTTCTGACTGCTGTAGATATATACTGACTGGTCGACCTATACTCCTGCGGTATTATTAGGGACTGGAACAATTTTTAAATGGAGATTATGGTAATAAAATAATTGTATAATTTGGAAAACTGGGTCAGACATTTAAAGAACAAAGAACAAGGCTTTGGGGAGACATACTCTTGAGACGTATAATGTCTCTATTGTGTCTGTGGCCTGATACTGCTTATTTAGAGCTTACTTTGAAGTACAGTGGTCAGAGGTGTGAAGTGTTGCTTGAAACCGTTTATGCTTAGAAGTTATGCTACATCGTTTTGCTCATTGTTATTTTGGAGTGGGAAGAGGGGATTCTGACAAACATTTTCTCACAACCCTTAACATCATGACTAGAGATGACTAAAGGGCATTGAGGGGTATTTGCAAGCCAGATCTGGCGTTGAACTGTGGTTCTTGCCAATTTGCAGATGTAAATCTTGTGGGTATAAACAGGCCGTTTCTAACTGGTTTGCATGGGGTTATGATCTGAAGCGTCTTGTGACATTATTTCTAAACAAAGCCTCGAGTTACTACCTAGGACTGTTCAGCTTACAATTCTGGTTTGATGTCTGAGCCGCCTCCATTTCACATTCACACAGTAGACTGATGACTTGTTCCTCCTCCTCTCGCCCTCTGGTGGTTTGTGCAGACGCAGGCAGCATGTCCACCCCCACTGTCACAGATTTGAAAGAGCTGAACCCAGTTGACTTCATCCAGCTACAGCAGTACATTGACTGTGAGTACAGGCTGGCAGTTTCCTTGCACCCCTTTCCATTTACACCCACACGCTGTCATATCTGTATATTTCTAAGTATCTGCAAAATGTTGCACCATTGCGCCCACATTATCTTTCTTGGTAGATCTCTGGATTTGGACATTTTGTGAACATCAATGTTAAGGAACATTTTAACGGAATTTCAATGCCGTAGTACACCGGCCATGTATGAATGTTGCCATGTAGAATATATGCAGTTTTCCGTCTATAGTTTGATCATTTGTGATTACGCATTCTCTGTTAGAATCATTACTTCGACAGATGTTTAGTGCGTTTCTTCTCCTCCTAGACTGCAGGCTGAGGGTTAAAGATGTGCTGAGGGAATTTGATGCAGATGGCAGGCTGGCCCAGCACAGACATGGAGAGGTGAGAGGAAACAATGGCCAGGTTGATACTGACCCCACCACAACTCATGTCTGCTTCAGTCTCTTAAATGTTCGGGGTACATATTATAGTTTGTGCTCATGTGATACCCCCGCAAACAAATCATTGGTTTCCTAATAGTAAATCCACTAACTAAAACATTTATCGTGTTTATAGATCTGACTTCTATATAAAGCCAATCAATTCTAAGAGACATGGCTTCAGGGATCGATTAATTTACAAGCAGCTGAAGTTGCTAAAAGAAATGACCTCTTCAGTTGTGCCAATTCTATAAGGTCTGTGTGATGTGTTGGCCTCATGCAGAGTAAGCCATAAGGGGATTTTAACTGGACAGTTACCAAAATTGCCGATATCGGCAGTTGGATTAGGGTAATTGCTGTCTTCTAAGAGGAATAAAAGTGGTAGACTAGCAGTAATTTAAGGGCAACCATGGGTTACAGAAAAATACATTTCCCAACAAGGATAATGACAAAGCCACACCCTCTCAAAGTACTGTAATTATCAAGGAAGTGGAAAATCTGACAAACGGCACAGAACATTTTTGGCGTGGTTATCTAATCCCCTTCTCTCCTCTACACCAGTCTCCTTAACATTGAGGTTGGGCTGAATAGTGGTGTCATACTTTATTACTGTGGCAGTTATGTAGTGTATCACCCAGGGAAAAGCAACCGCAACCAGAAATGGGTTTGTGGTTCAGTATTCCAGAGGGAATTCTGATTTGAAGCCCTTAAGCAAATTAGTCCCCCTATATATTTCCAGAAAAAAAAGTCAGCTGGCACAATTGATTGAAATGGGGTCTTTATTGGGTATCTGACAACTTCAGGAAGTTATGCACCAAACCCCTTATTGTACAATCTAGAACAGGGTTTGCCAACTGGCAGGCTTTGGCTATATTTGATTTGTCCCCACATTATAAATACAGTCTCTCAGTCCCTGCTGCCTTCAGAAAGGATTCACACCCCTTGAATTTTCCACATTGTTACAGCCTTAATTTAAAAATGGATCCAAGTTTTTGTCCCCGGCCTACACACAATACCCCATAAGGTCAAAGTGGTGAAAACTGAAAATCTGAAATGTCTTGAATCAATAACTATTCACCCCCTTCCATGGCAAACCTGAATAAGTTCAGGAGTAAAATGTAGCTTAACAAGTCAGACGGGACTCAGTGTGCAACAAGTGTTCAACATGATTTTACAATGACTACCTTATCTGTACTCCTCACATTATCTGTAAGGTCCCTGAACAACAAAGACCAGGAAGGTTTTCCAATGCCTCGCAAAGGGCACCTATTGGTAGATGGGTAAAAAAAACAAATAGAACACTATTTACACTTTGGATGGTGCATCAATACACCCAGTAGCAACAAAGATACAGGCATCCTTCCTGAGTCAATACTGGAGAGAAAGGAGGGGATTTCAGCATGAGGCCAATGGGGACTTTAGTTTAATGGCTGTGATAGAAAACTGAAGATGGATCAACATTATAGTTACTCCACAATACTAAACTATTGACAGTGAGAACAAGGCTATAGAATAAAAATATTCCAAAACATGCATCCTGTTTGCAACCGCACTAAAGTAATATAGCAAAAAAAGGGGCAAAGCAATTAACTTTGTCCTGAATACAAAGTATCGATTTGCCTCAAACATAACATTAGTGTACCTCAATTTTTTCAAGCATAGTGGTGGCTGCATCATGTTCTGGGTATGCTTATAATCAAGGACTGGGGAGTTTTTCCTGGATACATTTTTTGTTAAACACAGGCAAAATCCTAGAGGAAAACCTGGTTCAGTCAGCTTTCCACCAGACACTGGGAGATTAATTAACCTTTCAGCAGGACAATAGCCTAAAACATGGCTACATCTACACAAGTTGCATATCAAGAAGATAGTGAATGTTCCTCAGTGGCAGTGTTCGTTCTGATTGTCAAGCTATGATCATCAATTTGACAGAGCTTGAAGAATTTTGAAAATTGACAAATGTTGTACAATCCAGGTGTGCAAAACTCAAACTTACCCAGAAAGCCTCAGCTGTAGTCACTGCCAAAGGGGATTCTAACACTGTCTTGTGGGAACATGAAACTCAAAATGTCACTAAGGGAACAAAGAAAATCACTGACAACCAAACAAAAAAGGGGTTCTGAAACACACATGGGTTCCCACTGAAAGTTGCCAAAGCCACTCAGAAGGGGTTCTGAAAGACACCCACCATGGATTCCCACTAGGTTTGCCTCCAAAAAGACAAAGAAAACCCCACAAAAATGTAGGATGGCAAGTAAAAAGAATATGGAGCAAACAAACAAGGGAAACCAAAAATAAGCTTATTTCAAACTTGTATAGGTTGAGCTTGGCTCACACATCAGCTGTCATAAAGTTTAGCTCTCCCAACATCTCTCAAGCTCAACTAGAGCACTGGGCCAGCTACTCCTAAAATAGCACCTGGGCCAGCACAGGTGAAACACCTTCCCACTAACGAGATGGAAACCAGCACAGGTGTAACACATAACGGCTGACGAGGTGACACCAATCTGTGCGCCCTTTGTCTTTTGCGCTATAATGCTATACGTGCTAAAAGTCCAATCTCAAAACATAAATGGAAAAACCAAAACCTGTAACAACATGTATTGACTCAGGGGTGTGGATACTTTTCCAAAAATGTTCAATACATGTTTTCACTTTGTCATTATGAGGTATTGTGTGTAAATGGGTCAGGGGGAACAATTCATTTAATCAATTAATAATTCAGGTTGTAACACAACAAAAATGTGGAATAAGTCAAGGGGTATGAATACTTTCTGAAGGCACTCTATATATTTCTTATGGTTGGATATGAAAGACTGTAAAACCGCCAGCAAATTAACTCCAGGTGATTTTAATTTTGGAAATCTGTTCCAAAGTATTCCCACATATAATAGAGATACAGTGTCTTCAGAAAGTATTCATACCACTTCACTTAGTCCACATTTTGTTTTTATGGCCTGAATTCAAATTGATTAAATTGATTTTGTTCTTACCCATCTACACACCATACCCCATAATGAAAAAGTAAAAACATATATTTTTTGCAAATTTATTGAAAATGGAATATAGAAATATCTTATTTACATAAGTATTCACACCCCTGAGTCAATACATTTTAGAATCACCTTTGGCAGCGATTACAGCTGTTAGTCTTTCTGGGGAAGTCTAAGAGCTTTGCACACCTGGATTGTACAATATTTGCACATGATTCTTTTTTAAATTCTTCAAGCTCTGTTAAGTTGGTTGTTGATCATTGCTAGACATCCATTTTCAAGTCTTGCCATAGATTCTGCCATATATTTTACTGCCATACAGTAAAAACTGTAACTAGGCCGCTTAGGAACATTCAATGTCGTCTTGGTAAGCAACTCCAGTGTACAGTATATTTGACCTTTTAGGTTATTGTCCTGCTGAAAGGAGAATTTCCCAGTGTATTTTGGAAAGCAGACTGAACCAGGTTTTCCTCTAGGATTGTGTCTGCTTGGCTCTACTCAGTAATGTGATTTGTATTTTTACCCATCTACCAATAAGTGCCATTCTTCTCTCTGGTCTTTGTGGTTGAATCTGTGCTTGAAATGCACTGCTTGACTGAGGGACCTTACAGAAAATTGTATGTGTTGGTAAAGAGAGGAGGTAGTAATTAAAAAATCATGTTAAACACTATTATTGCACACAGAGTCACAGGGGTGTGAATACTTTTTGAAGGCACTCTATATATATGATCGAGTACAAATTTAAGCAATTCAATTATTGTTTTTGTCAAATGTTATATCTGTTTGGGCATCTTGTGGTTCATTAGCAGTCTACAAATTACAGTGCCTTTTGGAAACTATTCAGACCACTAGACTTTTTCCTAATTTTGTTACCTTACAGCCTTTTTCTAAAATAGTTTTTTTTAAACATGTATTCTCATTAATCTACACACAATACCTCATAATGACAAAGCAAAAACAGGTTTGTAGACATTTTTGCAAATGTATTAAAAAAATTTTTTTAAACTTTTACATGCTTATTCAGACCCTTTACTCAGTACTTTGAAGCAGCTTTGGCAGCGATTACAGCCTTGACTCTTCTTGAGTATGACGCTACAAGCTTGGCACGCCTGTATTTGGGGAGTTTCTCCCAGTCTTCTCAAGCTCTGTCAGGTTGGATGGGGAGCATCGCTGCACAGCTATTTTCAGGTCTCTCCAGTTCGATCTGGTCCGTGCTCTGGCTGGGCCACTCATGGACATTCAGAAACTTGTCCTGAAGCCACTCCTGTGTTGTCTTGGCTGTGTGTTTAGGGTCGTTGTCCTGTTGGAAGGTGAACCTTCGCCCCAGTCTGAGGTCCTGATCGCTCTGGAGCAGGTTTTCATCAAGGATCTCTGTGTACTTTGCTCTGTTCATCTTTCCCTCGATCCTGACCAGTCTCCCAGTCCCTGCTGCTGAAAAACATCCCCACAGCATGATGCTGCCACCACCATGCTTCACCGTAGCGATGGTGCCAGGTTTCATCCAGACGTGACGCTTGGCATTCAGTCCAAAGAGTTCAATCTTGGTTTAATCAGAACAGAGAATCTTGTTTCTCATGGTCTGAGTCCTTTAGGTGCCTTTTGGCAAACTCCAAGCGGGCTGTCATGTGCCTTCTACTGAGGAATGGCTTCCGTCTGGCCACTCTACCATGAAGGCCTGATTTGGTGGAGTTCTGCAGAGATAGTTAACCTTCTGGTTTGTTCTCCCATCTCCACATAGGAAGAGGGACTCTGGAGCCATGTAAGCGTGACCATCAGGTTCTTGGTCACCTCCCTGACCAAGGCCTTTCTCCCTCGATTGCTCAGATCTGTGCCTCGACACAATCCTGTCTCGGAGCTCTACGTACAATTCCTTCAACCTCATGGCTTGGTTTTTGCTCTGACATGCGCTGTCAACTGTGGGACCTTATATAGACAGGTGTCCTCCTTTTAAAATGAATGTCCAATCAATTGAATTTACCACAGGTGGACTACAATCAAGTTGTAGAAACATCTCAGGGAAGATCAATGGAAACATGATGCACCTGAGCTCCATTTCAAGTCTCATAGCAAAGGGTCTGAATATTTATGTAAATAAGGTATTTCTGTTTTTTATTTGTAATAAATGTGCAAAAATGTCTAAACCTGTTTTTGCCTTGTCATTGTGGGCTATTGTGTGTAGATTGATGAGGGAAAACATTTATTTAATCAGTTTTAGAATAAGGCTGTAACGTAACAAAATGTGGAAAAAGTCAAGGGGTCTGAATACTTTCCGAATGCACTGTATTTGTAATTATGTTCCGGCCCACTGACCATCCGCTTAAGGAAATATGTAGTTGATGATCCCTGCTCTAGGAATTAGTCTTCTCACCTAAATCACTCTGCTTTGAATCAGACTGTTTTGATGACTATTTTAGAAACCATCCATCTCCCATCAATTTACTGATTGATTGATATCCCATCTTCTGTTCCAGTGTATCAATGAGGAAGGCTTCCGTCTCTTCCTGAAGACCTATTTGGAGGTTGAGGACTTCCCTAAGGATCTCTGCCAGCGCCTGTTCCGATCCTTCCAGAGCGGAACCGAACTGGACGGGCAGGACAACGCCAGTATGTTTATTTGCCCATGTGTAGAATACCTCTTGAATACCATGTGTTGGCTTATTTTGTTGTCTATAGTTTAGTCATCAGTTTCACTATTGCTATGTGTTGTTTTTTTAAAATCAAAGTCCACAGACTGAACCTGAATATGTAGCTATACTGTGTATATCCACTTCACCATCCTCCTCCCCCTCCTTGTCCTCCTCCTCTCCTTTAGAAGAGGTCTTTCTGAAGGACGTTTCGTGTTACTTCTCTCTGTTGGAGGATGGCCAGCCCAGAGACAAGCTGGAGTGTGAGTCTTTATCATATTTTCTCCACTGAGTAGCAGCTTCTTGTTGCAGTCTATTTGTATAGATATTTGTTTGAGTGCCTTTTCAAGATTTTTATATGCACATTTTTCCCTCAGTTGCTTTCAAACTGTATGACAGAGATGGCAATGGAGTCCTTGACAGCTCTGTAAGTCAATTTGTAATCTTTTTTTGTGAACTACAAAGAATAACTACACCCCCCTAGGTATTATCCCAGTTTCCCCATTTCAAAATAATAACAATGTAATAACATGTAATGACTGTCTGTTGTTGCAGGAGACATCACCTCATACCCTTTCATTTTTACAGTACCAGTCAAAAGTTGACACACTTACTCATTCAAGGGTTTTTATGTATTTTTACTATTTTCTACATTGTAGAATAATCGTGACGACATCAAAGCTATGAAATAACATATGGAATCATGTAGTAACAAAAAAGTGTTAAACAAATCAAAATATATTTTATATTTAAGATTCTTCAAAGTAGGCACCCTTTGCCTTGAAGACAGCTTTGCACATGCTTGGCATTCTCTCAACCAGCTTCACCTGGATCTCTTTTCCAACAGTCTTGAAGGAATTCCCATATATGCTGAGCACTTGTTGGCTGCTTTTCCTTCACTTTGTAGTCCAACTCATCCCAAACCATCTCAATTGGGTTGAGGTTGGGTGATTGTAGAGGCCAGGTCATCTGATGCAGCACTCCATCACTCTCCTTTTTGGTCAAATAGCCCTTATACAGCCTGGAGGTGTGTTGGGTCATTGTCTTGTTGAAAAATCAATTTTAGTCCCACTAAGCGCAAACCAGATGGGATGGTGTATCGCTGCAGAATGCTGTGGTAGCCATGCTGGTTAAGTGTGCCTTGAATTCTAAATACATCACAGACAGTGTCACCAGCAAAGCACCCCCACACCATCACACCTCCTCGTCAGGCTTCACGGTGGGAACACGGTGGGAAATGCGTAAATCATCCGTTCACCTACTCTGCGTCTCACAAAGACACAGTGGTTGGAACCAAAAATCCCCAATTTGGACTCAAGGACAGATTTCCAACAGTCTAATGTCCATTGCTCGTGTTTCTTGGCCCAAGCAAGTCTCTTCTTCTTATTGGTGTCCTTTAGTAGTTGGTTCTTTGCAGCAATCCGACCATGAAGGCCTGATTCACGCAATTTCTTCTGAACAGTTGATGTTGAGATGTGTCTGTTACTTGAACTCTGAAGAATTTATTTGGACTGCAATTTCTGAGGCTGGTAACTCTAATGAACTTATCCTCTGCATTAGACGTAACTCTGGGTCTTCCTTTCCTGTGGCGGTCCTCATGAGAGCCAGTTTCATCATAGTGCTTGATGGTTTTAGCGAGAGCACTTGAAGAAACTTTCAACGTTTTGGAAATTTTCCGGATTGACTGACCTTCATGTCTTAAAGTAATGATGGACTGTCATTTCTCTGTTCTTGCCATAATATGGACTTGGTCTTTTACCAAATAAGGCTATCTTCTGTATACCACCCCTACCTTGTCACAACACAACTGATTGTCTCAAATGCATAAAGAAGGAAAGAAATTCCACAAATTAACTTTTAACAAGGCACACCTGTTCATTGAAATGCATTCCAGGCGACTACCTCATGAAGCTGGTTGAGATAATGCCAAGAGTGGTGCCAAAGCTGTCATCAAGGCATAGGGTGGCTACTTTGAAGAATCTCAAATATAAAATATATTTTGATTTGTTTAACACTTTTTTGGTTGCTACATGATTCCATGTGTGTTATTTCATAGTTTTGATGTCTTCACTATTATTTAACAATGTAGAGAATAGTACAAATAAAGAAAACCCCTTGAATGAGTAGCTGTGTCCAAACTTTTGACTGGTAATGTATATCAGGTCTTCTCATAAGAATAACTAATACTCTTCTTCCTATAGGAGGTGGACCGGATCATTGCTCAGATGATGCACGCTGCAGATTACCTGGACTGGGATGTGTCTGAGCTGAGACCAGTAAGTGTGGCCAAATGTGGGATGTCCTTTACAATTACTGATATCAGAGGAGAAAATACATATTTTAATGAATTCTACAAATATCTGCTGAACAAAACCTCCCAAAAATACTAATTTAGATGCTAAGCTAGAATGCACTTTGGTTTGTTCAGGTGCTGAAGGACATGATGACAGCCATCGACGCAGACAGCAGTAACACGGTCTCCCTGGATGAGTGGGTGGAAGGCGGAATGAACAACGTCCCTCTGCTGGTATTACTTGGGCTGAAGGTGGGTGAACCATATTCCCCTTCTGGGTTGTGTTCATTAGGAACCAAATGGAAGAAACAGGGAGGGACTACTTGGATTTCCAATAAGAAATGCTGGTTGCTGTTGCAAAAATGGTTTGATACATTTTGCCCAAATGATTAAGACCCTAATGTCACTGGGGCAGAAGGTGGAAAAGGGACCATCCATCATTCCTTCCCCTTTTATTGCGTCAACAAATGTTTCCTGTGCAGGCCGGGAGGAGTACACATGATGCATCCTCTTTGTGTTATATGCTGAGTGTACAAAACATTAAGGACACCTGCTCTTTCTATGGTATAGACTGACCAGGTGAATCCAGGTGAAAGCGCTGATCCTTTATTGATGTCACCAGTTAAATCCACTTCAATCAGTGTAGATGAAGGGGAGGAGATGGTTAAAGAAGGAGTTTTTGAGACAGTTGAGACATGGGGGATTGTGTATGTGTGCCATTCAGAGGTTGAATGGGCAAGATAAAACACCGGTTTGTGTCAAGAACTGCAATGCTGCTGGGTGTTTCACGCTCAACAGTTTCCTGTGTGTATCGAGATTGGTCCACCACCCCAAGGATATCCATGAAGGTCAACATGGGCCAGCATCACTGTGGAACACTTTCGACACCTTGTAGACTCCATGCAACAAAGATATTGGGGGGGGGGTTCTTAATGTTTTGATCACGCAGTACATTTCCTAATGCGTCTTTGTAATGATAATAATACTGTACCTTTAGAAATATGCTCAGCCGGTGTCTGCAGTTCCTCCTTTTGTCTTCCTCACTCACACACATACATGCTCGCTCTCTCTTTCTGTCACTCTGTATGTTGCTCTCCTTCTGCTCTTACCTCTGTGCACCACCCCTTTGTTGACTCACTCATGCATGTGTGCTAATGTTACCTGTTTCACATACACATCTATCTCTGCACCACCAGAGTGAGTTAGAGGAAATGGGGAAAAGCCTATCTATTATTCTCATTCACAACTCCATCTAACCTCACCCTCTGCAACAATTAGTAGCAACTGCAATGGAAAGGAAGAACATAAACATTAATTGTTACAGTATAAAGAGTAAGTTATTATGTTTAGAACAATGAAACTAAGTGGGGGTCCTATTTTCTTTCGAGTCATTTAGCAGACGTGCTTATCCAGAGCGACTTACAGTAGTGAGTGGATCTGTTTTAATTTGTACTGGTCCCCCGTGGGAATCAAACCCACAGTCCTGACATTGCAAGTGCCATGCTCTACCAACTGAGCCACATGGGACCACTGTCACTCTTGTCTCCCAAGTGCTGAGATCTGGAAATACTAGCGTCTGAGAAAATATCTTGGCATAGGGGGTATGCTTACTTATTGAACATGCAGTTTACTTTTGGGTCTGTTATCAGACTGCCTTACAAAGATCTGAACTGTAAACTGGTCTTTCTCGTGCCCCTACCACAATGCCAGGTACTTCCCCTCAGGCTATTTCTGGCCACCAATGAGAATACCATGGAGGCCTTCATCCAGCACTCTCACATTGTTGTGTGCTGATTTTAGGGGCTATACTTCATACACATAGACTGACTGAAACTCTGGCTCTGAGCTGAGGCACCATGAGTCATTTAAACCAATGTTTGTCAAATATCTTTTTACTGTGTATTTGTGTCTATAATCTGGAAAAGAGCATATACAATCTGTGACCATGTTACTGTATAATCTTGTGTTGCAAACATTGGTGTTACTGATGTAGTATTGCATAGAAAGGGCTTATATTTACCCAAGGAGATTCCATGGAAATATGGTAGAAATGTACATTCCATTCCTCATTTAATTATGCAACATAGATTCCTTTCAGCATAATTCTGATATTTTGATAGATGGGATCATGGCATGCAAAGGCCATTGTAAAGCCAACTGTAAAAGTCAACACTGAACTGTCATTCCAGAAGAGTCATCTCAGAGGCGATGTATGTTTGTTGCTAACAGCACTAATAGCCCCAATCTCCAACCATGAGACAATATTAAAATGAAATGTGTATCAATGTTGCATTGCTTACATAATGTTTTCCAAATATGAGATCCAACATTTACCCTTAGAGTCAGTGTTTGTTTTAGGAGTGTGCAAAAATGGTCAAAATAGTTTTTGACATATAAGATAAAAAAGCACAAGGTTTTTATATTTTGTTTATTATACCATAATATGTGTTTTCTCCCCCACCATCTACCCCCAGATGACTCAGAAGGATGGGCAGCACCTATGGAGGATGAAAAATTACAACAAGCCTGTCTACTGCAACGTGTGTCAGAGCATGCTGCTAGGACTGAGGAAACAGGGGCTTTGCTGCACCTGTGAGTGTCATTGTCTGGTCTCACCACTAGAGGGAAATACAACATAACTTCCTCAATCCACTCAAAGCAACAACAAAAAATTACCAGGAAGACACCTATCCTGAACTTACAATTAAAAGCAAGTTAGTGGAATCGCATTCTCATAATCAGATGATGTCAACATGTACCATTAGATAACCATTATGACCTATGACATCCCCACATATTTCCATAGGAAAAACTGTAGTGGTGTTGTTTATTGTTTACTTAATTGTCAGCCTTGTATATCTTGTCTTGAGTAACATGATTCATTAAACGAGAGAATAACAATAATAGTTGAAAACACAATGGAGACACGTAACGCATTGTTTACTTGTCTTTGTTTTCAAGGCTGTAAATACACGGTCCATGGACGCTGTGCCAACAGAAACCCAGCTCCCTGTACCAGGACCTATGTCAAGTCTAAGAAAGACACGGGAGTAAGAGAGTTTTTTTTTCAAACAACATTTTACAATGGCATTTGCAATTATATTAATATTTCCAATGCCTCTTCATTCTTAGTGTATGTTGTAATGTGAATTTCTAAGCCACTCTCTTTGTCCCGGTGCATGTATGTCAGTCTTGCATCTGACTCTGCCTGTGTCTCCTGCCTCAGGTTCCAACCCATGACTGGGTCAGTGGGAACTGTGACTCTGGGAAGTGTGACAAGTGTCAGAAGAAGATCAAGAGTTATCACGGGCTGACGGGCAAGCACTGTGTCTGGTGCCACTCCATGGTGATGAGGGAGGGCTCCTGAGTAGCCCTGTGGTGGGGAGAGTTAGGCCCCTTTAAGTTATTAGGCCAGTCTTTTCTTCCAAGCAGAATATTTACATATTACAATCTGTTGTTCAATCTGTTCATGGAGTGGTCTTGCAAGAGCTATGTCTGGAACTATGTCTGGATCTACAGTACCAGTCAAAAGTTTGGACACACCTACTCATTCAAGGGTTTTTCTTTATTTCTACTGTTTTCTACATTGTAGAATAATAGTGAAGACATCAAAACTATAAAATAACACATATGGAATCATGTAGTAACCAAAGAAGTGTTAAACAAATCAAATTAGAGATTCTTCAAAGTAGCACCCTTTTCCTTGATGACAGCTTTGCACACTCTTGGCATTCTCTCAACCAGCTTTATGAGGTAGTTACCCAACACACCTCCAGGTTGGCTCCCGAGTGGTGCAGCAGTCTAAGGCACTGCATCTCAGTGCAAGAGGTGCACTGCAGTCACTGGTTCAAATCCAGTGACTGCAATCACATCTGGCTGTGATTGGGGGTCCCATAGGTCGGCGCACAATTTGCCCAGCGTCGTCTGGGTTTGGCCAGGGGTAGGCCGTCATTGTAAGTAAGAATTTATTCTTAACTGACTTGCCTAGTTAAATTGTTGTTTTAAAAAATATATATTTTAAAAGGGCTATTTGACCAAGAAGGAGAATGATAGAGTGCTCCATCAGATTACCTGGCCTCCACTCCACAATCACCCGACCTCAACCCTCATCAAGGCAAAGGGTGGCTACTTTGAAGAATTTAACACTTTTTTGGTTACTAAATGTGTTATTTCATAGTTTTAATGTCAGTTATACCTAATTTATATCAACATGTTAAACGTGCAACCAGAGGGAAAATAACTCTGGACCACCTATACTCCACTACTCCACACACAGAGATGCATACATAGCTCTCCGTTGCCCTCCATTTGGCAAATTTGACCATAATTCTATCCTCCTGATTCCTGCTTACAAGCAAAGATTAAAGCAGGAACCACCAGTGACTAGATCGATAACAAATGGTCAGATGAAGCAGATGCTAAGCTACAGGACTGCTTTGCTAGTACAGACTGGAATATGTTCCGGGTTCCTCCAATGGCATTGAGGAGTACACCACATCTGCCATTGGCTTCATCAATAAGTGCATCGATGACGTCGTCCTCACAGTGACCGTACGTACATACCCCAACCAGAAGCCATGGATTACAGGCAACATCTGCACTGAGCTAAAGACTAGAGCGGCCGCTTTCAAGGAGCGGGACACTAACCCGGAAGCTAATAATAAATCCTGCTATGCCCTCCGACGAAGCATCAATACAGGACTAAGGTCGAGTCGTACTACACCGGCTCTGACGTTCGTCGGATGTGGTAGGGCCTGCAAACCATTACAGATTACAAAGGGAAGCACAGCCGAGAGCTGCCCAGTGACTCAAGCCTACCGGACGAGCTAAACTACTTCTATGCTCGCTTCGAGGCAAATAACACTGAAACATGTATGAGAGCACAAGCTGTACCGGAAGTGTGATCACGCTCTCTGCAGCCAGTGTGAGTAAGACCTTTAGACAGGTCAAAATTCACAAGGCCGCAGGGCCGGACGGATTACCAGGACATGGACTGCGAGCATGCACTGGCCAACTAGCAAGTCTTCACTGAAATGTTCAACCTCTCCCTGTCCGAGTCTGTAATACCAACGTGTTTTAAGCAGACCGCCATAGTGCCTGTGCCCAAGAACACTAAGGTAACCTGCCTAAATGACTACCGACCCGTAGCACTCACGTCTGTAGCCAGGAAGTGCTTTGAAAGGCTGGCCATGGCTCACATCAACACCATCATCATCATTGGCTAAGGTGTAAGTAAACTTCCGACTTATACTACTTCAACTAACCAGTGCCCCGCACATTGACTCTGTTACTTTTATCTCTTATTCTTATCCGTATTTTTTGAAACTGCACTGTCGGTTAAGGGCTTGTAGTAAGCATCTCACTGTTGTATTCGACGCATGTGACTAATAACATGTGATTTGATTTGATTCATTATTACTCTACAATGTAGAAAATAGTCAATATAAAGAAAAACCCTTGAATGAGTTTGTGTGTCCAAACTTTTAACTGGTACTGTATGTCTGTGAACAATACAGCACTTTGTGACTACTTTGATATAAAAATGCTTTATAAATCAAATGTGGTTAGCTTTATAAATGAATAATTTGATAATAGATATCACTGGCTGTTACTGTATTCCAGCGCCATGATGACTGTGCCTCCCAGGAGCCCTCCGACTGTAACTGTGGAACTCTCAGAGACCATATCCTCCCCCCTTGGGCCATCTACCCTGTTATGAAGGTACAGGATAACCTACTGCCCTATGACAGGTGTCTAATACTGTAAAGCTCACATAAGGATACATTTTAAGGAACCTCAACTTAGTGAAAATACTTTTTTTATTCTCTTAACAACATTCACTCACATGCAATGGTAATAGTAGGATAGCTAAGATGTCTAGTTTGAGAAACAATACATCTGTATTGGACTATTATACGGTTATTGCTTGTTGTTTTATATGATCTCTGGATTTGCTAAGTTGACTGTTCATCTCTCTCTTAACCCCATCAGGAGAAGCCTAACAGCATGAAGAACGGCTCCTCGAGCTCAGCCGGCGACAGTGACCACAACACCACTCCAGACGGAAAGGTGCTTCAGGTACGTACTAGTACCCTGTCTAGGCCTTTCCCTATTACAGGACTGCTGGATAGTAACTGGTGTGAGTAAATAAGCAACCGTGTCTAACTATTTTACCTTGTTTAGAGTCTAGAGAACTGTCACTAGGAAGTGCCTCACAGCCATATTACATTTAGACTACAGTGGGGCAAAAAAGTATTTAGTCAGCCACCAATTGTGCAAGTTCTCCCACTTAAAAAGATGAGAGAGGCCTGTAATTTTCATCATAGGTACACTTCAACTATGACAGACAAAATGAGAAGAAAAAAAATCTAGAAAATCACATGGTAGGATTTTTTTAATGGATTTATTTGCAAATTATGGTGGAAAATAAGTATTTGGTCAATAACAAAAGTTTATCTCAATACTTTGTTATATACCCTTTGTTGGTAATGACAGAGGTCAAAAGTTTTCTGTATGTCTTCACAAGGTTTTCACACACTGTTGCTGGTATTTTGGCCCATTCCTCCATGCAGATCTCCTCTAGAGCTGTGATGTTTTGGGGCTGTTGCTGGGCAACACGGACTTTCAACTCCCTCCAAAGATTTTCTATGGGTTTGAGATCTGGAGACTGGCTAGGCCACTCCAGGACTTTGAAATGCTTCTTGCGAAGCCACTCCTTCGTTGCCCGGGCGGTGTGTTTGGGATTATTGTCATGCTGAAAGACCCAGCCACGTTCCATCTTCAATGCCCTTGCTGATGGAGGGTTTTCACTCAAAATCTCACAATACATGGCCCCATTCATTCTTTCCTATACACGGATCAGTCGTCCTGGTCCCTTTGCAGAAAAACAGCCCCAAAGCATGATGTTTCCACCCCCATGCTTCACAGTAGGTATGGTGTTCTTTGGATGCAACTCGGCATTCTTTGTTCTCCAAACACGACGAGTTGAGTTTTTACCAAAAAGTTATATTTTGGTTTCATCTGACCATATGACATTCTCCCAATCTTCTTCCGGATCATCCAAATGCTCTCTAGCAATCTTCAGACGGGCCTGGACATGTACTGGCTTAAGCAGGGGGACACGTCTGGCACTGCAGGATTTGAGTCCCTGGCGGTGTAGTGTGTTACTGATGGTAGGCTTTGTTACTTCGGTCCCAGCTCTCTGCAGGTCATTCACTAGGTCCCCCCATGTGGTTCTGGGATTTTTGCTCACCATTCTTGTGATCATTTTGACCCCACGGGGTGAGATCTTGCGTGGAGCCCCAGATCGAGGGAGATTATCAGTGGTCTTGTATGTCTTCCATTTCCTAATAATTGCTCCCACCATTGATTTCTTCAAACCAAGCTGCTTACCTATTGCAGATTCAGTCTTCCCAGCCTGGTGCAGGTTGACAATTTTGTTTCTGGTGTCCTTTGACAGCTCTTTGGTCTTGGCCATAGTGGAGTTTGGAGTGTGACTGTTTGAGGGTGTGGACAGGTGTCTTTTATACTGATAACAAGTTCAAACAGGTGCCATTAATACAGGTAGCGAGTGGAGGACAGAGGAGCCTCTTAAAGAAGAAGTTACAGGTCTGTGAGAGCCAGAAATCTTGCTTGTTTGTAGGTGACCAAATACTTATTTTCCGCCATAATTTGCAAATAAATTCAATTAAAAATCCTAGAATGTGATTTTCTGGATTTTTTCCCCTAATTTTGTCTGTCTTAGTTGAAGTGAATATATGATGAAAATTACAGGCCTCTCTCATTTTTTTAAGTGGGAGAACTTGCACAATTGGTGGCTGACTAAATACTTTTTTGCCCCACTGTATATGTTATCTGAATATACTGACAATATAGACTGAATATACTGACAATATCATTGTATCCATTTGTGAAACTGCTGTAATCTTTGAACTATTTATCTCTGATCAGATTGATCCGGTCCCAGACACTCATCCTCTTTTAGTGTTTGTGAACCCTAAAAGTGGAGGCAAGCAGGGAGAAAGGTGATGCTACAAGTGAACACTCCTACACAAATGGGTATTTATGGTTGAATAATAAACCATGTCAATGTTTCTATTTTACCATTTCAAGTCCTATTTTATTCATTTCAGAGTTCTGCGTAAATTCCAGTATTTGCTGAATCCACGGCAGGTGTATAACCTATCCAATGGTGGACCTGGACCAGGGTAAGGTTTCCCATATGGATAACTGCATATGATGTATAGACCACTATTAGTATAAAATGAAAAACTGCACTCTGTTTTACCTGCATCACTAATTGGACAACTGGGGTGTATTTAGCAGCTTTAAATCTTGAAAATTACATTTAAGACATTTTACATTTTGAGGAGTCTGAGATTTGTTATTGTGTGTGTATCTGGGCTTTAATATAAATTCATTACCAGTTCTCTTATTTACTGCTTGAATATGCAATGGTATTGGGATAGTTGGAACATCAAAGCCAATAAAATGGTTGCAAAGGGAGGGTATATTACTGGAAACGTTCAAAGTTTACCAGAAAACGTTCACGTTTTTCAATGGGAATTTTATCAGATGACATCTAGTGTTTTTTTTGTTGGTACTTTAGATGATCACAGGTATCTGTAATTACCTCTGGCTGTCTGTGGCCTTATCACATGTAATATATATAAATAATCAAATAAGATCATTTTTTTTTTTTTAAATAGAGTGACAAAGCTGTAAAACATTTTACTATGTTAATGTTTGTTTTTCTGCCAAACTGGTGGCAGTTGGGAAAAAAGTAAATAGCTGTAAGAGTTTTACTACAGTATCTCGCGTTAAAGTTTCACAAATAAATTCCCCAATAAATTTGATGGACTCTGGTCAAATTACACTCAGTCGCAGGCTGTCAAAAATGCGAGGCAATGCAGCTCTGTGTGTTCAAAAGAAAGCAGACAAACACAGACGGAAAAATAATTTCAGCGAAAGGGAAAGTGATGAACAGGGAGGTCATGCGCCACAAAAATATGTTGCACATGGTAAATACAGGGAGTGGTGAAAGTAAGGCAGCACATGTTTGCCATTACACAGATAATCAATGCCGTGGGGGGCACTAGACGAACAGTAAGCGACCATGGCCGCGGGAAGATGTTTTTGGGTTGGGGTGCTATTGACGTGTAATAAAGGTGTAGTTCACTTTAAAGTATATATATTAGATATTTATTTTATTTAAATGTATCATGGGGTGCTGCAGCACCCTCAGCACCCTTATTTCCCACGGCCATGTAAGCGAGGTGAAGCATAGATGGCCAGAGAGACTCGGAGCTAGAAAGAATAAAGGAGGATTGGCGGACAATGCTGTACTGCACTGTACTGCTGTAGGACATTCAGTTGTAGACCTTTCGAAAGATCAGATACCTCCTCCACAGATTGAGGCTGAGCAGCAACAGCCAATCATTGTGAAGACAGAAGAGGAATGCTTGCCTGGCTACTCATCCACACCGCTCCAGCCAACTGATGTTTCTTCTCCTTGATGAGTCTGGATTTGCCTCCCTCCCCGACGATTTCTAGAATGCAAACACATTCTGACCATTCTGATTGGTCCGAAAAAACGATTGGTTAGGCCAGAGCCGGCCTACATGATGGCATTATCAACTTTGATACTCGGGTTAAATTTTACGATCCAATCGCTGATGAATATGTTTTGTACAATGCCCCTCATTTTGAAGTCAAAGGACTTCTAGGTTGGCAGTTTAGACTGAATGTATGTAACGATAGAGCAGCAGAATTCAATTCAGGGTGAGTTGTCAGGCAAGAGGAATGCCCCTTTGTGACAGAAACATCAGTCCCTGTTGTGAAATCTGAGGGTGAGTTGTGTTAAAAACATGACTTTAGTTTTATTACGTTAGATATGGGATTTTGCATTGCATTAATTGTATCACTTCATCTCCTCCATCTCTTGGAGGGTCTTCGGTTACTCCTGATTTGGTGACTCCAGTCCCACTGACACTACCTGACGCTTCATCAGTTTCACCATCGTTGGGCCCCGGCATTAGTGCAACGTTCTCCCTCATTTTGGAGAATAATGACCCCCTATCAGAAACACTCACACAAAGAAAACGCAAAGTATCATCATCCACTCCCACCTTATGGGAAGCTGAAAACACTACAGTCAATGTGCCAAGGGCTGCCCAACAGCTCCCGCCTGCTCAGTGTAGTCAGTGACATGGCCTTGACTGTTAATGACATGATGCAGCGGCAGGTTTAACACAGTCAGAATATGATGATGTGTCCAGAATAGAATAGCCAAAACTGTGGAGATGAGAAATGCTGGTCTCCCTCCTACTTCCCAACAGAAGTGAAACTATGTCAGTCTCTTGAAAATCAAGGCATGGCCTTGACTGACATGGCCTTGACTGTTACTCATATTAAGCATCTCCAACCAATATTAAATCTAGAATCGGCTTCCTATTTCACAACAAAGCCTCCTTCATTCATGATGCCAAACATACCCTCGTAAAACTGACTATGCTACCGATCCTTGACTTTGGCGATGTAATTTACAAAATAGCCTCCAACACTCTACTCAGCAAACTGGATGTAGTCTATCACAATGCCATCCGTTTTGCCACCAAAGCCCCATATACTACCCACCACTGCGACCTGTATGCTCTCGTTGGCTGGTCCTCACTACATATTCATCGCCAAACCCACTGGCTCCAGGTCCATCTATAAAACTTTGCTAGGTAAAGCCCCGCCTTATCTCAGCTCACTGGTCACCATAGCAGCACCCACATGTAGCATGTGCTCCAGCAGGTATATTTCACTGGCCATCCCCAAAGCCAACACTTTCTTTGGCCGCCTTTCCTTCCAGTACTCTGCTGCCAATGACTTGAACGAATTGCAAAAATCACTGAAGCTGGAGTCTTATATCGCCCTCTCTAAGCATCAGCTGTCAGAGCAGCTTACCGATCACTGTACCTATACACAGCCAATCTGTAAATAGCACACCCAACTACCTCATCCTCATATTGTTATTTATCCTCTTGCTCTTTTGCACACCAGTATCTCTACTTGCACATCGTCATCTGCACATCTGTCACTCCAGTGTTGATGCTAAATTAGAATTTTTTTCACCTCTATGGCCTATTTATTGCCTTACCTCCCTACTCCTCTACATTTTCACACACTGTACATATATTTTCTATTGTGTTATTGACTGTACATTTATGTGTAACTCTGTGTTGTTGGCCAGGTCGCAGTTGTAAAATTATTACATTTATACCGATATTGGCCTAAAAATAAATACTTTTCCCAAGTTAGTGATATTTCCCATTGACTGATCATGGTTTTTCAGATCCTCTCTTCACTAATCTTTTTATGTTTAATCTTTTTGTTATAAACTTATCATCACAACCGTGATGTTAATCATAGTTGATCTCCATGTTTGGAAGACTTTGTTCAGCATTTTTATATCTGATAGATTTCCCTACTTTTGGTTTAAAAATTATGTTTAGAAATAATAAATATAAATAACGCCTTCTTTCTTCTTTTTTTTACACTGTTGACTGACCACTTTGTACACTCATACTTCAAGTAAACTTGAACGGCTTATTTCTCTCTGAGATGTCATAACCATCAGTGAACGTCACTGTTAGATCTTGTACTGCACCCCCAACATAATACACACTCTGTGTTTCAGGCTGTGCTTCTTCAGAAATCTGAAGGATTACAGGATATTGGTTTGCGGAGGGGACGGCACTGTGGGCTGGATACTTGATGCCATAGGTGGGGTCCAGTCCACAATATTGGTAGACCATGTACTACACACTCAGTGGACAGTTTATTAGGTACACCTCCCCGTTCAGGAAAATGGTTCGCTCCTACAGTGAGTCACGTGGCTGTGGCTTGCAAAATAAAGCAGGCAGACAGGCCTCGAGGCATACAATTACTGTTCGATTGAACATTAGAATGGGAAAAAACGAGTGACCTAAGTGACTTTGAACGTGGTATGATTGATGATGCCAGGCGTGCCGGTTCTAGTATCTCAGAAACGGCCACCCTTCTGGGCCTTTTCACGCACAACAGTGTCTAGGGTTTGCCGAGAATGTTGCGACGAACAAAAAACATCCCGTCAGCGGCAGTCCTGTGGAAGAAAACAGCTCATTGATGAGAAGTCGAAGGAGAATGGTAAGAATCGTGCAAGCTAACCGGTGGGTCACAACAGCATCTCGGAATGCACAACTCGTCGGGCCTTGTCACAGATGGGTTATTGCAGCAGATGACCACACCATGTTCCAATCCTAACCGCTAAAAACAAGAAGTGGCTCCGGTGGGCACGCGATCACCAACACTGGACAATTGAGTAGTGGAAAAACATTGCCTGGTCTGACGAATCCGGTTCCTGTTCCGTCATGCTGATGGCAGTCAGGATTTAGTGTAAACAGCACGGGTCCATGGCCCCTTCCTGTCTGGTGTCAACGATACTGACTGTTGGCAGTAGTGTAACGGTGTGGAGAAAGTGGTCATGCCCCGAAATAATTCAGGCTGTTCTGGAGGCAAAGGGGGATCCGACCCAGGACTAGATGGGTGTACCATAAACTGGCCACTGAGTGTACATGCCAATAGACAAGTCAACTTTAGTATATGAGTAAAAACTATTAATTTTCTTACCAAACATGTTACAGAAATGGATTCCATGTAGTAACCTAGACATGAGTAATGCTGACGATCTCTCTTTCTCCCCTTCTGGTGCAATCAGAAAAAGCCAAACTTCAAGTGCGGCCACCTGTGGCTGTGTTACCCCTGGGCACAGGAAATGACCTTGCACGTTGTCTTAGATGGGGAGGAGGTGAGAAGGGTTGTCTTTTGTCTTTGTTCACATATCATATTTCCTGTATCACGGGGTAAGGTTAGCCAAAGGGGTAAGTTGAGCCACCCTTGTTTATAGGAATCCATACACAAAATGTATAATTTAACTAAACGTTTAGGAAAAGGTCATCATTGTGAAGGAAGAAACCACATGGGAAAAGTGGTAAGCAAGTTAGATAAAAAAAATGTTGGAAGAGGTTTCATGATGTTCGTATCTAAACCAAATAATATTATTTTAAGATTGTTCTATACATCAGTTTGGGTCTATGTAAGCTTCATTATGAGGTCCTAAACCTAGCATGAAAGTGCATCCATGTAAGGTTGAAGTCATTCAAACTAGTTATTCAACCATTCCACAAATGTCTTGTTAACAAACTATAGTTTTGGCAAGTCGGTTAGGACATCTACTTTGTGCATGACACAAGTAATTTTTCCAACAATTGTTTACAGACTGATTATTTCACTTATCGCAATGTATCTGTATCACAATTCCAGTGGGTCAGAAGTTTACATACACTAAGTTGACTGAGCCTTTAAACAGCTTTTCCAGAAGGTTATGTAATGGCTTTAGAAGCATCTGATAGGCTAATTGTCATAATTTGAGTCAATTGGAGGTGTACCTGTGGATGTATTTCAAGGCCTACCTTCAAACTCAGTGCCTCTTTGCTTGACATCATGGGAAAATCAAAATAAATCTGCCAAGACCTCAGAAAAAAATGTGCAGACCTCCACAAGTCTGGTTCATCCTTCGGAGCAATTTCCAAATGCCTGAAGGTACCACGTTCATCTATACGAAAAATAGTACACAAGTATAAACACCATGGGACCACGCACCATCATACCGCTCAGGAAGGAGACGCGTTCTGTCTCCTAGAGATGAACGTACTTTGGTGCAAAAAGTGCAAATCAATCCCAGAACAACAGCAAAGGGCCTTGTGAAGATGCTGGAGGAAACAGGTACAAAAGTATCTTTATCCCTAGTAAACCTAGTCCTATATCAACATAAGCCAGACTATGATTTGCAACTGCACATGGGGAAAAATATTGTACTTTTTGGAGAAGTGTCCTCTGGTCTGATGAAACAAAAATAGAATTGTTTGGCCATAATGACCATCTTGATGTTTGAAGGAAAAAGGAGGAGGCTTGCAAGCCGAAGAACACCATCCCAACTGTGAAGCACGGGGGTGGCAGCATCATGTTGTGGGGGTTCTTTACTGCAGGAGGGGCTGGTGCACTTCACAAAATGGATGGCATCATGAGGAAGATACATTGTGTGGATATATTGAAGCCACATCTCAAGACATCAGTCATGAAGTTAAAGCTTGGTCACAAATAGGTCTTCCAAATGGACAATGACCCCAAGCATACTTCTAAAGTTGTGACAAAATGGCTTAAGGACAACAAAGTCAAGGTATTGGAGTGGCCATCACAAAGCCCTGACCTCAATCCTATAGAAAATCTGTGGGCAGAACTGAAAAAGTGTCTGCGTGCAAGGAGGCCTACAAACCTGACTCAGTTACACCAGCTCTGTCAGGAGGAATGGGCCAAAATTCACACAACTTATTGCGGGAAGCTTGTGGAAGGCTACCCAAAACATTTGACCCAAGTTAAACAATTTAAAGGCGATGATACCAAATACTAATTGAATGTATGTAAACTTCTGACCCACTGGGAATGTGATGAAAGAAATAAAAGCTGAAATAAATTATTCTCTCTACTATTATTCTGACATTTCACATTCTTAAAATAAAGTGGTGATCCTAACTGACCTAAGACAGGGAATTTTTACTAGGATTAAATCTCAGGAATTGTGAAAAACTAAGTTTAAATATATTTGGCTAAAGTGTATGTAAACTTCCGACTTCAACTGTAGCTGTGTGGGCTAATATAGTCAATGTTTGTTTAAGTTGAGCAAATTGAAGTGTTTTCTTCCCAGGTGTAATGCAATGCATTATCGTTGGAAATTAGGTAACAATAGGGCTTGGCCTGTGTTAAAAATGTTTTTTTTTTTAAGTACAAAGTGTTTGTTAGGCATGTTTTTTAGGTGTGTGTTAAAAGATGCTTCAAATTATTAAAAGACAAAAAAGCAATTGTGATTGTGTTTGGGAAATAAAGATAGAAATGGTTTGAAAAATGTAGTGGTAATATTTCATTCAGTACAGAAATTTGTAGGCGGCTTAACTTACAGTCCCGCGGCTGAACTTATCCCAAACCTGGGGTAAGTTGTGCAAAGAGACCACTTCTTTTTTTTTTTACAAGTATATTTTCAAAACTATTACGTTAATATTAATTCTGATTATTTCCAGGGAAACAGAACATCCTGAAATATATGTAGATATCTTTGTGAGAAAGAATACTATAGTTCCCTTGATGGAGTGATGCTGAATATAGTTGAGCCACTCTCCCCTATAGGTTATGATGGGACGGATCTGTGTCGGATCCTGAAGGAGATTGAGGGCAGCACCCCGGTGCTGATGGACCGCTGGAATGTAGAGGTGATCCTAGAGGACCCCCAGGAGATGGGTGACCCTGTGCCTTATGAGATCATCAACAACTACTTCTCCATTGGAGTGGTGAGTGAACTTCTATCATGGTCCCAGATCTGTTTGTGCTGTCTTGCCAATTCCTATGGTCATTGTCACGTCAACATGGCAATGACCATAGGAGTTGGCAGGACAGCAAAAAATGATATGTCCAGGCTACTTAGTTATGGCACACACCAGAATGCTTTGTCAACTTTTTCATAACTTGTTCTGTGTTGACAGGATGCCTCTATTGCCCACCGGTTTCATACGCTAAGAGAGAAACACCCCCAGAAATTTAATAGCAGGTAAGAAAACTTGAATAACCGGACTGGAGTCTGGTTATTCAGAGGGGACTTTTAGGTGTAATGACTTTGTGCATGGTGTAAACGACCCTACGTTAATGCAAGAATGTTGTTCAATATTCTAGAATGAAGAACAAGTTGTGGTATTTTGAGTTTGCCACCTCTGAGACCATCTCTGCTTCATGCAAGAAACTAAATGAATGTCTTACAATTGAGGTGAGGATTGCAAACACACAGTAACTTTATAAAAAAACATATACCCAACCAGTGTTGCGAGTAAAAGTAACACATTACAGTACTGTTACTTTTATGAATAACGGAGTAACATAACAAGTTACTGTCTTCAAAATTGTTTTATATTATTATTTTTTCCATTACTTTCAGAATCTCTCAGAAGGTTGTATATTTTTTAAGCCTTGTTTCCTCATCTGTAGCTAGGCTAACTCGTTTCCTAGGCTATCGTGAAACTGAAAATGAAAGAAAGATGGCAGTTGTGTTGTGTCCCCTGCTTAACCTATGCACAGGCAGCAAGCATTAATATGTTTGTCTAGAAACACCACATCAAACCTGAAATAGCATCTGGAGATTGTGCACAAAGGCACAGAGCTGGTAGCCAAAGTTCCAGAAATGCGTGAAAGAGGAGAAATCTATAGGCCTACATATTATGACAATAAACGAAGATCCATAGGCCTAAATAATATTTCCAAGTGTTCTTACGAAATGTTCATATAAACAATCAAAAATGTCTGATAAATACAATTCAAAACGGCAATAAAAAGTGTCATCACACAACTAAATTCTATCTTGATAGGGTAACGTGGTGTAACTAGCTCCCCCTAAGAACAATGTCCAATTGCTGACACAAGAAAATACAAGTTTGGTAAAAATGTGGTATTTTAATGATGGTCATGCTTAGGGAAATAAGTGGCTACAGTTGGCACTTTTTTTTCAAGCTGCCCTATTGGAGGGGGTGCCAGTTGCCTCCAACACACTTACCTTAAATCTGTATTGCTTTATTAAAAACTGATTATAATTTGTATCTCTAAACAAATGGATTATTACAGGCTCCCCTAATGGTATATATATATATACTGCCGATTTTTTATCATAGGTACACTTCAACTGTGAGAGACGGAATCTAAAACAAAAATCCAGAAAATCACATTGTATGATTTTTAAGTAATTAATTAGCATTTTATTGCATGACATAAGTATTTGATCACCTACCAACCAGTAAGAATTCTGTCTCTCACAGACCTGTTAGTTTTTCTTTAATTAAGAAGCCCTCCTGTTCTCCACTCATTACCTGTATTAACTGCACCTGTTTGAACTTGTTACCTGTATAAAATACACCTGTCCACACACTCAATCAAACAGACTCCAACCTCTCCACAATGGCCAAGACCAGAGAGCTGTGTAAGGACATCAGGGATAAAATTGTAGACCTGCACAAGGCTGGGATGGGCTACAGGACAATAGGCAAGCAGCTTGGTGAGAAGGTGCTACTGGAATAAAATTCCTACATGTTTTAATACCCAATTAAATTAAACACTCTACCCACTTCTAAGAATTTGTAAGACTCTTATCTGCATAAAATGGACAGAGACCAGTCTCAAAATCAATCAGCAGCGTTTATTCTCGAGAGTACTGAACATGAAACATTTTACCACAGGTTATAAACTGAAAATGACGTCATTAGTTTTCGAACTGTCCCGTCTCTTCTTCACCCTGGTACAAAGGCAGTATCTCAAGCCTTCCCACATCGTCCCACACCAATTTAATATAATTCCTGTGTCGATAAGCATTCTAGCCAGTCTGACGATAAGTTCATTCATTTCTACCAAGGAACAGACAGTCATTGTTCTAATTCTTGATTATATTTACACACATTATATTCAGTACTAGGACAAAAAGAAAATTCATAAATCTATACAGTAACATAATAGTATTCTCATTAGTCAGTCCTGATTGAAATGTATACATAATTAGCCATTATTGATTAAAAAGAATCCCTTAACAGAAGGCAACAGCTGTTGGCGCAATTATTAGAAAATGGAAGAAGTTCAAGATGACGGTCAATGACCCTCGGTCTGGGGCTCCATGCAAGATCTCACCTCGTGGGGCATCAATGATCACGAGGAAGGTGAGGGATCAGCCCAGAACTACACGGCAGAATCTGGTCAATGACCTGAAGAGAGCTGGGACCACAGTCTCAAAGAAAACCATTAGTAACACACTACGCCGTCATGGATTAAAATCCTGCAGCGCACGCAAGGTCCCCCTGCTCAAGCCAGTGCATGTCCAGGCCCGTCTGAAGTTTGCCAATGACCATCTGGATGATCCAGAGGAGGAATGGGAGAAGGTCATGTGGTCTGATGAGACAAAAATAGAGCTTTTTGGTCAAAACTCCACTCGCCGTGTTTGGAGGAAGAAGAAGGATGAGTACAACCCCAAGAACACCACCCCAACCGTGAAGCATGGAGGTGGAAACATCATTCTTTGGGTATGCTTTTCTGCAAAGGGGTCAGGACGACTGCACCGTATTGAGGGGAGGATGGATGAGGCCATGCATCGCGAGATCTTGGCCAACAACCTCCTTCCCTCAGTAAGAGCATTGAAGATGGATCGTGGCTGGGTCTTCCAGCATGACAACGACCCGAAACACACAGCCAGGTCAACTAAGAAGTGGCTCCATAAGAAGCATCTCAAGGTCCTGGAGTGGCCTAGCCAGTCTCCAGACCTGAACCCAATAGAAAATATTGGGAGGGAGCTGAAAGTCCGTATTGCCCAGCGACAGCCCCGAAACCTGAAGGATCTGGAGGTCTGTATGGAGGAGTGGGCCAAAATCCCTGCTGGTCAAGAACTACAGGAAATGTATGATCTCTGTAATTGCAAACAAAGGTTTCTTTACCAAATATTAAGTTCTGCTTTTCTTATGTATCAAATACTTATGTCATGCAATAAAATGCTAATTAATTACTTAAAAATCATACAATGTGATTTTCTGGATTTTTGTTTTAGATTCTGTCTCTCGCCGTTGAAGTGTACCTATGATAAAAATTACAGACCTCTACATGCTTTGTAAGTAGGAAACACTGCCGATTTTGCAGGTTATCAAATACTTGTTCTCCCCACTGTACATACATATATATACTACCGTTCAAAAGTTTGGGGTCACTTAGAAATGTCCTTGTTTTTGAAAGAAACTGCTTTTGTCCATTAAAATACAATCAAATTGGTCAGAAATACAGTGTATCTTCAGTTTCTTGGCAATTTCTCGCATGGAATTGTTATGCAGGTGAGTGAGGACCCAAAAGCGGTTTAACAGAAACATAGTCTTTTAATGTCCAAACACAGGGAAGACATAAATCCTCTTCAGATGTATCGGTTGACAAAATAGACAACCCGCAGAGAGGGCGACAAATAAATCATAAAGTCCTCTGATCTTTACAGGAGAGTCCCCTTCTAGCAGCAGAGGAGAATAGCAGGGTTAGCGGCAACAGACTGCTGGTCTCTCCGGGTAGGCGCGGGTTGTAGAGGACAGAGGTACCTGATCACACGTAGCATCTGATGAAGAGGCAGATTACGACAGGACGGGACAAGGGTGAAGCAAACGAGAATCTGACAAAGACAGAAGCAGAAACAGAGAGAGAAATAGAGACCTAATCAGAGGGAAAAAAGGGAACAGGTGGGAGAGAGTAAACAAGGTAGTTAGAGGAGATGAGGAACAGCTGGGGGAAGGAAAGGGAGAGAAGGTAACCTAATACGACCAGCAGGGGGAAACGAAGTGAAGAGAAAGAACAGGAACAAGACATAACATGACAATACATGACAGTACCCCCCACTCACCGAGCGCCTCCTGGCGCACTCGAGGAGGAAACCTGGCGGCAACGGAGGAAATCATCGATCAGCGAACGGTCCAGCACGTCCCGAGATGGAACCCAACTCCTTTCCTCAGGACCGTACCCTCCCAATCCACTAGGTACTGATGACCACGGCCCCGAGGACGCATGTCCAAAATCTTACGGACCCTGTAGATAGGTGCGCCCTCGACAAGGATGGGGGAGACGAACGGGGCGCGAAGAAAGGGCTTAACACAGGAGACATGGAAGACCGGGTGGACGCGACGAAGATGTCGCGGAAGAAGAAGTCGCACTGCGACAGGATTAATGACCTGAGAAATACGGAACGGACCAATGAACCGCGGGGTCAACTTGCGAGAAGCTGTCTTAAGGGGAAGGTTTTGAGTGGAGAGCCATACTCTCTGACCGCGACAATATCTAGGACTCTTAGTCCTACGCTTATTAGCGGCTCTCACAGTCTGCACCCTATAACGGCAAAGTGCAGACCTGACCCTCTTCCAGGTGCGCTCACAACGTTGGACAAAAGCCTGAGCGGAGGGGGCGCTGGACTCGGCGAGCTGGGACGAGAACAGAGGAGGCTGGTACCCGAGGCTACTCTGAAAAGGAGATCGGTCGCAGACGAAGGAAGCGAGTTGTGAGCGTATTCTGCCCAGGGGAGCTGTTCTGCCCAAGACGCAGGGTTACGAAAAGAAAGACTGCGTAAGATGCGACCAATAGTCTGATTGGCCCGTTCTGCTTGACCGTTAGACTGGGGGTGAAAACCGGAAGAGAGACTGACGGAAGCTCCAATCAAACGGCAAAACTCCCTCCAAAATTGAGACGTGAATTGCGGACCCCTGTCCGAAACGGCGTCTGACGGAAGGCCATGAATTCTGAAAACATTCTCAATGATGATTTGTGCCGTCTCTTTAGCAGAAGGAAGCTTAGCGAGGGGAATAAAATGAGCCGCCTTAGAGAACCTATCGACAACCGTTAGAATAACAGTCTTCCCCGCTGACGAAGGCAGTCCGGTAATAAAGTCTAAGGCGATGTGAGACCACGGTCGAGAGGGAATGGAAAGCGGTCTGAGACGGCCGGCAGGAGGGGAGTTACCGGACTTAGTCTGCACGCAGTCCGAACAAGCAGCCACGAAACGACGCGTGTCACGCTCCTGAGTGGGCCACCAAAACGCTGGCGAATAGAAGCAAGCGTACCCCGAACGCCGGGGTGGCCGGCTAACTTGGCAGAGTGAGCCCACTGAAGAACGGCCAGACGAGTAGGAACGGGAACGAAAAGAAGGTTCCTAGGACAAGCGCGCGGCGACGGAGTGTGAGTGAGTGCTTGCTTTACCTGCCTCTCAATTCCCCAGACAGTCAACCCGACAACACGCCCCTCAGGGAGAATCCCCTCGGGGTCGGTGGAGGCTACTGAAGAACTGAAGAGACGGGATAAAGCATCAGGCTTGGTGTTCTTAGAGCCCGGACGATAAGAAATAACGAACTCGAAACGAGCGAAAAACAGCGCCCAACGAGCCTGACGCGCATTAAGTCGTTTGGCAGAACGGATGTACTCAAGGTTCCTATGGTCAGTCCAAACGACAAAAGGAACGGTCGCCCCCTCCAACCACTGTCGCCATTCGCCTAGGGCTAAGCGGATGGCGAGCAGTTCGCGGTTTCCCACATCATAGTTACGTTCCGACGGCGACAGGCGATGAGAAAAATACGCGCAAGGGTGGACCTTGTCGTCAGAATGGGAGCGCTGGGAAAGAATGGCTCCCACGCCCACCTCTGACGCGTCAACCTCGACAATGAACTGTCTAGAGACGTCAGGTGTAACAAGGATAGGTGCGGATGTAAAACGCTTCTTGAGGAGATCAAAAGCTCCCTGGGCAGAAACGGACCACTTAAAGCACGTCTTGACAGAAGTAAGGGCTGTGAGAGGAGCTGCCACCTGACCGAAATTACGGATGAAACGACGATAGAAATTTGCGAAGCCGAGAAAGCGCTGCAGCTCGACACGTGACTTAGGGACGGGCCAATCGCTGACAGCTTGGACCTTAGCGGGATCCATCTTAATGCCTTCAGAGGAAATAACAGAACCGAGAAATGTGACGGAGGAGGCATGAAAAGAGCACTTCTCAGCCTTCACATAAAGACAATTCTCTAAAAGGCGCTGGAGGACACATCGAACATGCTGAACATGAATCTGGAGTGACGGTGAAAAAATCAGGATATCGTCAAGGTAAACGAAAACAAAGATGTTCAGCATGTCTCTCAGTACATCATTCACTAATGCCTGAAAGACAGCTGGAGCGTTAGCGAGGCCGAACGGCAGAACCCGGTATTCAAAGTGCCCTAACGGAGTGTTAAACGCCGTTTTCCACTCGTCCCCCTCCCTGATGCGCACGAGATGGTAAGCGTTACGAAGGTCCAACTTAGTGAAAAACCTGGCTCCCTGCAGGATCTCGAAGGCTGAAGACATAAGGGGAAGCGGATAAGGATTCTTAACCGTTATGTCATTCAGCCCTCGATAATCCACGCAGGGGCGCAGGGTCCCGTCCTTTTTCTTAACAAAAAAAAACCCCGCTCCGGCGGGAGAGGAGGAAGGGACTACGGTACCGGCGTCGAGAGCTACAGACAAATAATCTTCGAGAGCCTTACGTTCGGGAGCCGACAGAGAGTATAGTCTACCCCGGGGGAGTGGTTCCCGGAAGGAGATCAATACTACAATCATACGACCGGTGCGGAGGAAGGGAGGTGGCCCTGGACCGACTGAACACCGTGCGCAGATCGTGATATTCCTCCGGCACCCTGTCAAATCACCAGGCTCCTCCTGTGAAGAAGAGACAGAGGAAACAGGAGGGATAGCAGACATTAAACACTTCACATGACAAGAGACGTTCCAGGAGAGGATAGAATTACTAGACCAATTAATAGAAGGATTATGACACACTAGCCAGGGATGGCCCAAAACAACAGGTGTAAAAGGTGAACGAAAAATTTAAAAGAAATGGTTTCGCTATGATTACCAGAGACAGTGAGGGTTAAAGGTAGCGTTTCACGCTGAATCCTGGGGAGAGGACTACCATCCAAGGCGAACAAGGCCGTGGGCTCCCTAACTGTCTGAGAGGAATGTCATGTTCCCGAGCCCAGGCTTCGTCCATAAAACAGCCCTCCGCCCCAGAGTCTATCAAGGCACTGCAGGAAGCTGCCGAACCGGTCCAGCGTAGATGGACCGACAAGGTAGTACAGGATCTTGAAGGAGAGACCTGAGTAGTAGCGCTCACCAGTAGCCCTCCGCTTACTGATGAGCTCTGGCTTTTACTGGACATGAAATGACAAAATGACCAGCGGAACCGCAATAGAGACAGAGGCGGTTGGTGATTCTCCGTTCCCTCTCCTTAGTCGAGATGCGAATACCCCCCCGCTGCATAGGCTCAGCACCTGAGCCAGTGGAGGAAGATGGTAGTGATGCGGAGAGGGGGCAACGGATAACGCGAGCTCCCTTCCACGAGCTCGGTGACGAAGATCAACCCGTCGTTCTATGCGAATAGCGAGTTCAATCAAGGAATCCACGCTGGAAGGAACCTCCCGGGAGAGAATCTCATCCTTTACCTCCGCGCGGAGACCCTCCAGAAAACGAGCGAGCAAAGCCGGCTCGTTCCAGTCACTGGAGGCAGCAAGAGTGCGAAACTCTATAGAGTAATCAGTTATGGATCGATTACCTTGACATAGGGAAGACAGGGCCCTGGAAGCTTCTTCCCCAAAAACAGAACGATCAAAAACCCGTATCATCTCCTCCTTAAAGTTCTGATACTGGTTAGTACACTCAGCCCTCGCCTCCCAGATTGCCGTGCCCCACTCACGAGCCCGTCCAGTAAGGAGAGATATGACGTAGGCGATACGAGCTGTGCCCCTGGAGTACGTGTTGGGCTGGAGAGAAATCACAATATCACACTGGGTGAGGAACGAGCGGCATTCAGTGGGCTCCCCAGAGTAACACGGCGGGTTATTAATTCTGGGCTCCGGAGACTCGGAAGCCCTGGAAGTAGCCGGTGGATCGAGGCGGAGATGGTGAATATGTTTCGAGAGGTCGGAGACTTGGGCGGCCAGGGTCTCAACGGCATGTCGAGCAGCAGACAATTCCTGCTCGTGTCTGCCTAGCATCGCTCCATGGATCTCGACGGCTGAGTGGAGAGGATCCGAAGTCGCTGGGTCCATTCTTGGTCAGATTCTTCTGTTATGCAGGTGAGTGAGGACCCAAAAGCGGTTTAACAGAAACAGAGTCTTTTAATGTCCAAACACAGGGAAGACATAAATCCTCTTCAGATGTATCGGTTGACAAAATAGACAACCCGCAGAGAGGGCGACAAATAAATCATAAAGTCCTCTGATCTTTACAGGAGAGTCCCCTTCTAGCAGCAGAGGAGAATAGCAGGGTTAGCGGCAACAGACTGCTGGTCTCTCCGGGTAGGCGCGGGTTGTAGAGGACAGAGGTACCTGATCACACGTAGCATCTGATGAAGAGGCAGATTACGACAGGACGGGACAAGGGTGAAGCAAACGAGAATCTGACAAAGACAGAAGCAGAAACAGAGAGAGAAATAGAGACCTAATCAGAGGGAAAAAAGGGAACAGGTGGGAGAGAGTAAATGAGGTAGTTAGAGGAGATGAGGAACAGCTGGGGGAAGGAAAGGGAGAGAAGGTAACCTAATACGACCAGCAGGGGGAAACGAAGTGAAGAGAAAGAACAGGAACAAGACATAACATGACAATACATGACAGGAATAGCCTTCATTTCTCAGAACAAGAATAGACTGACGAGTTTCAGAAGAAAGTACTTTGTGTTTCTGACCATTTCGAGCCTGAAATCGATCCCACAAATGATGATGCTCCAGATACTCAACTAGTCTAAAGAAGGCCAGTTTTATTGCTTTCTTCAGCCAGTTCACACAAACCGTTTGTGGCCAAATTATTCCTACATGCATTAAGACACCATCTGACGTCACCTTCCATGATAACCTCAAGAGAGGACAGATCAGAACAACAGTTCTGTTAATGTAGTAAATGACTATTGTAGCTGGAAATGGCAGATTTTTTTTAATGGAATATCTACATAGGCGTACAGAGGAACATTGTAAGCAACCATCACTCCTGTGTTCCAATGGCATGCTGTGGTAGCTAATCCAAGTGTATCATTTTAAAAGGCTAATTGATCATTAGAAAACCCTTTTGCAATTATGTTAGCACAGCTGAAAACTGTTCTGATTAAAAAGCAATAAAACTGGCCTTCTTTAGACTAGTTGAGTATCTGGAGCATCATCATTTGTGGGATCGATTTCAGGCTTGAAATGGTCAGAAACACAAAGTACGTTCTTCATGAAACTCGTCAGTCTATTCTTGTTCTGGGAAATGAAGGCTATTCCATGCGAGAAATTGCCAAGAAACTGAAGATCTCGTACAACACCGTGTCCTACTCCCTTCACAGAACAACGCAAACAAGCTCTAACCATAATAGAAAGAGGAGTGGGAGGCCCCCGGTGTACAACTGAGCAAGAGGACAAGTACTTTAGAGTGTCTAGTTTGAGAAACAGACGCCTCACAAGTCGTCAACTGGCAGCTTCATTAAATAGTACCGCATAACACCAGTCTCAACGTCAACAGTGAAGAGGCGACTCCGGGATGCTCCGAGTTGCAAAGAAAAAGCCTTCTCTGTCCAGTGTCTGTGTTCTTTTGCCCATCTTAATATTTTCTTTTATTTGGCCAGTCTGAGATATGGCTTTTTCTTTGCAACTCTGCCTAGAATGCCGGCATCCCGGAGTCGCCTCTTCACTGTTGATGTTGAGACTTGTGTTTTGCCCCTTTTCCCGGCACTTATCATTCTAGCATGTCTTCTTCAGGTAGTATGACAGTTCATCTTCCCATCGGCACATGTAACTCTTGCCTGTCATTTTGATACAGATAAATAGATACATCCGTTTTTCCCACATACATGAGTCTCTCATCTGAGCCGTTTCCACCATTTCTTTCTTGTCCATTTCTCCCACCAGCAACCCAGGAGCATGAGAGAAATGTGTATGTTCTCTCTCTCCATGCTCACTCCACATGCGCGGTCTCAGCACTCCTGCCACCCGTACCCAGGTTTGTCTCGGACTCAGATCGGAGTGTTTAAAAGTCACTGTCTCATTGAACGCCTTTGTTGCTCTTTCTTCAGCCAGTTCACACAAACCGTTTGTGGCCAAATGATTCCTACATGCATTAAGACACCATCTGACGTCACCTTCCATGATAACCTCAAGAGAGGACAGATCAGAACAACAGTTCTGTTTCAGGAAATCCAGACAAGAATTGACTATGACAAAATATTACATTCACAATTTCTTAATAACATCATCTCTACAACAAATGTCAAACAGCATAACAACATACTGTTACTGTTAAAACCATTTTCAAACTTAGTTTATACTCCCTTATTTTACAGACGACCTCTCAGAAGAGTTACCAGATCAGGGTGTTAGCACCCTAACCCATGGGGGAATCCCAACACTCCAGTAGACCCAATCTGGTGACATTTGTATCGAAACAAAGACAAAAATGAAATCAGCAATACACACATCACAATCCATTTGGAGTAAGAGTCAACCATCATTAACATATATCTTTTCTTCTATATGCAGACTGTAATTTTCCCTTCGAACAAATGATTCACATCGTGATTCAAAAACAACATGTTAAATTAAAAAAAAATAATTAATAACCAATCAACTTAGAGTTACAACTCTTGATAACTCTATAAGGAAATAATGGTATCCCATAAATGGGAATGGTAATGGTAAAATAGAATAGAGACTGGTGTTTCTCATTCAATTTATAATTAAATCCCACCCGTTTCGATCATTTCTAGCGAGATTGATCAGGCCTCACCAGAAAGTCAGGATACAGGGCATTCGACACCATTAAATATTTCCTCTCCCTTTTCTTTCCCTTTCCTTCCGAAACAATTTAAAACCATTTAAAATCTTTCCATCATTCTTCATACCTAATTTAAAACCAAATTGAAAAGACCCCACTAAATAACAGGCCTTACTTATCTGAGAACTCTGTTTATGGCTTACTCCAGATACTTTTATACTTAAAACTGCCAAATATCCCTAACTGCTCTCCCTAAGACCACAGTCTCCGGGAACATTCCAACGAGAGATAATGAAACCCCCTCTTCTGGAAAAGAAGCATTCACTATGCTACATCTTAATCAGCAATCCAAAAGTATTCATTACAAATCAAACATGATAATGGTAAATCCTCTATCCTTACTCCAATCATTAAACATTTGTTTTAATCCACCCCAACGTTTATGTATCTTTTATTTAGCATGTACTACCCTTAGACACAGCGACTTTATCTCGCCACCGAGTCCAACGATTCACAGGTCTCTTTTCCCCATGATTCTCCATAACCACCGCACCGCAATGTTCATGAACAAAAACAAAGCAAAGTTCATTTTAGGTTTGGTAACCCCTATGCTAATTCCTCATGACCCCTCCACCCTTTCGTCCATTCTAGAAATCAATTTCAGAACAAGACGACATAAAATGTAAATCTATTTCATAATAAAACCACATAAAATGTCTCCTAAGACAAAAAAGCTCCCATGGTGTGTTCTGAGTGTTTGGCCAGATCATTTTAATTTGTTACCTCTTCAGAATCCACACCCCTGGTATTTCACCTAGATTCTTCAACCCAAAATAATTTTTCTTATAGCAAATTTAGCCAATTTCTCATCATAAGGAATCTATTAAAAAGTTGTGTAAGAGGTGATCTCATATGTCTTCCTTCACATAGAACTGTAATCTCTATGAACCACTATCGATCGTACCGATGCCGTACACCGCTATGTGAAAGTTCCTGCCCTGCTACTCTCCGGAGGATTTGTTGTTGCTCTTTTAAAAAAAGATGCAAATGGCAGCATTTCTTCCGATTGCAGCAGGCTCCATTCCCACTTTACAATCCTTTTTCCAATGACCAACAGCCCCACATCTAAAACAGAACTCTTTCTCCCTACGCTTTGATGTTTTTCCGCTACGTTTCTTTCTTACCTTGGCCATTGAAACTATAGTTAGTGACTTTCCCTGTGGCCGTATTAACCCCTCGCACGTCTGCGAAGTGAGCGGAGTTAAATTCCACTCTCATAGCATC
Organism: Oncorhynchus nerka; assembly: GCF_034236695.1. Taxonomy (NCBI): domain Eukaryota; kingdom Metazoa; phylum Chordata; class Actinopteri; order Salmoniformes; family Salmonidae; genus Oncorhynchus; species Oncorhynchus nerka. The sequence continues at coordinate 74,329,290 of NC_088402.1, read as the reverse complement.
TTGCTCTATTTCATCCACAACCCCCGCAATTGCCGTTTTGATCACAGGTTTCAAATCTGATATCAAGGCCAAAGTACAAATTCTATCAATGTACTCCCGTACCCAGTCTTTGTGTAGCTGAGTACATCTACTAATTCCGGGTTTATCGGTTGGTATTTTTTGTTGAGATAATGCTGACATCAAAACGCTGGTATATTGAGCTTTGATTATGGTTTTGTCATTGTGCCAAGTCATAATTGCCTCCCTGAATTTTCTGTCAGATTGGAATTTTCCGTCAACCGGGAAATGCTGACCAATCTTATCCAGTTTGCTCAATTTTCCCATATTCGAGCCGAATTGATAGAATGCTTGTACACTTCTTTCAGTGCCTCCGTGGCTTTATTAAAATCCTCTAGCTCCGCTTTACCGGGAAAATCAGGGCCGTCTGTTGCCATATCAATAGTTATTATTCCGAAACCTCTTCCGACAGTGTGCAGGGTGTTTAGATTTCTTCACTCCTGTCTATAATACACACCTTCTATTAACTATTTTCTAAGGTAGAGCTACCCACTTCGCCAGATAATAGTTATGGTATTTGTGCCTATTAATTGGTCACAGCACTTAATACCTTGTATTAGAACCTATACTATAGCATCCGCAAATGTATTGCTGGAGAATACGGATCACCTAATGTCTTATTCCAGTGTTGCGCCTCAAATATCACTGTTGTTGATAACGCACATTACCAAAACTATTCAGACTTGTCTTCCTATTTCCACGTAATCTTTCATGGTTCCCCCTCCCCATAGGGCATAAACCAACCTCTCTCCTTATTGCTACTGCTAATACACGTAACTCAAACAGTGTTTGAATATCTTAATGCTTTTCTTTTAGCCATGCATGTGGCTTACCTTCAGAATTTATAGGCAGCCTTCTTATCATTATCCACATACACTCTACTGCCTCACAGTCAACTGCAGCTGGGACTTTCATCCCTTTTACAGATCTCACGGGAATATCCCCACTAGGGACCTATCCTATATGGAACCTACCCTACACTGTATTGTCCCTCATGGATCTTGCGGAGGAAAACCTCCACTCGGGACCTATCCTTATGGAACATTCCCTGCACCTTATTTTTACCTGGATCTCTCAGAGGAACATCTCCACTCGGGACCTATCCTTATGGAACATTCCCTGCACCTTATTTTTACCTGGATCTCTCAGAGGAACATCTCCACTCGGGACCTATCCTTATGGAACATTCCCTGCACCTTATTTTTACCTGGATCTCTCAGAGGAACATCTCCACTCGGGACCTATCCTTATGGAACCTTCCCTACACCTTATTTTTACCTGGATCTCTCAGAGGAACATCTCCACTCGGGACCTATCCTAATGGAACCTAGCCTACACCAGATATTTACGACCAGTCATTACATGGCAGGGTAGCCTAGTGGTTAGAGTGTTGGACTAGTAACTGGAAGGTTGCAAGTTCAAACCCCCGAGCTGACACGGTACAAATCTGTTGTTCTGCCCCTGAACAGGCAGTTAACCCACTGTTCCTAGGCTGTCATTGAAAATAAGAATTTGTTCTTAACTGACTTGCCTAGTAAAATAAAAAATAAATAAAACACAATGGACTTACTGAATAAACTCAGGTTTTCTAGGTCTGTATCCTATAATTGTTCAGCCTACGATTCTCATCTCCCCAAGGTGTCAGAATTAGTGATAACAGGCGTAGGAACTGTGCCTACCTTATTTCTGGTGCCGGCTCCTGTTTCTCTGATTCGGAAATCTCTAGTTCAACTGCAAATCGTGGTGAATCCCTTTCGTGACGCCAACTGTTAGGTTCTGAGTAAAAACTCAACGGGCAATTTGAAAGCTCAAACCAATTTGATTCTTCCTAGAGGTTCAATACAGCTGCATTAGACAAGGACATATTCACACAAGCACTGATATTTAAACCTTTCTCCTATGCTGAGTCTCCTCATACACATCTGAACAAACATTGTATCTTTATTGCTAGGCAGGAAACTAAGTGATACGAGCCATAAACTTTTCTTTCTCCCTTAACGTGACCTGAACTGACCTCGACCCCCTTCATCACTAATCCATGGCTGTCTCCACTTATCAATGCCTGCCACATGTGATCTCATTCCCTACACTCAGTACATTCCAAGCTTCACTGCACCCACTATATACTTTCCTCCTACAGATAGCCATTAACCTCTGGTGTAGCCCCTCGCCTATGGCACCCCTCAGGTATCTATTACAACTAATGATGAATAACATTTAAAGTTCAGAAATCCAAACCTATCAATGGAAAATAATGCTACTCCATGAAAGGTGAGTGCCGTCGATAGTCAGCAAGCAAGCATATATTATTTTATTACATGGGGATTGTGGTTAACACAGCTGACCTGATAGTTATGTGGTATGTTTAGCTCATTATGGCATCTCATTAAGTTGCACTGTCTGCCTGATGTTGTTACGTCCCTCAGTGCTGCGGCACCCCATTGGACCTGAGTGGTCTTTCTATGGAGGGGATCGCAGTCCTCAACATTCCCAGCATGCACGGTGGATCCAACCTGTGGGGAGAAGCCAAGAAGAGTGAATCCAAGTCCTTGATGAATCCTCAGGAAATGCCGGAGGTTATTGTCGACCCTGAAATCCTGAAAGTCAGCGGACAAGGTACAGTGAAATCCCTTGGCTTGATCCAAGGCCTCAAGGTTTCAAAATGTTAAAAGTTGTGCCCATGTCTGGTATAGAATATTGTTAGAATATCATGTGAGATGTTTTAGAGTATCCATTTCAAGAGGTCTGTTCTAGGTTTGAACAGCTAGTCTCAGACTAAAAACTGTACTGCCTCTGTGTGAACTGCATGTTCAGTGTTTCCATCTTCCATGACAGACCTCAGTGACCTGCGTTTGGAAGTGGTTGGTCTAGAAGGGGCCATGGAGATGGGGCAGATATATACTGGACTTAAGAGTGCTATAAGACTAGCAAAAACCTCACAGATTACAATCAGGTGAGTGTTTGTGACATGTTGAGACATGTACAGACTAGCTGAGATATCACAGTATGATGTGTGATGATTACTTGTACACCTTACACCTTTAAAAAAAAAAATCCATCCTCACTACTAATGCTGCCTTCATAACCAAGTGAGAAGGTGGTAATTACCCATTGTAAAGTCTTAAATACAAGATGGGTGTATTCACGTTTTGAACTGAGAAATTCCATCAAATGTGTAGGACATGAGAAGGTTTAGATTATTTTGCTCTTTTTTGCCCATAAAAAGGATATATATGTACACTACTGTTCAACAGTTTGGGGTCACTTAGAAATGTCCTTGTTTTTTAAAGAAAAGCGCATTTTTTGTCCATTAAAATAACAGCAAATTGATCAGAAATATAATGTAGACCTTGTTAATGTTGTAAATGACTATTGTAGCTGGAAACGTCAGTTTTTTAATGGAATATCTACATAAGGGTACAGAGGCCCATTATCAGCCACCATCACTCCTGTGTTCCAATGGCACGTTGTGTTAGCCTTTTAAAATGATAAACTTGGATTATCTAATTGATCATTAGAAAACCCTTTTGCAATTATGTTAGCACAGCTAAAAACTGTGGTTCTGATTAAAGAAGCAATACAACTGTCCTTCTTTAGACTAGTTGAGTATCTGGAGCATCAGCATTTGTGGGTTCGATTACAGGCTCAAAATGGCCATAAATAAATAGCTTTCTTCTTCATTTACAACATTAAAAACTGTATTTCTGATCAATTTGATGTTATTTTATTTTAAATGGACAAAAAAGTTGTTTTTCTTTCAAAATCAAGGAAATTTCTAAGTGACCCCTAACTGTTGAACAGTGGGTTAACTGCCCCTAACTGTTGAACAGTGGGTTAACTACCCCTAACTGTTGAACAGTGGGTTAACTGCCCCTAACTGTTGAACAGTGGGTTAACTGCCCCTAACTGTTGAACAGTGGGTTAACTGCCCCTAACTGTTGAACAGTGGGTTAACTGCCCCTAACTGTTGAACAGTGGGTTAACTGCCCCTAACTGTTGAACAGTGGGTTAACTGCCCCTAACTGTTGAACATATTATATTGTTTTGTTTGTTATTTAACCTGTATTTAACTAGGCAAGTCAGTAAAGAACATTCTTATTTATAATGACAGCCTACCAGGGTTAACTGCCTTGTTCGGGGGCAGAACGACAGATTTGTACCTTATCAGCTCTGGGATTCGATCCAACAACCTTTCAGTTACTGGCCCAACACTCTAACCACTAGGCTACCTGCCACCATTAGGCTACCTGCCCTATATCCAGAGCTGCTTTCACTTTTTAAATCAGAAGGAAGATAAACAGAATCAATTTAGTATCAATCATTTGTACAACTGCTGAAGATGCCACCATGCTTGCTGTCTTTCTTTGTTGACAAATGATGTCAGAGAGGTGCAAGTGGGAAACTCGGAGCATGGGGATGATAGATGAGTTTCCCCACTAATAATTACCAGTTGGAAGTGCATTTAAGTATATTTTCCCAGTTGTATGCTGGTATTTACAAAATTCTGAGATGTTGTGAACTCAAAATGTTCTCCCTTATGTCTCTGTCCATCTCTCAGGACTAAGAAACCTTTACCAATGCAGATAGACGGAGAGCCCTGGATGCAGCCACCCTGTACGGTGAGTGCTAGGAACCCAGATTGAGTTCAGTGTAACAGAGCATTTTAAGAGTTTTTAAAGCAAGTTCTATTGCTAGAGACCATGGAGCTTGATGCTAATAACATGTTGTTAATATAACATGGTAACATGTTGGTAACAAGTACGTAGACATGGTAATAACATGGTCATTTGAGTAACACAACCTTTCACTCATATTCCCCCTTCAGATTCACATCACACACAAGAACCAGGCCAGTATGCTGATGGGTCCCCAGAGCCGGTCCAGCTTCTTCAGCTCAAAGTAGAAGCCTGCTCCCTGGCTACACGCAGTAACATGACCTATATGCACTTGCTTATTATTTTACATTTGTGAAATGACTGAAGCAGCTTGGTTTGTGAAACCAGTTGGTATATGCATATTTTAGAGAAATAGGTTGACCAACATTTTAAGAAAGTTCAACACGTTATTTTGTTTGTTCTGCCTCAATACAAGACGATATTATGAAAACATTGCCAACTACAGCTGTATGATAGCCTTATATATGACTCTGGACAACAAGTTAAGAGCTTTTAGTGGGTTTTATGTGCCTTTTCCATCATTTTTTGCCAAATTCACCTTATGCGTTATCAAGGGGACAAAGACTGCTGGGTTGCACAGTCTAAGATATTGGTATCCGCCTCTTGAAAAGTTTGAGTTAAATGTTTATTCAACAAGATTATTTTAACTTCATTGTTATTACATTTTTGTAGGATAATTTAAATGTATATGGTACCAGTCAAAAGTTTGGACACAACTACTCATTCAAGGGTTTTTCTTTATTTTTACTATTTACTACATTGTAGAATAATAGTGAAAACATCAAAAATATGAAATAACACATATGGAATCATCAATCAATCAATCAAAAAAAGTGTTAAATCAAAATAAATTTTAGATTCTTCAAAGTAGCCAACCTTTGCCTTGATGACAGCTTTGAATTCTCTCAACCAGCTTCATGAGGTAGTCACCTAGAAGGCTTTTCCAACAGTCTTGAAGGAGTTCCCACATATGCTGAGCACTTGTTGGCTGCTTTTCCTTCACTCTGCGGTCCAACTCATCCCAAACCATCTCAATTGGGTTGAGGTTGGGGGATTGTGGAGGCCAGGTCATCTGATGCAGCACTCTTGTTCTTGTCAAATAGCCCTTACACAACCTGAAGGTGTGTTGGGTCATTGTCCTGTTGAAAAGCAAATGATAGTCCCACTAAGCGTAAACCCGATGGGATGGTGTATCGCTGCAGAATGCTGTGGTAGCCATGGTTAAGTGTGCCTTGAATTCTAAATAAATCACAAACAGTGTTTTTTACTTTATTTAACCAGGTAGGTATGTTGAGAACAAGTTCTCATTTACAACTGTGACCTGGCCAAGATAAAGCAGAGCAGTGTGACTGTCACGAATATTTGTAGAGACGGACCAAGGCGCAGCGGATGTTGAGTTCCACATAATTTATTATAAAGTGAAACTTAGCAAAACAATAACACAAACAACAAACCGTGACTACAGAGATGCTACGTGCACTTACTCAAAACAATATACCATAAAATACAGGTGGGAAAAATGCTACTTAAATATGATCCCCAATTAGAGACAACGATTACCAGCTGCCTCTAATTGGGAATCATACCAATCACCAACATAGAAAACGAAACTAGAACACCACATAGAAAATATAAACTAGACTAACCCCCCAGTCACGCCCTGACCTACTATACCATAGAAAAATAAGGGCTCTCTATGGTCAGGACGTGACAGTGACACAGACAACAACAGAGTTACACATGGAGTAAACAATAAACAAGCCAGTAACACAATAAGCAAGTCAATGACACAGTAGGAAAAAAAGAGTCTATATTATACAGTGTGTGCAAAAGAGGAAAAAGAGGAGGTAGGCAATAAATAGGCCATAGGAGCGAATAATTACAATTTAGCAGATTAACACTGGAGTGATAAATGAGCAGATGATGATGTGCAAGTAGAGATACTTGTGTGCAAAATAGCAGAAAAGTAAATAAAATAAAAACAGTATGGGGATGACGTAGGTAGATTGGGTGGGCTATTTACAGATGGACTATGTGTCACCAGCAAAGCACCATCACACCTCCGCCATGCGGAGATCATCCGTTGACCTATCCACCGATCTAATGGTTCTTGGCCCAAGCAAGTCTCTTCTTCTTATTGGTGTCCTTTAGCAGTGGTTTATTTGCAGCAATTTGACCAGGAAGAACTGATTCACACAGTCTCCTCTGAACAGTTGATGTTGAGATGTGTCTTGAACTTGAACTCTGTGGCGCAATCTGAGGTGCAGTTAATTGCCCATTTCTGAGGCTGGTAACTCAAATGAACTTATCCTCTGCAGCAGAGGTAACTCTGGGTCTTCCTTTCCTGTGGCGGTCCTCATGAGAGCCATTTTCATTATAGAATTTTATGTTTTTTGTGACTGCACTTGAAGAAACTTTCAAATTTCTTGAAATTTTCCGTATTGACTGACCTTCATGTCTTAAAGTAATGATGGACTGTCTTTTCTCTTTGCTTATTTGAGCTGTTCTTGTCATAATATGGACTTGGTCTTTTACCAAATAGGGCTATCTTCTGTATACCACCCCTACCTTGTCACAACACAACTGATTTGGCTCAAACATGTTTAAGAAGGAAAACAATTCCACAAATTCACTTTTAGCAAGGCACACCTGTTAATTGAAATGCATTCCAGGTGACTACCTCATGAAGCTGGTTGAGAGAATGCCAAGAGTGTGAAAAGCTGTCATCAAGGCAAAGGGTGGCTACTTTGAAGAATCTCAAATATACAATATTATATTTTGATTTGTTTAACACATTTTTGGTTACTACATGATTCCATATGTGTTATTTCATAGCGTTGATGTCTTCACTATTATTCTATAATGTAGAATATAAAGAAAACCCTGAAATGAGTAGGTTTGTCCAAACTTTTGACTGGTACTGTATCAAATTTAGTCATTGAAAGTCTAAAATTGTCCAGGATTTGTTAAGTTATGAAATGTTTAAAAGCTCAGTGCATAATGCTTGTGGTAATATACCCACATCAGTGCAGATTTATATGAAATTATTATGTACTCTTGTCAGCAAGAAACTCTTTGCTCCTATGTCCTGTGGCCAAACGTAATTTAATTGTTTTAATAGCAGTAGTTTAATTCAGTAGTTTTAATATATTGAGTGACCGTTTGGAATCGAAAACAAATTGTTTACTTCCTCCTCTCAATGTAAGGTCTCAGTTTTCTCTTATTCGGTATCTCTAATTGAAGGTTAGCCATATCATTTCACTTAAATACTGAGAATGTTGAAAATATTGGAAATGATGCTATAGTTATTTCAATAAACCGATTTGACATTGTGCAATGTGGTGTGGTTATTATATAATGAATAGGTAACTATTTGATATGTTTCTTTATTAGTTAGGCCAAGGGGAGAGTGGGGTAAGTTGAACCAAAGGGTTAAGTTGAGTCACTCTTAATTCAAGCAAACCATACACAAAATTCATAATTTGACCAAATATTTAGGAAATTGTCATAATTTCATGGAGACTAAGGAAGAAACCACACAGAAAAAGTGGTAAGCAAGGTCCAAAAAAGTACATTAATTTATTGTGTTAGAGGTTTCATGATGTGTGTATCTAAACCAAAGTAGATACTTATAAGATTGTTCTATACATCAGTTGGGGTCTCTATAAGCTTCAACATGAGGTCCTTAACCTAGCATGAAAGTGCATCCTTGTAGCTGTGTGGGTGGGCTAATAGTCTAAATATTTGCCTTGGGGTAAGTTGAGTTAATAGCAAGTTGAGCAAATTGAAGTGTTTTCTTCCCAGGCATAATGCAAGGCATTATCGCTGGGATATGAGGTAACAAGTGTGTTTTTTTAAGTACAAAATCTTTATTAGGTGTTAAGCATTTTCACATTTTAGTCATTTAGCAGATGCTCTTATCCAGAGTGACTTAGGATAAAGTAGGAAAAAGTGACTTGCTCAAGTGCACATCAGCATATTTTTCACCTGGTTGGCTCGGGGATTTGAACCAGCAACCTTTCGGTTACTGTTCCAACGCTCTTAACCACAAGGCTACCTGCTTTTCTTTGTCCAGACCTCTGGCAGTCTCTATGGGGGTGCCACAGGGTTCAGTTCTCAGGCCGACTCTTTTCTCTGTATATATCAATGGATGTCGCTCTTGCTGCTGGGGATTCTCTGATCCACCTCTACGCAGACGACACCATTCTGTATACTTCTGGCCCTTCAATGGACACTGTGTTAACAAACCTCCAGACGAGCTTCAATGCCATAAACACTCCTTCCGTGGCCTCCAACTGCTCTTAAATGCAAGAAAAACTAAATGCATGCTCTTCAACCGATCGCTGCCTGCACCCACCCGACTAGCATCACTACTCTGGATGGTTCTGACTTAGAATATGTGGACAACTACAAATACCTAGGTGTCTGGTTAGACTGTAAACTCTCCTTCCAGACTCACATTAAGCATCTCCAATCCAAAATTAAATCTAGAATCAGCTTCCTATTTCACAACAAAGCCTCCTTCACTTATGCTGTTAAACATAAAACTGGCTATCTTACCGATCCTTGACTACGGCGATGTCATTTACAAAATAGCCTCCAACACTCTACTCAGCAAATTGGATGTAGTCTATCACAGTGCCATCCGTTTTGTCACCAAAGCCGCATATACTACCCAGCACTGCAACCTGTATGCTTTCGTTGGCTGGCCCTCGCTTCATATTCGTCGCAAACTCACTGGTTCCAGGTCATCTATAAGTCTTTGCTAGGTAAAGCCCCGCCTTATCTCAGCTCACTGGTCACCATAACAACACCCACCTGTAGCACGCACTCCAGCAGGTATATTTCACTCGTCTTCCCCAAAGCCAACTCCTCTTTTGGCTGCCTTTCCTTCCAGTTCTCTGATGCCAATGACTGGAACGGATTGCAAAAATCACTGAAGCTGGAGACATATCTCCCTCACTAACTTTAAGCATCAGCTGTCAGAGAAGCTTACCAATCATTGGACCTGTACACAGCCCATCTGTAAATATCCCACCCAACTACCTCATCCCCATATTGTTATTTATTTTTTTGATCCTTTGCACCCCAGTATCTCTACTTGCACATCATCTTCTGCACATCTATCACTCCAGTGTTAATGCTAAATTGTAATTATTTCGCCACTATGGCCTATTTATTGCCTTACCTACCTATCTTACTACATTTGCACACACTGTATATAGATTGTTCTATTGTGTTATTGACTGTACGTTTGTTTATCCCATGTGTAACTCTGTGTTGTTTGTGTTGCACTGCTTTGATTTATCATGGCCAGGTCGCAGTTGTAAATGAGAACTTGTTCTCAACTGGCCTACCTGGTTAAATAAAGGTGAAATAAAAAATCAAATGTTTAGGATGCTCTGGATCGATGTGAACTACAGCGTGTTCCAGTTCCCGCCAATATCCAGCAACTTTGCACAGCCATTGAAGAGAAGTGGGACAATATTCCACAGGCCACAATCAACAGCCCGATCAACTCTATGCGAAGGAGATTTGTCATGCTGCATGAGGCAAATGGTGGTCACACTAGATACTGACTGGTTTTCTGATCCACGCCCCTATCTTTTGCATATCTGTATTCCCAGTCGTGAAATCCATAGATTAGGGCCTAATGAATATATTTCAATTGACTGATTTCCTTATATGAACTGTAACTCAGTAAAGTTGTTGCATTTTTGTTCAGTGTATATTTCCATTGACAGAGTAATGCTGAATGTAAAAACATTGCTCAAATTACCACATTCTCACCTACTACAGAAATAAAGGTACTGTGTTGTGGGCTCACCAATTCTCTTCAGTCTCACCAAATATACACTGCTCAAAAAAATAAAGGGAACACTTAAACAACACAAGTCAATCACACTTCTGTGAAATCAAACTGTCCACTTAGACAGCAACACTGATTGACAATAAATGTCACATACTGTTGTGCAAATGGAATAGACAACAGGTGGAAATTATAGGCAATTAGCAAGACACCCCCAATAAAGGAGTGGTTCTGCAGGTGGTGACCACAGACCACTTCTCAGTTCCTATGCTTCCTGGCTGATGTGTTGGTCACTTTTGAATGCTGGCTGTGCTTTCACTCTAGTGGTAGCATGAGACGGAGTCTACAACCCACACAAGTGGCTCAGGTAGTGCAGCTCATCCAGGATGGCGCATCAATGTGAGCTGTGGCAAGAAGGTTTGCTGTGTCTGTCAGCGTAGTGTCCAGAGCATGGAGGCGCTACCAGGAGACAGGCCAGTACATCAGGAGACGTGGAGGAGGCCGTAGGAGGGCAACAACTCAGCAGCAGGACCGCTACCTCCACCTTTGTGCAAGGAGGAGCACTGCCAGAGCCCTGCACCTCCAGCAGGCCACAAATGTGCATGTGTCTGCTCAAACGGTCCGAAACAGACTCCATGAGAGTGGTATGAGGGCCCGACGTCCACAGGTGGGGGTTGTGCTTACAGCCCAACACCGTGCAGGACGTTTGGCATTTTCCAGAGAACACCAAGATTGGCAAATTCGCCACTGGCTCCCTGTGCTCTTCACAGATGAAAGCAGGTTCACACTGAGCACATGTGACAGATGTGACAGAGTCTGGAGACGCCTTGGAGAACGTTCTGCTGCCTGCAACATCCTCCAGCATGACCGGTTTGGTGGTGGGTTAGTCATGGTGTGGGGTGGCATTTCTTTGGGGGGCCGCACAGCCCTCCATGTGCTCGCCAGAGGTAGCCTGACTGCCATTAGGTACCGAGATGAGATCCTCAGACCCCTTGTGAGACCATATGCTGGTGCGGTTGGCCCTGGGTTCCTCCTAATGCAAGACAATGCTAGACCTCATGTGGCTGGAGTGTGTCAGCAGTTCCTGCAAGAGGAAGGCATTGATGCTATAGACTGGCACGCCCGTTCCCCAGACCTGAATCCAATTGAGCACATCTGGGACATCATGTCTCGCTCCATCCACCAATGCCACGTTACACCACAGACAGTCCAGGAGTTGGCGGATGCTTTAGTCCAGGTCTGGGAAGAGATCCCTCAGGAGACCATCCGCCACCTCATCAGGAGCATGCCCAGGCGTTGTAGGGAGGTCATACAGGCACGTGGAGGCCACACACACTACTGAGCCTCATTTTGACTTGTTTTAAGGACATTACATCAAAGTTGGATCAGCCTGTAGTGTGGTTTTCCACTTTAATTTTGAGTGTGACTCCAAATCCAGACCTCCATGGGTTGATAGATTTGATTTCCATTGATCATTTTTGTGTGATTTTGTTGTCAGCACATTCAACTATGTAAAGAAAAAGGTATTTCATAAGAATATTTCATTCATTCAGATCTAGGATGTGTTATTTTAGTGTTTAGTGTTTTTTTGAGCAGTGTATTACACATACAAGATCACAGGGGGTGCCACTTGTTCCGTTTTAGCAGTCTGCTCTGTGCCAGCTTCATTGGCTGGGCCCCATGACCTTATACTTTGGTACATTCACAGATGGATTATTAGAAGCAATTGCTATTATGTGTCTTCAGTGTTGGGGAAGCTACTCTGAAAATATAGTTTACCAAGCTACCGATATCTTTACATTGACAGAAGTTAAGCTACACCAAAGCTACCCTAAAATATAGTTTACGTAACTAAAGTAACTTTGAAAAAATAGTCCACTGCATTCAAACTACTTCATGAAAAATGTTCATATGTAAATCTGAAATGTCAATGACTCCAAATTGCAAAAACAGATCACTTTGAGGTAATATGGTAACAACAATGTGTAATTTAGCCTATTAAAACACTATGTTTCAGGTGAGAATTGTGCAGGTATGATCCCGGAAAATAAAGGACATTTTCTACTTCACCCATATTTTATTTTAGCAAAAAAAGTAGTTTGTAGTTCCACTAGTTAGCTACACTGCTACATGGCAACAACAACTAAAAACTACTGAAAACACTACCTATATTTTAATTTAGTTCAACTACCACCAAGCTAAATGTATTGCTAAATGTAGTTTACTTACTAGTTCAACTACATGTAGCTAGTTCACTACTCCCCAATACTGATCTTCTTGCAATGACTAAATATCTAGGCCTAGTTCATGACAGCCCTGCCACCGACCAATGTTGTTCAACTTATCTGATAACGTCCTATAATTTAAACAGCTGTAGTCTATGTTAGGCTGTATTTGATCTTAAACCGAGACTATTTTCTTTCATAAATGTAGGTTTATTGTTTAGACTTGAACCTAGGCTATATATGCAACGGCTTTTCTCAGGTATGTTGAACTTTTTTGCACACTTCACAAGCAGTTTAACCATTTAGCAGAATAACATTTACCATAACACAGCTCTGGCTAGCAAAACGAAAGAACCCAAATTTTATCCCAAAATTATCTAAAAATGCTACTTTCTTGGCACATTCGTTTTTGTCTACGTGTACGAAGTGCTGATCGACAAACAAAAGACAACACTATACGACTGCCATCCAATTGTGTCGTGTGCATCACAGGGCACGCCTCCCCTGTCCTCGCTCTCACTGCCAAATTGTGCATGCTGTCCGGACAGAAGCATCAGTGTTGTTTGCTGCGATAGACGTTTCACTCAGATTTTGGGGGTTTATTTTTGTACTTTCTTGATCGGAGCGCTCATAATATGAAGAATATGACGCTACGAAAGCTTAAAAAAGTAAACTCCAGTGATCCATCTGGTAGACTTTCGAGTCCGGACGATATTTACTTTCCGTCCTCAAAGTCAGACAGTTGTAAAACTATGGATTTACCAACTAATTCGGAAGTGTATAATTACAAGACTTTGGCTTACTCTGGTGGAACGTTGCCAAGGAACTTCAGAAAGGTGTGTAATCCTCTTTAACTTTATCACTTTCACTTGCTCCTTCAATCAAGTAATCTAGCATAATAGACACATCAATGAAAGCACATAATTTCAGTTAGCCAAATACAGTGTCACTTGCCCGTAAAGTACAGAGGCCAGCGGATACGCTCAATATTTGAATATGGATTTCCTTGTGGCTTCTCACACGAGCACATACATTGATGTCTGTTGTTCATTATGAGTGGAGACATTAGCCTATCTGTGACGACATTTTATTAAATTAGAAATAGCAGTGTGAGTATTTGTGACCTTTTGTCAGAGCCCGACATGGATGCCCTGTTGCATCTGTTCCCCATTTTGATATAAACTTTGTATAAATGTTGACACACACTGAAGCAAAAACACATGGTGTCCACTTGTCACGTACTAAAGCGTGCCCCTTCCTGACCACAGGACCACCCACACATTACTCTTTGAGTGCCACACTCCAGACTCCCTATTGATTCAGTGCAATCTAACCATTTCATAATGTTTCTGCATTGAGAAATTAGTTTGGCATCAAATTAGTATTTATAGGCAGGCAAACATAATGTACTGTGGCTGAACATGGCCTCACAAGGAACAGTGCTGACTTTACTAGTGAATTAACATGGCCACACATCATCATAATCTGAGAATGTACTGTGATGTAGACTGGTAAAACTGTTATTATGGGAAGTGTGTGTGTGTGTGTGTGTGTGTGTGTGTGTGTGTGTGACACAACAGCATTGGTTGTCCCAGTTCTGTAGTGTTACTGTACTGTCTTAGGAGGCCAGCCAGAGTTATGTGGAGGCCTCCTTTGTACATCTCATCATCATCTGGAGCCTAGGACCACAACAGGGCATTGTGCAGGGGACCCTGCTCTGCTCCTACCACCCCCATGGGTCTCTCTCTGGGTACTTGGGAATAAATGAAGTCATTGAGGGGCCCAGGACAATTCTGGCAGTGTAAATATATATTGTTAAAAAACTACATTTTAATACCCAATGAGGCAGTGACACAAAGTGCCCTTTCATAGGGGCCACATTTAAAATAATTGAGGTAGAACAGAGGTGAATTGATTGTAGTGTAGGCTAAATACGGTAAGGGATGTAGTGTAAGAGATACTTGTAAAGTGTAGGGTGGAGGTTTGGGTCTCCCAAAGTCCCAATTTGGTTTGGGGTTTCCCTCAATGCAGGGATTGTGCCAAGAGGCCCAAGGCTCCAATCCATACACACGTCTTGTGTGTCTACATTCTGAATGTAACCTGTAGAAATGGGGAGATATATTTTTTATCATTATCAGAAAAAACAGAAAGGCACAGTTTGGTTTGATCAGCAGTCTGGGCATCACAAGTCAGTGGACTCCGATGTAGATAATTAAATATAGATGTCCAAAACCTCTCCTGTGACTAATGACAGTAAATAGGGTCAACCGAGAGCAGACAGTCAGACACAGACATACTGGTTTTATCTGTAATGGTTTCTTACCCATGTTTTGGTTCAGTAGCTTGAACACAAACATAGACACCAAACACACACAACATGCCTCAGGAGGACTTGGTGGACAAGACACATAAGCGAGAGTTTGAGGTATGTTCTGCAAACCTGGCCTACGTAGGTAGGAAGAAAATCCCCTTTGCGTACAGTGTGATTTCTGTTTGAACCTTTAGACACCTGTCTTTGGTTGTTATTTCATGTCCGTCATGTTTTCTCGTCACAGAATGGTGGGCTGCAGAAGAGGAATCCCCTGACTCAGACCACAGAGCCACGGAGGTAAGGCAAACAGTCATCTCTCCCCCTGGCATCAGTTACAGGACACATCTGCCTTTCTGTCACTTCTCACTCTTGACTGTGGTGAAGGAAAGCATATATCATACACAGAATGCCAGAACAGCATTAGTAAACCCTTTCATTCACAACAGACTCAAATGATGCGTGTTACAGTGGGCTACTTTCAGAGTAATTTGAGTAGGCCTCTCAGCTTTTGGGAGGATTGAATGGAGTGAGTTACAGAAATTCAGCAGTACAGTAACCTTTTGTATTTGCGGTTATTACTATTTACGGAGCGACTTCTCTGGACCCCTCTTCCCGACAGCGAAAGGTCTGAAACGTCTGTACTTTAGGCACAGTCTCTGCTCTACTTGTTTGGCTGCTTAGAGAACAGGCTACTCTGGTGAATGTTGCAAGTTTAATAAAGTTAGATCAAATCTGAATGTCTGCAAGATCACAATGATAGTATTCCACATAACAGAACCAAATATAATGGCATGGTATAATGTTATTCTAAGACAAAACACCACCTCATTTCTGAAGAGATTTTAGGTTGATTGTGCGAATGGTTGCATTTTTTTCTCGTGGCCAAAACTCAACAGCATGTGCCACTAGGAAAAATATGCTTTTTTTTTATTGAAACTAAACACAGGTATGCTACAGTTTGTTAACATCTGCTCAAAAATTATTTCACTGTACATAAATAAGGATACTTGAAACAACACTGTATAACTCAAGATCTGAACATGTATCCCCATGAAACTGATTGAGATCAATGGTTGGCATGCAGATGCTGCATGGTCATTTCACCGATAAAACTTGTATAATGATCATTTACGATTGACAATAATTTGTGTGTGAGAATCGCATGCACAGAACGTGATTCAGCTCTGGAGGGGATTCTGAGGGACTGGATGGTTATCTACGGATCCTACTATTTGACATTCTAGTGTATTATGCATTTTTATATAATTTATAGATGTTTTGATGTGGAGGGGACACTGTAAACCACTGCCCAGTTAGACCTTTGGACATGTGACCTTTCATGACGCAAAGAGGTTTTTAGAAACAAAAGAGTGCTTGTCACGTTTTGGGGAACAGAAGCATCTGGTCATGTAATTTAGATCTATGTCATGTTACTGTAGCAGGACTGTAGTTATTTTCATAGTAGAAAATAGATAGCCAGAGTGCAATGGAGTGCTCTCCATAGATACTCTCCATAGATACTATAGATACTATTTCATTGTATAACATTTTCTATGAGAATGAGCTTCAGTGCCTTCAGAAAGTATTCATATCCCTTCATTTTTTCTCTCCACCATTTGTTGTTACAGGCTGAATGTAAAATGGATTAAATTTAGATATTTTTGTCACAGGCCTACACACAATATCCCATAATGTCAAAGTGGAATTATGTTTTTGAAATTAACACATTCATTAAAAATGACAAGCTGAAATTTCAGTCAATAAGTATTCAACCCCTTTGTTATGGCAAGCCTAAATAAGTTCAAGAGTAAAAATGTGCTTAACAAGGCACATCATAAGTTGCATGGACTCACTGTGTGCAAGTGTTTAACATGATATTTGAATGACTACCTCATCTCTTTACCCACACGTACAATGATCTGTAATGGTCCCTCAGTCAAGCAGTGAATTACAAGCACAGTTTCAACCACAAAATCCAGGGGTGTTTTTCAATGCCTTGCAAAGAAGGGCACCTATTGCTAGATGAAAAAGCAGACATTGAATATCCCTTTGAGCATGGTGAAGTTATTAATTACACTTTGTATGGGGTATCAATACACCCAGTCACTACAAAGATACAGGTGTCCTTCCTAACTCAGTTTCCGGAAAGGAAGGAAACTGCTCAGGGATTTCACCATGAGGCCAATGGTGACTTTAAAACAGAGTTTAATGGCTGTAATTGAAGCTGAGGATGGATCAACAACATTGTAGTTACTCCACAATACTAACTAGAGGTCGATCGATTAATCAGAATGGCCTATTTTATTTAGGGCCGATTTCAAGTTTTCATAACAATTGGCAATCAGCATTTTTGGATGCAGATTATGGCCGATTACATTGCACTCCACGAGGAGACTGCGTGGCAGGCTGACCACCTGTTACGCTAGTGCAACAAGGAGCCAAAGTAACTTGCTAGCTAGCATTAAATTTATCTTATAAAAAACAATGAACCTTAACATAATCACTAGTTAAACTAGTAATATCATCAACCATGTGTAGTTAACTAGCCTTTCCTGCGTTGCATATCATCAATGCGGTGCCTGTTAATTTATCATCGAATCACAGGCTACTTCGCCAAACGTGTGGTGATTTGACAAGCGCATACGTGAAAAAAGCACTGTCGTTGCACCAATGTACCTAACCATAAACATCAATGCCTTTCTTAAAATCAATACACAAGTACATATTTTTAAACCTGCATATTTAGTTAAAATAAATTCATGTTGGCCTCCCGGGTGGCGCAGTGGTTAAGGGCGCTGTACTGCAGCGCCAGCTGTACCACCAGAGACTCTGGGTTTGTGCCCAGGCTCTGTCGTAACCGGCCGCGACCGGGAGGTCCGTGGGGCGACGCACAATTGGCCTAGCGTCGTCCGGGTTTGGTCGGGTTTGGTCGGTAGGGATATCCTTGTCTCATCGCGCACCAGTGACTCCTGTGGCGGGCCGGGCGCAGTGCGCGCTAACCAAGGTTGCCAGGTGCACGGTGTTTCCTCCGACACATTGGTGCAGCTGGCTTCCGGGTTGGATGCGCGCTGTGTTAAGAAGCAGTGCGGCTTGGTTGGGTTGTGTATCGGAGGACGCATGACTTTCAACCTTCGTCTCTCCGGAGCCCGTACGGGAGTTGTAGTGATGAGACAAGATAGTAGCTACTAAGCAATTGGATACCACGAAATTGGGGAGAAAAAGTGCAAAAATGTTAAATATATATATTTTTTAATCATGTTAGTAGGCAATATTAACTAGGGAAATTGTGTCACTTCTCTTGCGTTCTGTGCAAGCAGAGTCCGAGTATATGCAGCAGTTTGGGCCGCCTGGCTCGTTACGAACTGTGTGAAGACCATTTCTTCCTAACAAAGACCAGAATTGTACATAATTATGACATAACATTGAAGGTTGTGCAATGTAACAGCAATATTTAGACTTAAGGAGAAGAATAAACGCTTTGTTTTCGAAATGATAGTTTCCGGATTTGACCATAGGTCATTACTAAGGCTCGTATTTCTTTGTGTTTATTATATTATAATTAAGTCTATGATTTGATAGAGCAGTCTGACTGAGCGGTGGTAGGCAGCAGCAGGCCCATAAGCGTTCATTCAAACAGCACTTTCCTACGTTTGCCAGCAGCTCTTCACAATGCTTGAAGCACAGCGCTGTTTATGACTTCAAGCCTATCAACTCCCGAGATTAAGCTGGTAACACTATAGTGCCTATAAGAACATCCAATAGTCAAAGGTAAATTAAATACAAATGGTATAGAGAGAAATAGTCCTATAATTCCTATAATAACTACAAATTGTAACTTCTTAACTGGGAATATTGAAGACTCATGTTAAAAGGAAAGCTTTCATATGTTCTGAGCAAGGAACTTAAACGTTAGCATTTTTACATGGCACATATTGCACGTTTACTTTCTTCTCCAACACTGTTTTTGCATTATTTAAACCAAATTGAACATGTTTCATTATTTATTTGAGACTAAATAGATGTTATTTATGTATTATATTAAGGTTAAATATTATTACATGTGTATATATATATATATATATATATATGCAAAGAAAGAAAAAGCTTTTAGAGAATACAAATATTCCAAAACGTGCATCCTGTTTGCAACACGGCACTAAAGTAATACTGCAATTAATACAAAGTGTTGTATTGGATTTGCTCCAAACATAACACATTACTGAGTAACTCTCCATATTTTCAAGCCTAGTGGTAGCTGCATCATGTTATGGGTACGCTTGTAATCGATAAGGACTGGGAAGTTTTTCAGGATAAAAAATAAACTGTAGGAGCTAAGGAAAGGCAAAATTCTAGAGGAAAACCTGGTTCAGCCTGCTTTCTAACACTGGGAGATGAATTCGCCTTTCAGCAGGACAATAACCTAAAACACAAGGCCAAATATATGCTGGAGTTGCAGACCAAGAAGACAGTAAAGTTTCTTGAGTGGCCAAGTTAGTTTTGACTTAAATCTCTGGCAAGACCTGAAAATAGTAGTCTAGTAATGATCAACAACTAATTTGGAGTTTGAAGAATTTTGGAAAGAATAATGTGTAAAATGTTGCACATTCCAGGTGTGGAAAGCTCTTAGAGACTTACCCAGAAAGACTCAGCTGTAATTGCTGCAAAAGGTGCTTCTACAAAGTATTCACTCAGATGTGTGAATGCTTATGTAAATGATGTATTTCTGT
Organism: Oncorhynchus nerka; assembly: GCF_034236695.1. Lineage (NCBI taxonomy): Eukaryota > Metazoa > Chordata > Actinopteri > Salmoniformes > Salmonidae > Oncorhynchus > Oncorhynchus nerka. The sequence goes on along the minus strand of NC_088402.1, from coordinate 74,309,485 downwards.
ATTACATTTTCAATAAATTATAAAAAATGTATACAAAAATGTTTTAACTTTATCATTGTGTGTAGATTGGTGATAAAATAAAAATATGTAATCCATTTTGAATTCAGGTTGTATCACAAAATGTGGAATATGTCAAAGGGTATGAATACTTTCTGAAGACACTGATGTGCACCAGGTGGTGATGTCGCCAGTCACAATTGACACGTGGCTCAATACTGTAAGTAAATGAAAACTCATTTCAAACTCATTTAATCATGGCCACATTTTTATTTTGTATTTTAGAGAAATGATCCTGGAGAAGAAGGATGAGGAGACGTTTGGCTTTGAGATTCAGGTAAGAGGATAATAGACGTGGGAGGTGGTATGGTACGGGGGATTTCTGGATTTCTAAGGGTCATTTAACAGGATTTTCCTTCTCTCTCATGTTCACATTAACGCTGATGAGATTTGTTCTCTCCAACCATGTGGATGATTTCACCCCATAAATCAAATAAGATTTAGTGGAGTGTGTGCATGTGTTGAAAGCATCAAAGGTCGCCATCATATCTGTCAAATATAGGGAGAAATGTATCCGTGAGCCTCATACTCACAGTATAAGGCTCTGATGTATCCCATAACTTTTTATTTAACCTTTATTTAACTAGGCAAGTCAGTTGAGAACAAATTCTTATTTACAATGACGGCCTACACCAGCCAAACCCGGACGACGCTGGGCCAATTGTGCACCGCCCTATGAGACTCCCAATCACGTCTGGTTGTGATACAGCCTGGATTCCAACCAGTGTGTCTGTAGGGATACCTCTACCACTGAGATGCAGTGCCTTAGACCACTGCACCACTCAGGACTTGATATGAGAGAGGGCGTTTTTTTTCTCTTGCTTTTTTTCTTTTGGGACCTTTTTTTAAATCTGTATGGTTTTGTCAAATCTTCTCACTGCTGCGTGTCGTGTCAGACAGTCTACTATATTCCGATCCCTCGAGGACACTGTAAACAGTCAGATTTCTGCCTTCATTATTTGTCCGAGCTCCCTCCTCTCTGTCCCCGCAGCGCTTCTTCACAGTGCACCACTTGTTGTCAGACAGCCTTATCTCTAAAGAGAGGATGCCGGCCAAAGTAAGGGCCATGAAATGATCATTTCCATAGCACTGCTTATATTTAGTGTTGGGATGGAGGTCCCTCTTTTCCTGCTTGGCCCTGTTCTTTAGGAAGTGTGGTCAGAGACAGGAGAGCTGGATGGCTTTAGGATCCTGTGCTTTTTCCATCATGTCGCTGGACTTCACCAGGCAGTCACCAGTTCTCCCATTCCTTTAGCTTTGAGTGCTGTGGGGATAATGTCAGTATCAACTATGTAAATGTATAGTTAGAGTTGGATTTGCATCTCTAGGGTCATTTGCATGTTTGGTTTCTGTGGAAGGCCCTTGGGACTGGGAAGGTAGGGAGAATACTCACATTATTTCACATATGTTTCTAGATGGGTGGTTGTACACCCCAGTAGATGGCATTTGAAATTATTTACTGGCTGTGGAATTGTCACAATTTTGTCACTGTCAGCTAATGTCTCAACTGACAAGCAAGTCCGTGAAAGCTCTGAGTTTAAACGTCACCTCGGGATAACACTCCGTCAGACAGCAGTGGAATGTGATTCACTTGACAGGAAAACTTAAGGGGAAGTCTGGCTGTGGTTGTTTGTCATATTTGCCTCCAAGACAGAAACTGTCATGTGAATCAATCTAAGAAAGATTGTCAACAAAATGGTGATAGTGTGGAAAATGTTTACTTGTCAGTTTTGGTCCCAATAGTGCTGGTTTACCTTTTTATCTCTCTGCAGTATGAGGACAGGGAATGGTTTTTAATGTCACTGGTAAACCATAATAGAATTTGTCTGATTTGTTCTAACCAAATTTGTTGATAAAGGTCCTTGCTCATGAAGAGACTGCTTTTAACATCCTTTTTCTGATGGACTATGATAGAGGGCTGTATTAGTTTTTGATTAACCACGCAAATGGGGCTTCTTTTTTTGCATATAAACTGATGTTATCTCTCTTCTGTTTGAGTCTCTGTTCAAGGTTGTCTGTCTTGCTGCTTCGTTGTCAGCCAATGTTATCTAATCTGTTGTATAAAACTGGGTTTGTCTGACAGTCCTCACCAGTCAGGCCTTCAAATGTGGACTACAAATATTCCAAAAGAATTTGGAAGAGGTGCCCTAGGCTTCCCTGTACCATGAACTGTCTTCAAAGTTTCAAATGCCTTTGTCTGTTAAGTAGCAAGGCATAGCGCTTTAGGTATCAACCTCAGGCATACTGTCTGTAAAGAGAATTACTAAGTGTTTGTGATGGGAAATTACCAATGATTTTGAACACGATGCAATGTTTCTGATAATTGTTAACATAATTTCTCCCATGTCTTGCACCCAATTGTTCCTAAGTATATATTTATTTGACGTGGGAGGTGTAATAATAATTGTAACTTATTCTCCTCATTTCCTTTTTCCAGACATATGGGCTGCACCACCAGGACCAGAACTCTGTGGAGATGTGCACATTTGTGTGCAAGGTTCACGACGACAGCCCCGCCCAACAAGCCGGACTCAAAGTCGGTAAGTGGAACTGAAAACCCCGGTTCATTAGGGTCTTTTGAACAGCTTTTAAGTGCATTTGACACATGCATGACCTGCCTTTACTGAAAATGGACCTCACGGGAAGAATAAAGGACAGGTGGTTTTGATAAGTCCTGTCCCTTTCTTGTTTGCCAGCCAGGATGGTAGTCGTCCCTAAGTAAACACGTGAACAAATGAGTTTCAGTCGGCTGTTTAGGGATGTTCAAATACAAACAAAAAAATGTGCCTACTCATTTTCCAGTCAAACACTATAGGGAGAGATTATTTCAGCAAACATCATGCAGGTCAACTCCCTTGTCTCCGTTGCCGCCTTGCCGGATACAATAACTCAAATGCATACAATGATTTGGCCATGTCTATTTTTATCTCTTTTTTTATTTCATCAATTTCTCAATTTCCTCTTTAGTCTGAAACATTATTTCTCAAAAATACCTCAGACAGAAGCCTTTGCCAATTTTTTAAAACGTTTAAAAAATAATACATTTTACGCCCATTCTATCAGAAACAATAGTGAAAGAAGAAATTGTATATTCTCACATTTTAATTTCTCTAAACCTGATACTAGAGTATTATTCATCTCGGAGAGAGAAGGAGCTCTAGAGGCAGGGCCAAATTTAAACCAGACCTAGACAGACTTCTCTACCCATCTGAAACTAATAACAAACAATCTAATACACTTGCAATACTTCAACAATAACAGATAGAGTAACATACACATGCTTGAATAATATTTTTCAGGCTGTTTTGAAATGAGGAAAAGTGGTTAACAGCAGCAGTGGCCTGCCGTGACCACACAGCCAGGGTTTAGGCTAGAAACAGTGTCTGTATCACACATGAGCTGCTCCATAAACCACTGACACTAGCGGGATCAAACCAGTCTCAGTAGACCACAGCTAGGATAAAACCACACTGGAATTAACTGGGTCTGTTTTTGTTAACATGCATGTTGTTTGTGTGCACAGGGGACACCATCGCTAGTGTGAACGAGACCAGCGTGGATGGATATCTACACAAGGAGATTGTTCAGCAAATCAGGGCCTCTGGGAACTCCATTAGGTAAGCAGAGTTCAATGGGAAAGAGAACTGGACTGGTTGTCGACGGTAACAACTTAATTGCTCCACTTTTTGTATTGACCTTATTCAGATCGGTCTATTAAGAGTTCCTTGTGTTCTATGACCATTTTTCAATAATTTTTAGTGTTGTTTTGATACTGATACATCTTTGATCTTCTTGGTTGGACAATGTTGCGGTCCAAAGTACAAAATCACACAGAATTGATAATGGGGTCATTATCTATCGACTGAGAAGCAGGTTTGTGTTTTTCGTCATGAATCTTGTTCTGGAGCCTGCTCTGCAGTGGTTACTAGCTGGAATAGCCACAGTCATAAAATCTGATTTTTAAGCCTAAGCTTAACCACACTGCTAACCTTAATGCCTAACCCTAAATCAAGACCATTCATTTTTATAATATAGCCAATTTTGACTTTGCAGCTGGCCAATCTAAAGGGAAAGGTGGATACCTAGTCAGTTGTACAACTGAATGCATTCAACTGAAATGTGTCTTCCGCATTTAACCCAACACCTCTGAACTCCTTTAAATAGCTACCATACAATCGATGTACCATGGATGTACTCTAAACAATTTGTTTGCACACCAAAGTTGCCTGGAGGCAAGTCATTTCCCTTTTTTCATATGCAGAATTAACTTTCTCAGTGTTAAATTGGAACCATACTCTTGTTCTCTTTGTCTGCTTGTAAACGATGAAAGTCCTATTAGAATCGGGCCCCGTTTATAAACTCAGAAGTCAACTCTATAAGAGTGAAGTTAACCACACAAAAGGCCCAGTGCATGCCTCTTGTCTTATTATAGACTTTGTCTAATTATTCTTGCCTCTAGTAAACATACAGGCCTACTGAACTATTAAGAGAGAGCTTGTTTCAGGCCAGTAAAAACAAGAAACACCCTAGAGGTGCACCAGTTGCCAAAGTTGAGTGGGTGTCTTGAAACGTGATACCTTCTGAAGCTTTCTCCCCTACTTGCAAATTGTTGAGCCTAGACTAGCATGTTAGGGTCTCCTATATAAGAGCTTTTTCACAGCTACTTCTGAAGTTCCTTTCTGTTCTTAGTTGGGTCCAGAGTATGCTGTGAATCCTTAGTCTCCTTGTTTTGTGGCTCTCTGGCCTTCCTGTGTCTGAATGAACAACATTGCTGTGTCTTTCCTTAGGCTGGAAACAGTGTACAGCGACTCCATTCGAAAAGCAGAACTGGAGGCCAGGCTTCAGTATCTAAAGGTGAACATCTCTTCCTATTCCCCTCTGTAGCAAACCTGTGGTGTTGCTAGCTTCAACACAAATGGTTATCCTGTGGGGTGTGACAACAACCATAGGAGTTGAGTATACAGCACAAACAGATCTGGGACCAGGCAAGTGTGTCACTGGGATCAGACGGACAGTGTAGTGAAAAGCCTATAGCCAGCAGACAGAAAGTACAGTACTCTCACCAGACTAATCCCTTTACCACCTGTTTTTTTCCTCTTCTCCCACCTGTTTCAGGACTAGCAGCTGCAATGCGCTTACATAATGCTGTGTGAACACCGTGAATGAGAGTAGACACATAGTTATATTCTTACTTTACACTTGGCTGGTAAAAAGGACACTTTTAATGTGTGAAGATAAGTGGCTTTCCTCAAGATGATGGCTGCTGTCCCCAAGCGGCTACAAATTGAAATCACACAAATTATCACCTTTTCTCATTTTTATGCATTTTCTTTCATCAGCAAACCCTACATGAGAAATGGGATGAATACAGATCTTTGATGACGCAAGAGCAGAGGCTGGTTCATGGTAAGTCATTCATTTATGTTGATGTATATCAAATCAAATCACATTTTATTAGTCACATGCGCCGAATACAACAGGTGTAGACTTTACAGTGAAATGCTTACTTATAATCCCCTAACCAACAATGCAGTTTAAAAATATGAATAAGAAATAAAAGGAACAAGTAATTAAAGAGCAGCAGTAAAATAACAATAGCGAGACTATATACTGGGGGTACAATTACAGAGTCAATGTGCGGGAGCACCGGTTAGTCGAGGTAATATGACCTCAGGTAAATTAATTTAAAGTCAATTTAAGATGTATGCTAAACCAGTGATGTCCATTGTAACACTCTTTCCCTGTGTCCTCTAGGTATAGTGATGAGTGATGCTGCTATCTATGAGTCCCTGGAGTCTGCAGGGGTATACGGTAGTCTGGGTACCCCGAGCCCGGCCGCCCTGCGTGCCCTCCGCTGCACCGGCAGCACCAGCAGCAGTGCCAGCCACCTGAGTGCCACCATGGAGGAGGACCCACTCTACCAGACCTGTCTGTACCAGAGGCAGGGCGACCACCTCAACGATGCCAATGGTGACCTCACCAGCAGCACAGAGAAAGACAAACAGAAACCAGAACAGGAGAAGCCTCCACAGGGTAAGCAGAGACTGATCCGCCCTGCCAGTGAGCTCTTCACCTCAGCCAAGACCCACCTGACCCGCAGCTCCAGCACACGCAGCTACCTGAGGGCTTCCAACAATAACTCTTCATCAGCACCAGGGGAGAAAGCACAAACGGGAGGGTTCAGCTCGCTACAGAGGAAACCCAAACAGAAGAGCTTCCGCCGACACCTCCTCAAGTTCATCCCTGGACTGAACAGAGGCATGGAGGAGGAGAGCAAGCTCTGAGAACTAAATGGACTAAACACCCGAAGAACTAGACTCTTTTCGACCCAAAGACTTAATATTGCCTCTGACTCAATCTTAACATCCAAAGATTTCAACTAGTGCCACAGAGACCAAATGTATCGATCTGTCCAGAAATACCTTTGTACTTGTTCAGATGACTACGCATTTGACCCAGAGGAACCAATCGTCCTTTGAGTTCTGAAGCACACTCCAATTTGAGGAGACACCTGTACATACTGTACCTTGGTTACTGTTTCCATAGTTCATAAGTTATTTATTTATTTTTGATTAGTTTGACCTATGTACAGAATGAAGGATTTTGTTTTTGTGTTTTAATTTAGTTTTGTCATCATGACAGTTGAAAATAAATGCCCCATATCTTCACATATTATTGTTTTGTGAGAGACATTTGTTACTGTTTTTGTACCAGTTTGATCTGGTGTTTTCTTGCCAAAAATATCTGCAAATAAATGTGTGGCATTTTGATTTGCCTTGCTTGATTTATAATGAATACTTTGTTCCTTGGAGTACATGTGACTGTCTTCTCCACAGCTGTTCTAAGAAGTTGCAGTTGATCTTTCACTCTCAACCGTGAAGGCATTATTTTTATATATATATCCCACACACACTACCGTTCAAAAGTTTGGGGTCACTTAGAAATGTCCTTGTTTTTGAAAGAACCCAATTTTTTTGGTCCATTAAAATAACATCAAATTGATCAGAAATACAGTCTAGACATTCTTAATGTTATAAATGAGTATTGTAGGTGGAAAGGGCTGATTGTACGCCTTTGTCGCTATTCCATTAAAAACAGAGGCCCATTATCAGCAACCATCATTCCTGTGTTCCAATGTCACGATATGTTAGCTTATCCAAGTTTATAAGGCTAATTGATCATTATAAAACCATTTTGCAATTATGTTAGCACAGCTGAACAATGTTGTTCTAATTAAAGAAGCAATTAAACTGGCCTTTAGACTAGTTGAATATCTGGAGCATCAGCATTTATGGGTTCGATTACAGGCTCAAAATGGCCAGAAACAAAGACCTTTCTTCTGAAATGCGTCAGTCTATTCTTGTTCTGAGAAATGAAGGCTCTTCCACTGAAGATCTCGTACAGCGCTGTGTACTACTCCCTTCACAGAAGACCGCAGAGTTGCAAAGAAAAAGCCATATCTCAGACTGGACAATAAAAATAAAAAATTAAGATGGGCAAAAGAACACAGACACTGACTGGACAGAGGAAGATTGGAAAAAAGTGTTATGGACAGACAAATCTAAGTTTGAGGTGTTCGGATCACAAAGAAGGACATTTGTGACACAGTAAAAAATAAAAGATGCTGGAGGAGTGCTTGACGCCATCTGTCAAGCATGGTGGAGGCAATGTGATTGTCTGGGGGTGGTGAAGACAGATATTTGTACAGGGTATAACGGATCTTGAAGGAAGGTTATCACTCCATTTTGCAACGCCATGCCATATTCTGTGGACAGCGCTTAATTGGAGTCAATTTCCGACCTCAGGACATTGACCCAAAGCACAGCTACAAACAATGCAATAACTATTTAGGGAAGAAGCAGTCAGCTTGTATTATATCTATAATGGAGTGACCAGTCACCGGAACTCAACCCTATTGAGCTGTTGTGGGAGCAGCTAGCCCATATAGTACGTAAGAAGTGCCCATCAAGCCAATCCAATTTATGGGAGGTGCTTCAGGAAGCATGGGGTGAAATCTCTTCAGATTACCTCAACAAATGCCAAAGAATGCCAAAGGTCTGCAAGGCTGTGATTGCTGCAAATGGAGGATTTTTTGATGAAAGCAAAGTTTGAAGGACACAATTATTATTTCAATTAAAAATCATTATTTATAACCTTGTCAACGTCTTGACTATATTTCCTATTCATTTTGCAACTCATTTCATGTATGTTTTCATGGGAAACAAGGACATTTCTAAGTGACCCCAAACTTTTGAACGGTAGTGTATATATATTAACACCAGAGTATGAATCACAGTCAAGCACTAATAGTATTTCTATTCTGTGATACTTGTAATATCTATCCCCTTCATGTGCTTTCATAAAAAAAATTGAAAGACCAAAGAGTTATGTCCTCAAGGATGGGGATGAGGGATAGATGGAGGTGGGGTTGTGGTGGTTGCACATTCCACCAATTCTAAAGTTGTGATTGTCAGAGAGGCAGAATCCAGAAAGGAGGCAGTTGTATTTGGTCTGACAGTTAGTTGTCGGGTGAACGCATCGGAATGTGCGGAGAAAGGAATGACCCGACATTCCAAAACCCGGCTGCCCTCCTTTTCAATTCTTGCAGGCAAATGCTGAGCGCTCTTGGTTCCACGCTCACTACATTCCCATGGTGTGCTGAGTGCTCAGATGGCCAGGCCGAGGGTGGGTGAGGGTCTTTCATCCCAGTGTCACAGCTGACCCATGAGGTCATGGTGGTTCTTCTGTCCTCTCTCCTTTTGCATCCTAATCCCTTTGTCCACTGCTCAGCCATTTACAATTGCGTCAAGAGTGGCTCTGGATGATGAGCAATGATGGCATTTAAACACATTTCAGACATTCAGAGCCAGGACCACTTCAGCCCCTGCCCTATGTTGTTGGAAGCGAAGGAAGGGGGAATGAATGGAAAGCTGATGTGAGGGATTATTATGCAAGTTTGTGGCCCTAAACACGTTAGAGAGCGAATGTCCCTTTCTTTCACTACAGTCAATGCATAACGAGCAGGGAAATAGACCGGATGGTGACGACCCAAACGGAATGAATGTATGAATAGGGCATTTAAGCAAAAGCAGCCAAAACAAAGAGCATGCAGTTGGCGCTGGGCAATTAACACAGTGGGAGGTTCGAATGGGGGGCTGCTGGGAAGACGACCTGTTAATGTTTGCACATCGCCCCACTATTAACCCGCTGCTTATTTAAAGCCAGAATGCTGTAGTTGTGTGTACTAAGGGGAATGGATGGATGGTTGTCCATGGTGTACTATCAGGACATGAACCATGAGCAGTGACAATACCATTGTCCCTGTATCACAATAATAATTTAAACCTGTTTACCAGCAGCAGAGATCTCTTATTACCCATATCTACCTGACTCACTGTTGTTCTGTTGTCCTGGCGCCTCAAGTTTCAGTTGAATAACAGTGGCCATTTTGTCAACTGGTGCATAAGTTCTTATCTAGTCCAATTTGGATGATTATTGTAAAGTTGTTTAGTGTCTGTAGTGTCTGTACTGGATCCACGGACCAAGCTTTGAATAGAGAGAGCAAAGGTTACGAGCAGAAAAACCCACATGTTGTGCTGTGCCAACTGTTACTGTTTAAAGATGTCTGAATATTTTTGCTTTGGGGAACCATCAGGGCAGACTGAGGAGGGGTTGTGGTGGTTGGGGTCATTACTTGATTCCGTCATGCCCTTTACATGATAAAAATGTAATGCTCAGAAGAGGAAGTAAGAGCTAGTCTGTGACACAGTAACGACAACGTGGTGGTTGTGGTGCTACTTTTAGACCAATGTGTTCTTTCTCAGGCCCTTCCTGTGTGTGGTGTGACAGAATATTACATCCTGAGATGAGCTGTTAACAGTTAACCAGCCAAATGGAGAAATGAGCTGGCTGCATCTAATTTATTTAACTTGGCAAGTCAGTTAAGAAAAATTCTTATTTTCAATGACAGCCTAGGAACAGTGGGTTAACTGCCTTGTTCGGGGGCAGAACAACAGATCTATACCTTGTCAGCTCGGGGATTCAATCTTGCAACCTTTCGGTTACTAGTACAACGCTCTAACCACTAGGCTACCTGCCACCCATTGGCACCCATTCAAATGGACAGATGCTTCTCATTGGCTAGTTTACTATGAGGAAAAGCCCAGGATGGTCTACTTTACTATTGTGATGTCATGGCTTGAGGAATGACAAAAATACACTGACACAAGCCAAAAATACAGCATTTAGCCAACAAGACCGTTTGTCCCAAAAAGTCCCTGGAACTCTCAAAGGAAAATTTGATACAGGGACCGTAAAAGTTTCAGAGGGTTAAGTGTAGGTGTATCTGGCATGTTGGAGCTCTATGGTTTTTGGTTGTCTCTGTATAAAAGAGATAAGAGATCTGTTGTGCAGGCTGTCTATGCAGACAGGATGTCGGTGACGATTGTGAAAAATAAAATAAAAAGTGTTTCGCTCACTATTCCTCTGTACTACTGGTGTCTTTTTTAAAACAAATAATCTGAGATAATTGAGGGAAATGCAAGTACTGTAGATTATCACTGTGTGATACAATAGTGAAAATGGATCTATAGTGTATAAACACTATTTTTGTCTAACACTTGACTGGATTTAATGGCTGTTTTGGTTGGTGTGTGTGTGTGTCAGGGATGACTGGAATGGGGGGGTAGGACAGGAATGCCAAACAGATGCAACAGGACAAGTGCATGGCTAGATGGGACACTTGTGCTTCTTCCTAGACCCACCCAGTATTCTTCTCTTGTGTAAAAGAACTACCCTAGTTTACTCAAAAGACCAGTTGTTCAGTTGTCATATTACAGTAATTACCTGTACGTAGTCCATTGTCTATACTGCCACTATAGTTTGTACTGTGAATGTTTGGGACACGCCACACAACATCCAAATAGGTCCAGTGACTATAGAGTAGACCCACCCCATATTCTTCTCTTGTGTAGCAATGTTGAGGTGTATTCTTCTCCACCATTATGAATATCTTCTCAGTCAATCTTTAAGATCTGATGTAGTGCCATGTCATGCTGAGGTCTAATGTAGTAAATTATGTTTTGACAGCGTGTTTTCTTGTTTTCCAGAGGTACTGATACTCAAGAGCCTATTCTATTGTCACCCTACAGAGGCTCACTGTGGCTACTGCTACAGACCCCGATCCTTACTCCACTGGTCATAGTTTCCACACTCACAGGCTGGCATTGGTGTTCACAGTTTTTGAGACTGCTCCCTGAAACAAAATGCGGAGAGATGGTATTCGTTGGAGTAAGTAAATGGCAAAATATTATTTTCATATTCAATGGAAAGATAACACCAATGGTGGATATTAACACTTTTTGAGTGCAGTGATAAAGAGTGGATCATCTATATCAGGATTTAGAGTTGTTACAACATGCAGGGAAGCCTGAAATTCTCAGCAAATCCCACAGAAAGATATGTATGTAAATAACTGGTTGGTAGCTGTTACTCAAGTGGTGAGCTCAAACATGATGCAAGTTCACAGAGTTCATACACACACATACAGATGCGCACACATAATTTCCCCACCCAAGTGAGTGACAGGTGTGAATGTGTCTCTATTTGAATATGCCTCTATTTCCCTATACTACTGCTGAACGGTTCACCAGGCTGTAGCGTTCTGCTGATCTTTGAGATTACTATATAGAAAAACTACAACAGCTGCAAGCAGAACTCTCTGAATCCACTCTTCATAGAGGGATTTTGCAAGCATTTCCCTACACCCCCAATAACATCTGCTAAATATGTGTATTCAACCAATAACATTTGATTTGAGGGAGATCATTTTTTTATTGTATTTTTTTTAACCTTTATTCAACCAGGGGGGAAAAACCATTGAGACACGGGGTCTCTTTTGCAAGTTCGACGTGGCCTAAAAAGCAGCAGCAGTCAATACAACATTTTAAACAGGAAGCATTTACACTCCTCCTGAACAGAGTTTTGGGGCAGTTTTAAACTCACTAATGGGCACTAGTTGAAGCACACTTGGCAGACTATTCCATGCCTCTAGTGTACAATGGGAAAAGGCAGTCTTGCCTAACTCTATAACGTCCTTGAGGACGGCCTTGAGGACGGCCTTGAGGACTTTAAATAACAACCACCAACTAGACCGTGTCTGGTAGCTGCTAGTGGTGAATTAATCTGTTCTATGTGACACGTTTTAACACCATACTGTATGATGGGGTCAGAGTAAATGTTTTACTTTGATTTACCAGTACATCTAAGATCATAGAAATATTATCCATAAAATGGGCCTCCCCATTCAAGTCAATGAAGGTGAAATAAAGGTGAAATTTAAAAAATTTAAAATTATGGCATAATGGGTGGACTGGCAGCCATACCCATAGGAGCAGAGCAGGAAGTATAAGCAGGAAGTAAAAGCTAAGTTGAAAATATACAGGTTAGGACAAGAGGATTCTAATATGTCTTTTCATGAATGCAGAACAATTCTAAACAATGGGACTAGCAATGCGAGCGAAAATGACTGGAAGTGAATGTTAGCAGTAAAATGTTCCATCAAACTTGGAAATAAACACAATCATGGTGAATTTCAGATAACTATTTAGAAAACACATAGCATAACTGTTACTGTCATTCTATTACTTTAAACGTTTTTCAAATGATCTACAGCCACTTTATTACTTTATATCCTGACTGCTGGTCACGTTTTCAATGCTAATCCTGACGGGTTGCATCACCACCTGGTATGGCAACTGCTCAGCCTCCGACCGCAAGGCACAACAGAGGGTAGTGCGTACGGCCTAGTACATCACTGGTGCCAAGCTCCCTGCCATCCAGGACCTCTATACCAGGCAGTTTGAGAGGAAGGCCCTAAAAGATTGTCAAAGACTCCAGCCACCTGAGTCATAGACTGTTCTTTCTGCTACCGCACGGCAAACGGTACTGTACTTTATTTTTCTATTTTCATGTTTTATTTATTGTTTACTTCAGTTTATTTAGTAAATAAAAAAATACAGTTGAAGTCAGAAGTTTACATACACCTTAGCCAAAAACATTTTAACTCAGTTTTTCACAATTCCTGACATTTAATCCAAGTAAAAATTCCACCATTATTATTTTAAGAACGTTAAATGTCAGAATAATAGTAGAGATAATTATTAATTTCAGCTTTTATTTCTTTCATCACATTCCCAGTGGGACAGAAGTTTACATACACTCAATTAGTATTTGGTAGCATATTTTACCAGGTAAATTGACTGAGAACACATTCTCATTTACAGCAATGACATGGGGAATAGTTACAGGGGAAAAGAGGGGGATGAATGAGCCAATTGTAAACTGGGGATTATTAGGTGACTATGATGGTTTGAGGGCCAGTTTGGGAATTTAGCCAGGACACCGGGGTTAACACCCTACTCTTACGATAAGTGCCATGGGATCTTTAATGACCTCAGAGAGTCAGGACACCCATTTTAACATCCCATCCGAAAGACGGCACCCTACACAGGGAAGTGTCCCCAATCACTGCCCTGGGGCATTGGGATATTTTTTAGACCAGAGGAAAGAGTGCCTCCTACTGGCCCTCCAACACCACTTCCAGCACATCTGGTCTCCCATCTAGGGACTGAAGCAAGCCAGCAGTGGTATGCAGGGTGGTGTTGCCTTTAAATTGTTTAATTCGGGTCAAATGTTTTGGTTAGCCTTCCACAAGCTTCCCACAATAAATTGAGTGAATTTTGGCCCATTCCTCCTGACAGAGCTAGTGTAACTGAGTCAGGTTTGTAGGCCTCCTTGTTCGTTTTTTCAGTTCTGCCCACAGATTTTCGATAGGATTGAGGTCAGGGCTTTGTGACGGCCACTCGAATACCTTGACTTTGTTGTCCTTAAGCCATTTTGCCACAACTTTGGAAGCATGCTTGGGGTTCAATGTCTATTTGGAAGACCCATTTGCGACCAAGCTTTAACTTCCTGATTGATCTCTTAAGATGTTGCTTCAATATATCCACGCAATTTTCTTCCCTCATGATGCCATCTATTTTGTGAAGTGCACCAGTCCCTCCTGCAGCAAGGCACCCCCACAACATTATGCTGCCATCCCCGTGATTCACGGTTGGGATGGTGTTCTTCAGCTTCCCCTATTCCTCCAAACATAATGATTGTCATTATAGCCAAACAGTTTTTTATTCATCAGACCAGAGGACATTTCTCCAAAAAGTACGATCTTTGTCTCCATGTGCAGTTGCAAACCATAGTCTGACTTTTTTATGAAGGTTTTGGTGCAGTAGCTTCTTCCTTGCTGAGCGGCCTTTCAGGTTATGTCGATATAGGACTTTGCTGTTGTTCTGGGAGTGATTTGCACTTTTCACACCAAAGTACATTCATCTCTAGGAGACAGAACGGGTGGTCCCATGGTGTTTAAACTTGCATACTATTGTTTGTACAGATGAACGTGGTACCTTCAGGTGTTTGGAAATTGCTCCCAAGGATGAACCAGACTTGTGGAGGTCTACAATTTTTTTCTGAGGTCTTGGCTGATTTCTTTGGATTTCCCCATGATTTCAAGCAAAGAGGCACTGAGTTTGAAGGTAGGCCTTGAAATAAAAAAATTCTGTGAGCTCAATGCACACATTGCACAGTTTCTCTAGAGATAAATCAGATCCATCCTTAACTATGCGATGTAGTAAGGAGTTGTAGTTTCCAACAGGCCAATATTTTACATAGTTTAGCTCATAAAACGTTAAATTAATTAACCACAATGACCATAATGGAAGAGCTATGGAAGAGACAGAAGAATGTGCAATCGTGAGGTGATATAGAGAACAGCTGTTGCTTCGCAAAGTATCTCTACCTGAAAATACATGATCTAAGTGATTGATAGTTGGTATTTAGCAGTCATAAAGTTAAGCCTTATTTACTTTGAAGAACTACAAAATATTGACATCTTAGGCAGCAGCTCTATAGAGATGAGATGATGACTTGAATTAAATAATGAAGTGATAAAATAAACAAATGCAGTCTAATATAAACAACTTAAATATGTTATTAAAGTTAAGTAATGTGAATACATTTTTATAAATGATAAGCAGTAATGGGCAGTCACTACCACCATGAGACTTTTATTAATTGTTTTATTCTGTATTGTTTCAGAATTCAACCCACATAAGGCATACTGCGTTTAATGTTTACAAAAATAATCAAAACTGCAATCAAAAAACTTGATTATTTTTTAATAATCGAACCGAAACAGAACTGACCTCAAAAAGCACTAATTGCTCAGCACTAGAATTGTATTTCTATGTCTAAGATTCCCTCCGACAGGAAGTGTAATTCATTTTAGATTTACAGAGGTACAGCTGGTGAGCGATGGGTTTCAGATCTAGTTTTCTGTTTATGAATGGGGGTTCCTCTTTTTTAAATGGTTTTACAATGTTTGCTCCCAGAAACAGTTATGGATTCTGTGGAGCCCAGCTGCCAATGTTCTCCCTCGTCATCTCTCTAATCTCTCTCGCTCTCTTTTTCTCCTCTCTCTCATTCATTAAAGGGGTGTGAAACCGTGAAAAAATATAATTCAGTATAGAAGGAAAATGTTGTTGCAATAACGGCTTCCAACAGCTCAATTGAAGAAGTCAATGTTTAATCTAATCTTGTGTGAACTGACACCCTTATTTGTTTTAATATGTACTCCACTGAGTTTGCACCTGGTGAAATGTTTCAGGAAAATATTTAGCTAAGTCAGGTCAAAGTCTAGATTTTAAACTGGTGGGGCCAATAGAGCTCGCCAGCTTGTAGTCCTAAAAAACAGAAACCTCTGGTTTCTTCAGTCATTACTATGAGGGAAATTAATGGGGAAATATATATATACATATATATATATATTTTTTTAACCTGACCTTAATGAATTATGAAGCCTTTATGTGCTTTATGTGCTTGTTTTGATTATGTAAATGCTTAAAAATTCACTCATAATAGCTGATGAAAATGATCTCATAGAATAAAAGGTATAAGATCTCCTAAGCCTGTCTTTACCACAGACATTATTTACGGATTGCATTCCAAAACCCTCCAAAACCCAATTCATTTCACCATAGGCTTTGACCAACGAGTCATGGCGGCAGTAATGTCTCCAAAAAAACACCATTACTGTTGCTCTCTATGGCCAAAAGTAACCAGGGAGATGTATTACATAATGCTTTTCCAACCGTTGTGAGGACAGTGTGCTATGATGTAAAAAGGACACATTTCAAACAACTTTCCTTCTCTCCCACTGCAAGAATGTTCTCCTCACACACAATAGCAGGAAATTACTCAAGGATCTTCGCCAGAGCTGGATTCATTCTGCAAGTTTGGGAAATTCCTAAACGTACAGAGGGGATTATGTTAAAATCCAAGATAGCCAATAATTATTACTGGATATTAGTCCAATATAGAAATCCAAAGACAATACGATTCAACAATATAAGGACACATTGTTTTTGCAGTTATTGTGGCATTGTTACTAAGAGTTTAACTATGCTTTGTCCTAGCTTATCTCAACCCAGCGACAAAGCGGGGGCCCCGACCCCTATTGAGATCTGGGGGACAGCTGCCTGGCTGTACTTAAGCCCTTCTCAAAGAGGACGTCTCTGCTGGGTTAGAAGCAGAAGTAGGGAAGTGGTAACAGTAACCGTTTCCTGTCTCCAGAGAGAAGGGAAATGGTTGGGTTCAGACCGTTCTGGAATTCAAAGTGTTCTGGGATGTTGAAGATGTAAAAAAGTGGAAGGGAAAACACAGTCTTACTGTATAGTACAGCACATACATAGAGTCAGGTCCAACATTTTTGGCACCCTTGATAAAGATGAGCATAAAACAGATATATTTTTGTGTCATGCAGTTTAGCATTTGTTGGATGACATGGATGACATGAAAATATACTGAACAAAAATATAAAACACAACATGTAAAGTGTTTCATGAGCTGAAATAAAAGATCCCAGAAATGTCCATACACACCAAAAGCTTATTTCTCTCATATTTTGTGCACAAATTTGTTTGCATCCCTGTCAGTGAGCATTTCTCATTTGCCAAGATAATCCATCCACCTGACAGGTGTGGCATATCAAGAAGCTGATTAAACAGCATGATCATTACACATGTGCACCTTGTGCTGGGGACAATAAACTCTAAAATTAGCAGTTTTGTCACACAACACAATGCCACAGATGTTTTTTCAGAGAGCGTGCAATTGGCATGCTGGCTGCAGGAATGTCCACCAGAGCTGTTGCCAGAGAGTTGAATGTTAATTTATCTACCATAAGCAGCCTCCAACGTTGTTTAAGAAAAGTTGGCAGTACATCCAACCGGCCTCACAACCGCAGATCACGTGTAACCACGCCAGCCCAGGACCAGCACATCCGGCTTCTTCACCTGCGGGATCATCTGAGGAGGGAGAGGGGGGTGCTTAGGAGTACTTCTGTCTGTAATAAAGCCCTTTTGTGGGGAAAAACCCATTTTGATTAGCTTGGCCTGGCTCCCAGTGGGTGGGCCTATGACCTCCCAGGCCCATTCATGGCTGTGATCCTGCCCAGTCATGTGAAACTCATAGATTAGGGCCTAATATATTTATTTTGTTTGACTGATTTCCTTCTATGAACTGTAACTCAGTAAAATCTTTGAAATTGTTGCATGTTGTGTTTATATTTTTGTTCAGTATAGAACCCTTGGGCCACGGCACACCAGTGGTGGGTTTGGCATCAAAATAAGGATGCATAAATAAATAAAGAATACCCCATAACTACTGTAAAATATGGTGGTGGATCGTTGATATTT
Source organism: Oncorhynchus nerka (assembly GCF_034236695.1). Lineage (NCBI taxonomy): Eukaryota > Metazoa > Chordata > Actinopteri > Salmoniformes > Salmonidae > Oncorhynchus > Oncorhynchus nerka. Next base: position 74,291,621 of record NC_088402.1, on the reverse strand, counting down.
GTAACACACTCAGGCGTAGTGGATGCGGAGTCAGGCGCAGGAGGCAGAAGGTACAGAATAGTGCTTTTATTTTGGCACACAGCACACACGGCACACAGTGCACGCCAAATACCGGGCGTACATACACGATAGCCCAAACACAGGACCTAACTAGCCCGAAGAAAAACCCAAAACGAGACACTCTACCACACATAAACACAGTGGGAAAAATAAGCCCACACAAAGGGCAGGCGGGCCTTACCGGCTTAAATAGCCCAACTAAAAACCTAAACAAGAAACAGGTGAAACCAATAAGACAAAACCAACAGAAAAGGGATCAGCGGCAGCTAGTAGGCCGGTGACAACGACCGCCGAGCGCCGCCCGAACAGGAAGAGGAGCCACCTTCAGTAGGAGTCGTGACAATATTATGGAGCTATTCTGCTTCTACAGGTCCTGGGGCCTTTCGTAAGGTCAACGGCATCATGAACTTTACCCAGTACCAAGACATTTTAGCCAAAAATCTGCCTCTGACAGGAGGCTGAAACTTAGCCGCAAGTGGATCTTCCAGCAAGACAATAACCCCAAGCACACATCACAAAATCAACATTGTGCAATGGCCATCTCAGTCTCCGAACTTTAACCCCATTGAAAACCTGTGGTTTGAATTGAAAAGGGCAGTCTATAAGCGCAGACAAAGGATATCAAGGATCTGGAAAGATTCTGTATGGAGGAATGGTCTAAGATCCCTCCCAATGTGTTCTCCAATCTCATAAAACATTTTAGAAAAAGGCTCAGTGCCGTTCTCCTCACAAGGTAAGGTATTGAAAGGTATTGAAAACAGGGGTGCCAATAATTTTCACCCCTTTCATCTTTTTGAGAGAAAAATACATATATATTACTTGTTTAAAAAAAAATCTCTTTCTCTGAGCAATTGTATTAGTATAAAATAATATGATTCTCAGATGTTTTGTTTTGCATACAACATAGCTCACTATATGTATTATTTTTTTCATAGCCTTTTTTGCTAATCTTTATCAAGGGTGCCAATAATCTTCTACCATTTCAGGCATGTGTAAATCAACCCAACAAGCAGAGGCTCAGACATGGATGTACTGACTGTGGAAACAGCCGCGGCTGCACTGTGCATCAGTAGCCCTGTGTTGTGTGTTCCAGCAGCTTCATCCAGTGTTTGTCCATGAGGAGAGAGGATGTTGACTCACCAGGGTTTTTCAAGAGCCAGCAGGGAGAGGGTGGAACTAAAAGATACTGTACTGCAGTGGTTCCCAAACTTGTTATGGTCCTGTACCTCTTCAAACATTCAACCTCCAGCTGCGTACCCTTCTAGAGCACCAGGGTCAGCGCACTCTCAAATGTTGTTTTTTGCCAATGTTTGTAAGCCTGCCACACACACTATACGATACATTTATTAAACATAAGAATTAGTTTTTGTCACAACCCGGCTCGTGGGAAGTGAAAAAGAGCTCTTCTAGGACCAAGGCACAAATAATAATATAATAATAATCAATATTTTTGCTCCTTATTTAACCATTTTACATATAAAACCTTATTTGTTCATTGAAAATTGTGCATCTCAATACAGGTTAATGAGAAGTGTGTGCTTGTAAGGATGTAATAACTCTGCAATGTTGGGTTGTATTGGAGAGTCTCAGTCTTAAATCATTTTCCACACAGTCTGTGTCTGTATTTAATTTTCATGCTAGTGAGGGCCGAGAATCCACTCTCACAAAGGTATGTGGTTGCAAAGGACATCAGTGTCTTAACAGCGCGATTTGCCAAGTCAGGATACTCTGAGTGCAGCCCAATCCAGAAATCTGGCAGTGGCTTCTGATTAAATTACATTTTCACAGAACCCCTTATTGAAATTTCGATGAGGCTCTCCTGTTCCGATATCCGTAAGTGGACTGGAGGCAGGGCATGAAAGGGATAACGAATCCAGTTGTTTGTGTCATCAGTTTTGGGAAAGTACCTGCGTAATTGCTCACCCAACTCACTCAGGTGCTTCGCTACATTATATTTGACATTGTCCGTAAGTTTGAGTTCAATTGCACACAAAAAAAATATACAATGATGGAAAGACCTGTGTGTTGTCCTTGTTAATGCAGACAGAGAAGAGCTCCAACTTCTTAATCATAGCCTCAATTTTGTCCCATTGAATATAGTTTTGTCCCATTGAATACAGTTGCGGAGTTTCCCTGTAATCCTAGATTCAGATCGTTCAGGTGAGAAAAAACATTACCCAGATAGGCCAGCCGTGTGAAAAACTCGTCATCATGCAAGCTGTCAGACAAGTGAAAATGAAGGACAGTCAAGAAAACTTTAAGCTCGTCTCTCAATTTAAAAAAACGTGTCAATACTTTGCCCCTTGATAACCAGCGCACTTCTGTATGTTGTAAAAGCGTTACATGGTCACTGCCCATATCATTGCATAGTGCAGAAAATACACGAGAGTTCAGGGGCTGTAGCTTGGTGCTTTCCCCAGTAAGGGGACAGTAGCTCTTTGGCTGCATCATATTCACTGTCAGTGTCCATGCTAGCTGGGCTAACAACAAATGTAGAATTACTGATGCTAGCATTGGATGTGCTCGTGGAAGCAGAACAACTTGTGTCGTCGATAGGTGCAGGTGTAGTACTGTTGGTAGTAGCAGTATTACCAGTAGAGCTGCTATGTGTCTCTATGGATGCGGGTCTCACTTCTTTTTGAACCATTTATCAATTTTCAAGCAAACGGAATGAGCAGCAGCTACGTTTGGCTACATACGGACCGTTAGTGGAATTCCCGCGAGAGAGTAACCTTTAATGTGATTGGATGTAATGTATTTCACCTTTATTTAACCAGGTAGGCCAGTTGAGAACAAGTTCTCATGTACAACTGCAACTTGGCCAATATAAAGCAAAGCAGTGCAACAAACACAACAACACAGAGTTACACATGGGATAAACAAACGTACAGTCAATAACACAATAGAAAATGTGTATACAGTGTGTGCAAATGAAGTAAGAGGTAACTAGATGGTTTCATTTTATTTTTGTCAGTGAAACGAGGCTACTCAGGCAAGAAAAAAACGTATAGCCACGTTGGAAAACATAAATGGACCCTTTGAAAATGTGATTTTATTTTTTATTAAATACATTTTTAAAAACATATATTTTTTTACGTGAATCACATTTTTATTTGGCGTACCTCCGACGGCATTGCGCGTACCCCTGGGTTATTGTGTTTGGAATTCCCAATAATTTTACATACAGGGTCCCTAGTATGATGCGCAGGTCTTTGTCCACTGTGTGTGTACATGGTTTGAATTTGAAACTGATAGCTAACTGTCTCACATTTTTCCATTACTTCCCAGTAATGATGTCAATCTTTGTCTAAGTTTGACACTTTAAAGTAAACCAATTAGAAAAGTTAAACTTGTACAACAGAATTGTAATGACGAGGGACGATACATATTCAAAAATCTAATCCGTAGATAGATTATGGTTGATTAAACTGATTAATTGGCCTAAGCAGTCCCACGCACCCTCCACCAGAGAAAGAGAGATCACTGAGTCATCTGTGATGTGATATTTCAAGAGGAGAATCAATGATCCCAAGAGGGGAGATGACGACAGTGAAAGTGGAAGACTCCCAACAAAGCAAACTGAAGAAATTAGTGACATCATTTTAGCATTGTTTGAAAAGGGAAATAGGGGAAGTTGGGTGGCTGGTCTGTCGTTTCTGCACGCTGTCAGTTTTTTCCGTTTGAGTTTCAGATCGCATGATAATTTGTGGTGATATATTCATGCCCACAGAAGTAAATACAACACTATTATATTGAATCTCTATGTTCATGCCACTGATGTAGTAAATCACATATCACTCTCGCTGAAGCAGTGGTATTGTAATCAATTGTATTTTGGTCATATTTCTACAAAGCCTTGTATATAGGCAATTGCATAGGCAGTGTTTTTCCTTCATCTGGCCTCCATATCTTTCCCTCTACAGAGTATGAAGCAACAGTTTTCAGGACAGACTATGAACAATACACCAAAACTGATGGTAACAGCACTGTACTCACATGATGTGAGTTGAAATGCAATATATTTGTTTTGAACCGAGACAAAACATACACAACAGGGTTGTGCAAACATGCCCGCATGCAATGTTATAACCTGCATAGCTAGGTAGGGATGGCACAGGCCTAGATCTCTTCAATTCCTCTTTTTAAAACATTTGATGAAAAAATAAGAACAAGTGCAGCTTTGTGTTATTATGGGGATTTTACCTGCATCACTGTTGCTCAAATCCATAATGGTTTAAGAGAAGAGATTAAACTAAGAGAAATACTGACTGTAAAGTCCCTATTCTTTTTTTAAACATTCATGGGATGATGACCTTGAGCGGGTCCAGGAAACTTTGAGACAATAACAGTGCTATTTCATCTATGAGCTGTATATCTGGAACAGCTACAAGAGGAATTTAATCTAAGAAAAAAGAAAAGAAAAGGAGCTAACAAAAGTAAGATAGTCAAAATCCAACATGTGTGAATCAGAGTGATGGCTTTTGTCCAAGCCCCAGCATTGGCGAGAAATCAAAACAAAAGCATGCCACTGGCCCACCGCTCCACACCACACTGCAGCTAGGGCCTGACAGAGAGTTGAAGGGGTGCTGGAGGTGTTCCATTGCCTCCCATTTCCTTTCCTGGCTCGGCCTGCCGCGTGTTTGGGTCTCTCGTCACACTTCCTGTTCTCTTTTTCTGTGGGTCCATGGGAAGAAAGACAGTGTACACTCCCCACCCTAGGCCCACACCTCTACTGAAACACGGCAGGCAGCAGCAGGCAGCCACGGCGGTCTCATCAGCTATAGGTGACAACCATGCAGCCAGTGCCTGGAGATATATGACAGTGTATTCAACATGGAAGCCTTTTATAGGTTGTGCTACCTGTGCTGATTGCCCGCTCAGGATGGACTTTGTGATGAGTCAATCCTACCTATGCAGAAGGCTGAGCTCAGAGATCAATATTTCTGAAAGGGGGAAATATGTTGAATCTATGGATAGGGCTTTGGTTGTCTTTTACCATTACCATTGATGAGTTGAATAAGTTATTGAGGCCTCATAGGAAAACATGAAACTGTACATATTCCTTCATGGCTCTTGGTTTTTAACAATTCAGGCCAATCCTAAATGGAATTGTCCTTATTTATCTGAATTGTTGAATTTTGTATTTTGTCCAATAACCAACAATCAAAATAATGACGTCAGTAGATTCTGGACCTCAGAGTGAAACCACTATTGGAACAGTCAACGAGTCTCACATGTCTCCATAAGCCAAGTTGTGTGACCCAGGGTGGGCGTGTGGGTAGTGGATGGGGAAGAATGTCCAGAGTGGGAGGGAGATCACAATAGAGGCATTCTCACAACCCACTACACAATGACAGAAAATATGTTTTGTACCCAAGTGCAGTAAAAGCCAAACTAGAAGAGGGAGCACATTATGGGGCACTATATTCTATATAGAAACATGTCTATGATGAATGCATCCACAGTAATCACTACATTTGCATAATCATAATCAAGATATTGTTAGTAGAGAATTGTATCAATTTTCCAGTATTGTTTTCCAAACAACAGAGCTGAGCCTGTATAAACTACACTCTAAGCCTAAATCATGATAAACTCATGTAGACTGCTGTTGTGTATTCCAACAAACCTATTGATTTGTTACCCAACTATGTTCTAACAGATAAAATGCAAAGTCTGACCAATTTGCCTTGCGTGAATAATGGGTTCAGATGAGTTCTTGAAATTCTGTTCTGAACATAGATTTATGGTTCTGAACAGTCAACCTTAAAATGTGTCCCATAATTGTGGATCATCCCCAGTCGTGAGCTCACAGTGCCCCCATTGGATAATCTGCTCACAATGCAACGCAACGGCTGTTATGCAGGGAACCAGGCAGCCATGTGGGGGCAGTGCGGTGCTTCCAATTGCAATAGGCAGACCTCGGTTCAAATACTATTAAAAAAATCTAAATTACTTTCACATTAATTTCCGAAGTAAGTATTCAGATATATATGATTTTAAAAGTCGTTTAATATTTTAATGTACATGTATTTCGAAATACAATTGGAAAGTATTTGAAAATACTCAAAAACACTGAATCAAATACATTCCCATGCATTTAACTAAATAGTATTTAAAATAAGTATGTGTGTTTTTTTGTGTTTTTTTTTACAAATAACCATTCAAATAAAAGTACTTGTTTTGGGCTGTGTGCTTGAAAATACTCAAATACACATAAAAAAATATTTTTTAAATACCAGATACTAAATTCAAAAGGCACTCGCACATCTGAGCTATCTTTTTTGCAGGTGCATGGTAACAGCTGAATAAGATGAGAAAAAATAAGAAACCCGCACACTGCCCTTGCTAGTATCACTGCTCTTTGCCTCAAGGCTTTTGTGAGTGTTCGCAACCTACACCCCTATGTAGACACTGCTCCACCCACATCTGTTCAATGCATAGAATGGGGTTGGAGTCGAGGGAAAATAAGCAAGTGTTACCAAATATAACAATGTGCATTTCACAAGTATTCTAATAAAGTGTGTACATAAAACAGGAATACCTAGGATAGGATAAAGTAATCCTTCTCACCCCCCTTAAAAGATTTAGATGCACTATTGTAAAGTGGCTGTTCCACTGGATGTCTTAAGGTGAACGCACCAATTTGTAAGTCGCTCTGGATAAGAGCGTCTGCTAAATGACTTAAATGTAAATGTATAAAACATATCAAGACTGTAAAACCATAATGAGGACATTTACCTATCAAGTACGTTTTCATATATCATTGGTTACATGCATTTAACTTAGGTATTTGAAAATAATACTTCAAATAAGTATTTTAAATAGCAATTTGGTATAATATTTGTTTAAAAAAAAAATACAAATAACCATCAAAATACTCGAATAAAAGTACTTGTTTTGGGCTGGGTATTTGAAAATACACAGAAAAATATATTTTTTAAATACCAGATACTCAAATACATATGTATTTGAACACAGGTCTGGTAAGAGGTGGATCATTTTAGGTGTTTAATGTGGTTATATACACTGAACAAAAATATAAATGCAACATGCAACAATTTAAAAGATTTTACTGTTACAGTTCAAATAATGAATTCAGTCAATTGAAATAAATTAAATTAGGCCCTAACCTATGGATTTCACATGACTGGGAATGCAGATACCCTATAAAAAAAGGTAGGGGTGTGGACCAGAAAACCAGTCAGTATCTGATGTGACCACCATATGCCTCATGCAGCACGACACATCTCCTTCACATAGAGTTGATCAGACTGTTGATTGTGGCCTGTGGAATGTTGTCCCACTCCTCTTCAATGGCTGTATGTGAAGTTGCTGGATATTAGCGAGAACTGGAACACGCTGTCTTACACGTCGATCCACAGCATCCCAAACATGCTCCAATGGGTGACATGTCTGGTGAGTATACAGGCAATGGAAGAACTGGGACATTTTCAGCTTCCAGGAATTGTGTACAGATCCTTGCGGCATGGGGCTGTGCATTATCATGCTGAATGACGTGATGGCACGACAATGGGCCTGAGGATCTCGTCTCTGTTCATTCAAATGGCCATCAATAAAATGAAATTGTGTTCATTTTCCGTAGCTTATGCCTGTCCATAACATAACCCCACTGCCACCATGGGGACTCTGTTCACAACGTTGACATCAGCAAACCGTTCACCCTTTGTGGCATTTAATATCACTATTGCATCAGTCATTTGTCATTTGATCCCTCTATAATTGAAGTACATCAAGAGGTTTTTGTTGCATCTTGAATGAGATTAAACCTGTGAAATGTCAGAGGAGATTGGCTGGCCAGCATTAGCGCCTATGATTGGGTAACATGAGTCATGGTACTCATTGGAGTGATCAGATTTGACAGATTTGCACAATTCGCTGTGTTGGATGTCAACCCTCTCAGTCTAAAATGTAACACATTAGGTGCTCTGGTGTTTATGGGATATTCCCACGGCAACACAAGGGGAAACTGTGAAAGATACTGTCAGTGTCAACTATTAGCAGCATGCAGCCACTTTGCAGTGCAACTCGAGCTACATGGTTCATAATGGCTGCTTGATATAACCCACACCAAAAACATCAAACTCAACTCTGTCTGTTGCTTTTGTAAACAGATGACACATTTGAGAAACTGAACTATGAAGGGTACATGAAATAATCTACCTTGGCATATACATCAGTATTATAAAAACAGCATCTGCATGATATCTGATTTTAAAAAACGTGTATTGTAGGCCTACAATAATATCTCTTTACATCTAGATAGGCAATTGAGAACTCTATCTCTGACTGTAGGGCTGACTATATCTGCGTATAGTACACTGAACAAAAATATAAACGAAACATGTAAAGTGTTGGTCCGATGTTTCATGCGCTGAAAAAAACAAATCCATGACATTTTTCACTTGCACTAAAAGCTTATTTCTCTCAAATGTTGTGCACAAATTTGTTTATATCCCTGTTAGTGAGCATTTAGGAGTTTTTATGTCAGTAATAAAGCTCTTTTGTGGGGAAAAATGAATTCTAATTGGCTGGGCTATGCCCTCCCAGGCCCATCCACGGCTATGCTCCATCCCACTCATGTGAAACCCATAGATTTTGGCCTGATGAATTTATTTCAATTGACTGATTTCCTTCTATGAACTGTAACTCAGTAAAATATCTGAAATTGTTCCATGTTGTGTTACTATTTTTGTTCAGTAGATATGGTCATATATTACATGTCAGTCCTGTTATGATTATATGATCCTCTCCCATATCAACGTCAGTCCCACATTGCACCACCTGATGGAGCACGTATAGTATGTTCCAGTATGTTCCAGTACTGCTGTGGCGCTATCCTCAGCATAAGGACCTTGAAGTAATAACACTGATCTCCACTGAACTGGAGGGGCAGATGACTTCAACAGCCCATTTGTTTCTAATGGCGCTAAGCTCTAAAGAACATGGTTAATTGGCATGCCTGGCTGAATATAGATATCACTACGTGATAGGCTACAGATGAAGATGGAACAAGGCTTATATGTTATTGTACTTTTCATTTTAACAGAACATTTCCAAGTAGCCTAGCTAGCTAAATTAGATGGTTAAGGTCATAAGGTCACTTCGAATCAAATGCATTAGCCTTGAGGTTAGAGCGCTGGGCCAGTAATGAACTGAACGGTTGCTGTTTTGAATACCGTAGCTGACAAGGTGAAAAAAATCTGTTGCTGTGCCTTTGAGCAAGGCACTTAACCCCAATTTATCCAGGGGCACTGGACAATGGTGACCCTGGCCTTGACCCCACTCCCTGCAGGTGTCTCAGGGGGAGTTGGGATACTGTGTGTAACAGGACAAATATAAGCACTACCCAAAATCATTATTAAAAGAGACTTTTGTGTCATTGATGATTGATTGATCTGTAGATAAAGATAACCTAAGGATTATCCACAGCTAGAGGCAGAAGGCTATAGTGTGTGTGTGGTTATCATGATAGATATGTTATTCAGTGGACCCATTGAAGTGAATTAAACTATTATTATATTGGGTGGCATTGACTTTACTCAAAGGGTTTAATGGGTGCATTTACATTTGAGTCATTTAGCAGACACTCTTATCCAGAGCAACTTACAGGAGCAATTAGGGTTAAAAGCCTTGCTCAAGGGCACATTGATAGATTTTTCAACTAGTTGGCTTGGTGATTTAAACCATTGACTTTTCGGTTACTGGCCCAATGCTCTTAACCGCTCGGCTCAATGTCTAGGCCTACTGCTGTGGCAAGTCTCCTCCTGGTGTACAATGCTATTGCCCTAGACTTAGGGGCGGACCAGTGATGAAATCTTGGTGAATGTCCAGGTTTCTCTCAAGTGGACACCGGGGGTTATGGGTTCATGCTGGGGGACTGGGGGACTGCAAGGATCATGGGTCTTAAAATAATCTTCTGTCTAAATGTAAAACACCTCATATTTACACTGAACAAAAAATATTAACATAACATGTTACAATTTCAAAGATTCTACATGAGATAAATGCATTAGGCCCTAATCTATTGGTTTTCACATGACTGGGAATACAGATATGCATCTGATGGTCACAGATACCTAAAAAAAGGTACGAGCGAGGATCAGAAAACCAGTCAGTATCTAGTGTGACCACCATTTGCCTCATGCAGCGTGACACATCTACTTCGCATATAGTTGATCAGGCTGTTAATTGTTGCAGGCCATGGAAGAACTGGGACATTTTCAGCTTCCAGGAATTGTGTACAGATCCTTGCAAATGGGGTCGTGAATTATCATGCTGAAACATGAGGGGATGGCGGCGGATGAATGGTACGAAAATGGGCCTCAGGATCTCGTCACTGTATTTCTGTGCATTCAAATTGCCATCAATAAAATGCAATTTTGCTCGTTGTCCATAGCTTATGCCTGCCCATACCATAAACCCACCATGAGGCACTCTGTTCACAATGTTGACATCAGTAAACCTCTCGCCCACACAACGCCATACATGCTGTCTGCCATCTGTCTGGTACGGTTGAAACCTAGATTCATCCGTGAAGAAGACACTTCTCCAGCGTGCCAGTGGCCATCAAAGGTCAGCATTTGCCAAATGATGTCGGTTACGACGCCGAACTGCAGTCAGGTCAAGACCCTGGTGAGGACAATGAGCATGCAGATGAGCTTCCCCGAGACGGTTTCTGACAGTTTGTGCAGAAATTCTTCGTTTGTGCAAACCCACAGTTTCATCAGCTGTCCGTGTGGATGGTCCCAGGTGATCCTGGGGGTGAAGAAGCCGGATGTGGAGGTCCTGGGCTGGCGTGGTTACACGTGGTCTGCGGTTGTGAGTCCGGTTGCACGTATTGCCAAATTCTCTCAAACAACATTGGAGGCAACTTATGGTAGAGAAATTAACATTCTGTCAACGGCTCTGGTGGACATTCCTGCAGTCAGCATACCAATTGCACGCTCCCTCAAAACTTGATACATCTGTGGCATTGTGTTGTGTGACAAAACGTCACATTTTAGAGTGGCCTTTTATTTTCCCCAGCACAAGGTGCACCTGTGTAATGATCATGCTGTTTAATCAGCTTCTTGATACCCCACACCTGTCAGGTGGATGTATTATCTTGGCAAATGAGAAATGCTCACTGACAGGGATGTAAACAAATTTGTGCACAACATTTGAGAAAAATAAGCTTTTTGTGCGTATGGAACATTTCTGGGATATTTTCTTTCAGCTCATGAAACATAGGACCAACACTTTGCATGTTGCGTTCATATTTTTGTTCAGTATTTGTTCAGATAATTTTTTCATTTGAAAGTAGAATCTGATAAGGACAGTGGTGACTTAAGCCTGCTGGAGGACTGCAGGAGCTCTAGAAAGCACTCTTAACAGCTCATGTGTCCCAATATGATCAGTGGTCAGATTTATTCATGTCATGTGAATGAGTATTTCTGTACCTGTTCCTGAATGTGATCTTTGCTGTGTTCATATTAATGTAACTGATGCCATAAGACCATTGAAATGAGCAAGGTTATACATAGGTCTACATTAAAGAAGCAAGATCCCATTTCATTCTATCAGTCAGCACTTTTGACGATGTGGTGACATTCAGTACTTATGGTCAAATACCACAAATTGAGCCAGAGGGCTTTTATCCAGCACAGCATCGATATGCTTCTGTCTCTTCCCAAGATTAATTAGTTACGTCCATAAGAGGGATGTACTCAGATGGTTTATGATGATGATGACTGCTGTACTTTCCATGGTGGCTCTGACACTGAGCCAAACACATGCGCACATGTAGATGGGCGTGGCTGTATTAAAAGTTACTGATGTGCTGAAAAAACAGCTAACTCTGCAGAGACAAACAGCTGCTCAGCACTAATAAATCCCTCACAGAGTAACAGGTGATGGTCTGATGGAGCTTCTGCCCCATGTGATGTGTGTATGTATGTGTGTGTGTGTGTGTGTGTGTGTGTGTGTGTGTGTGTGTGTGTGTGTGTGTGTGTGTGCGTGTGTAAGCTTGCATGATGTGTGTGCGTGTGCAACAAGCTTGGGTGTTTATATAATTTGAAAAGTTAAGCTTCGCTAAATCTACATGTTTACACAGTAATTCCGTAGGCTGTTACAGTGAAAATACATTGTCACTAACACACACAACAACGGAAACTGTTTACTCCAAATGGAAAATGTTTTTCTATTGGACAAATCCAGGTAGGTCCCTCCCCGTTTCATTCTGTTTGCTTCTATTTAGTTCCTAGAGTAAACACTAAATGTTTGCCAATTGGAGTAAGCAACTCGTAGACCTGTGTGTGTGTGTCCCACTTCCTTCATTTCACTCAGCTCATTTACTGATGAATAGTTTTGAGTACTGCAGTGGGGTCATAGAATTAAGGAAGCTATTCACAGGCAACAAACACAACATGTGCAGGCTGCAGGCAAGCAGCTAAACTGTACAAACTACAGGTGTGGAAAGGAGATAGTAACATCCTGTCTGGCTTGTGTGATTTGAGACAGTCACTGAGACTACAGTATGTCTGAGGCTAGGCCCCTGACTGACACTGTCCAGAACATCTGCTGCATGGGGGTACACAGTGCTGCTGTGTAATGGACGTTCAACATGAAGCTTTGAGGAGCTTCACTAATACAAGTTTTAGCTAATCCTCTTCAACTGTATCTCCTGCACATGTAGGCTACTTTGGTACATGTACAAAAGCTGAAGAACATATGCACCACCAGGTACTTTGTGCAGGTGCTGGAGTTGTAGGTGAAATCATGGAAAACAGAAAGGAAAACGCTGCACACTGCTGCTCATGCTCCCAGGTGATATTTATAGGGGTTTATAACATTTTTTATAACATTTCGACCCTTAGGTCTTCATCAGGCATCCATGTCCCAGGTGGGGGTGGAAGGTCCTATATATAGGGGCAGTACTCAGTGACATCACTTCCTGAAACAGGAGGTAAAAAAGTGTATAACATAGTTTCACAATATTAACATTCAATGTATCAAAATATATGATCATACACAGGGATTGTGATCAATATTTAAAGTAATATACATACAATATTCAATTAGGATTACAAAAAAAACACAATTTAGACATATTGAAACTTTAAAACAGTCTCAAGTCAAACTCCTTAAGGACAAGAGGAATGTGTTGAGCCTGTGATTCCAGAAAGATTTCCTTTTGAAGAAGCTTCCTCTCAATGTCCCCACCCATGCGTGACATCTTGACCATTTATATTACAATGTATCTCAGAGAACTATTAGGACGTTCAGCTTGTACAACATGAGCAGCAACCAGATTTTTTTGTATCACCTGATCCGTGTCTTAAGGCTTCTATGGGTTTTCCCTATGTAAGACAGACCACAAGGACATTTCAACATGTAAATAACATTGGTGGACATGCAGGTAATCAGGCCCTTGATGTTAAATCTTTGTCCTGTGTGGGGGAGGGTAAATGAGTTGCATTTGTAGTAAAGATGCATTGAGCACGTTGGCCACATTTGTAATTACCCTCCGGAACCTTGTCCAAAAAAGTTTCCCTTTTCTCTGGTGGGTAATCAGATTTAACCATAATATCTCTCACGTTTGGGGGTCTTTTAAAAAACACATATTGGAGATATAAAAAATATTTATAAAAAAAACTTTTGTACATTTAGTACAACATAATGTACCTTTATCAGCATGCTATGTCCAAAAATATAGTCACTATAGAAGCAAAAAGTGTCAAGGGAAAGGAAATACTGACATGACAAAAACATATAAGACAATAATAAAAACCCTGGTAAGCAGGTGTGATGAAGGCTATTTGTCATATCTAGCATATTTGATTACAAAAGAAACACCACTAGGTAAAAAGTTCAATTTAATTTAAATTGGGAAAAAGTTTATTTAGTGAGCGTTTTAAATGGAGAGAGCGTGCCAATTTATTATGCATGTGATATTTGGCCAATGAGCGACTGAAAGTTGTTTTGTGTCATCTAAAGTAGCCTGTTTTGCTCTGTGTTAAGTTATGTTTTTTATATATTTAACAAACTTCTGTCTCTCGATGTGTTTTGTATTAAGCTACTTCTGTTGATTTGTGGACGCATGCTTCAATGGAATCCCGCGAGTGCGTCACTTGCAAGGAACTGCAAGGAACTGACGCGAGCTGATTGGCTTCAGCGTGGAAAGATACCCGCCTCGGCGTTGCCTTGTACGGGAAATGGAACGAGGCGTCCCTCTGACATAGTGGTACAATTGAGCGTATAAAAATGTGTTCCCCTCAACAACTTTTGGACTGCAGAGCAAAAATAACTACTGGAGATGACGACCTACCGCTTGGAATACGGACATTGTTTAAAATACTAGTGGGTTATAACAGGTAAGGGAGCGCTCAGTTTTCACTGTCAGTATCATATTACATTTACCAGAGGTCTAATCCCGAGGGATTTACAGGAGCAATTAGGTTTGAGTGCCTTGCTCAAGGGCACATGGACAGATGTTTGACCTAGTCAGCTTGGGGATTCGAACCAGTGCCCTTTCAGTTACTGACCCAATGCTCTTAACCACTAGGCTACCTGCCACCCCTTATTATGGTGCATTCTGTAAATTAATGTAATTCATTAGAACCATGTTATCCTAAAATGCATAAATCTAAAAGTCATACATGCAAAATAGCTTAGAACTGGAGAGACATGCCATCTACAGGTGATTGGGAGGACAATTAAAAGTTAGTGTATATTTAAATAGTGAATTGCTGCATGAGATCATCATACTGTATGTGTATAGTTATTTAGTTATAGGCATGCTACATGCAACTGTCAGCATGCAGTGGCTTACCTGTTCATACAGGTAGGAGGTACTACATGTGCTTCCACTTAGTTCCTCTGATGTGCATCTAGTGCATCACGATCGAATGCACTGCCAACTACACTATTTTTAAAGCAATGTACTAGTCAGACAGAAAAATACTAATGTGGCTACATGGAGAAAGACTGAAAGCTGCAATATGTAACTTTTTGTGGACCTGACCAATTTCACATAAAATGTGTGTGTTATAGATCTGTCACTCTTCATTGAAAACAAGTCTAAGAAGCGGTAGATATGTTCTATGTGCGCTATTTTTTATGCTTCCCATTAAGATTGGTTTTTGTGTCTTACTTTTGGTTTTGTACACCAGCTTCAAACAGATGAAAATACAATATTTTTGGTTATGGAAAAGCTATTTGACAGCAGTTTAGATGGTACAATGATTATCTACACTATACATTGCTTGTTTTGTCACATAAACAAAAATTAAGCAAACTATTAGAATTTTAGCAACCAGGAAATGGCGAAATTATTTCTGGATAGGGAGACTCTCAAAGATGCACTAACTTTAGTTGTGCTGACAGACATTCAAATCAGTCTTTTACCTTCAGTGGGGGATCTACACTCCTCTTCCTTCATGGCCTGAGTCCATACTCTGAAAGCCAACCCCCTCAGACATGTAGTTCGGTGTGTTTTTAAACTTCAAAGATTTCCAGGGTCATGTTCATTATGCTGATTCTGTTGCAAAATGTTTCTGCAAATGGAACGAAATAGGGCGGGACCTACCTGTATTTGTCCAATAGAAACTTGTTTTTAGTTGCAAAACGGAACGTTAATGATGGTTAAAGAGTACACCCATGGTAATGGGGATGTAGTTTGGGGAAACACTAAACTGAAACCAAGGCTTTCTACAAGAGAGACTGTTTTCTCAATCTACCGGCTGGGTCAGAAGGGTTAGCATTACCTACTGCACGTTGGGAGGAAGGGCACAGTTATGAAAGTTGTGTGGCTTGTCCTGCAGGGGAGGGGGAATCTGACACCTGAAGTAAATTCATTTCATGCCTTTAGATGAGACAGATTTGACAGTCCTCCATAACCCATGCAGGGATTGGCAACCCAGGGGTTACAGGATGTCAACTACAAATTCATGACTGTAGATTCTAGAAGATTCTAGTATCTCTTACAGTCAGCTCACAAAGGCCCTCTGTAAAATTGCCTTTGTAAATGCTCTCACGTTTTGTCTGCACCTTTACTCAACAGAAATGGCCTGCATTCACCCCCCGCATGGAGTTCAGCCTTATGATAACAGCCTCTACAACTCAGAGTCTCTGAGCCTGGACCTTACCTGCAGGTTAGCCATGGACGTGAGTAGCCAGATGGACCAGCTCTCTGCCGCCTCCCTGCCTAGCATCAACTCCCTGGTGGGCACCTACACTGGCGAGTTTGATGCTTCCTCCTGTCAGATCACCACAGCTCCTACAACCTCTAGCACAGACTCTGTCCATGAATCGCCCTTCAAGAAGGATGACTTCCAGATTTACGGCTGCTACCCTGGCAGCTTTGCCCTGAGCTACTTTGACGAAGCCCTGTCTTCTGGTGGCTCTGAATGTTTCGGCAGCCCGGCGTCAGTCCAGTCTCCCTCTAGCCCAGGCTTCCAGCCTGCATCGGCTTGGGCCTCGGCCTCCGCCCCCTACTCTCCCAGCCTGGACTGCTGGGTGGCCGATAAGACTGCATTAGTACAGACATCCTCTTTCTTCACCTATGGACCCGGCTCAGTAGAGGATCTGTCTCCTCTGGACCAGCCCCAGCCCCAGCTGGCTGATCAAGGCCACTTCTCTCTGAGTCAGGAGCAGCACCCCTCCCTGCTTTCTTTCTCCCCTCTAACCCTGGAGCCAGGCACCCTAGATGACTCTGGCTTCATGGAAGGTAGCATGTCGCTGAAACCAAACAGCCCTACTGGAAATGAGGGTCGCTGTGCTGTCTGTGGGGACAACGCCTCCTGTCAGCACTATGGGGTTCGTACCTGTGAGGGCTGCAAAGGTTTTTTCAAGGTGAGCAGCTTTTTCCTCTCTTCTGTCAATTTATTTCATAAATTGGTGTATAATGCATTTTTCATGCAATGCAAACACAATTAATATATTTGCCAGCAGCATACCACCCTGCATACCACTGCTGGCTTGCTGCTGAAGCTAAGCAGGGTTGGTCCTGGTCAGTTCCTGGATGGGAGACCAGATGCTGCTGGAAGTGGTGTTGGAGGGCCAGTAGGAGGCACTCTTTCCTCTGGTCTAAAAAAATAAATATCCCAATACCCTGTGATGTGGTTGGGGACACTGTGCTGTCTTTTGGATGGGACATTAAACGGGTGTCCTGACTCTCTGAGGTCATTAAAGATCCCATGGCACTTATTGTAAGAGTAGGGGTGTTAACCCCGGTGTCCTGGCTAAATTCCCAATCTGGCCCTCAAACCATCACAGTCACCTAATAATCCCCAGTTTACAATTGGCTCATTCATCCCCTGTAACTATTCCCCAGGTTGTTGCTGGAAATGAGAATGTGTTCTCAGTCAATTTACCTGGTAAAATAAAAAAATATGCATCTCCATTGCTAGCCTGAATTTAATAGTGAAGGTTTTTTTTCTGTGTTCTTTGCAGCGTACTGTACAGAAAAAAGCCAAATATGTGTGTCTTGCCAACAAGGACTGTCCGGTGGACAAGCGGCGACGGAATCGCTGTCAATTCTGTCGTTTTCAGAAGTGCCTGGCAGAAGGCATGATGAAAGAAGGTGAGCCCAGCACTTCAAATGCATTTTACTACCACATATTTCACAATAACTACTGTTTCTCTCTCAGTTGCTAAGACATTATTGACCTTGTATCTCTCTCGCTCTCTCCAAGTTGTGAGAACAGATAGCTTAAAAGGTCGAAGAGGTCGTCTGCCCTCCAAGCCAAAAGCAGCCCAGGACCTATCTTCTGCTGAGTCTCCAGTTAATATTATTGCCTCTCTTGTGAGGGCACACATTGACTCAAACCCTAGTGTTGGGAAACTGGACTACTCTAAGGTAAGGACTACTGCAAATTCTCCATTGTGGTCTGTCTATTATGACTTATTGTTTTTTGTCGTTTAAGGTCGCTGTTGGTACTCTAAGGATGGAGCATAAATTGAACCAAAAGAATGCAGGGAATTCCCCTAATGGAACTAACCCTTCTCCCTCCTTTCTAATTCAGTACCAGGAGACTGTGGCCAGTCTGTCAGAGGAAGTGGACGTTGGTGACGTCAAACAGTTCTACAACCTCCTCACAGCATCCATGGACGTGATTAGCAAGTGGGCTGAGAGCATCCCTGGGTTCACTGCCTTCTGCTCTGAGGACCAGGAGCTGCTACTGGAGTCAGCCTTCATGGAACTGTTCATCTTGCGACTAGCATACAGGTAAGAAGAACCAAATTATGTCATTGTAAAAAAAAATGTAAATGGTCCAGAAGACCACCTTGCATATACAGAGCTATAACTGTGTTGTATTGACATTGGTCACTGTATTGCTAGGATTATAAAGTACATAAAATATGAATGACAGGATTGATTGCACCCACAACTCACATTGTGCAGATATTTTAGAAGCAACAATCATGGGTATCAAAGACATTGTTAATCCATCCTATTTATATTCTCTTTCCAAGGATCAACCCTGAGACACACAAGCTGATATTCTGCAATGGAGTGGTGCTTCACCGGATGCAGTGTGTACGGGGCTTCGGTGACTGGATAGACTCCATCATGGACTTCTCCCAGAGCCTCCACCGCATGAACTTGGACATGTCGTCCTTCTCCTGCCTCACAACCCTGGTCATAATCACTGGTGAGAGCTCAACCCACCTACGCATACGCGCCAGCCTGTCAGGCTCTGTTAACAGAGACATCACACCATAATCCAGTACATTATGACTGCAGGCGCCATGTTGCAATGTCAATCTTTATGTTCACCCTGACCTGAGTTGCCTGAACAAGCTGGATCTACATACATCTTGATTCACAGGCTTACATAATGTTATTGTGTTATAGAATAATGATACATGTCCTATTTAAAAATGTAAAAAATGATACTCTCACCACTTTCTGGTCACTGTCTCCTGATTCTCCAGACCGCCACGGACTGAAGGAGCCCAAGCGGGTGGAGGAGTTCCAGAACCAGCTCATCACCTGTCTCAGAGATCACGTCTCGAGCTGCGCCTCGGACTCCACTCGGCCCAACTACCTGTCCCGCCTCCTGGGAAAACTGCCCGAGCTACGGACTCTCTGCACCCAGGGCCTGCAGCGCATCTTCTATCTTAAGCTTGAGGACTTGGTCATACCACCCCCCATAGTGGACAAAATTTTCATGGAAACTCTGCCTTTCTGAGAGTGAGAAAAGACTATACAGAGTGTGCTAGAGTCGATAAATGATGAAGTGATCTCCCTGTTGGATTAGGGACAAACAAATGAAACTCTTAAAGACTGACATAAAAGTGCTGAATAATACTTTAAAAGCTCTGAAGCTATATCGCACTTGAGGAAAACAGGACCTCTTGTACATTAGCAATGGCCATAGTATGGTGCTAAAAGGATAATTAACTTCTTTATAATTTCAGTAATAGTTTTAATGCAGTATTTCAGATGTATGGCTTTGAGTGTGCACTAATTACTTATACTGGAGTGAAAAACAGACAGGCCATGGACCAAAAGCAGACTGCCATAAGTTAAGTAAACAAAGTTAGATTTTGATGAACATGCGTTAGTGCACTTTAAAAATAGGCCTGTGAAATGTAATGACTGATACTAAGGACTGCATCATCTTGCTTCGTATATACGTTATGCCTTAGCTAGATGGTGTTTTTGAGATTCAGGTTCAAGATTTTACTACTATCATGGTGTTATAGCGTAGCCACAATGACTCCACTGCAGCATTGTGACTGAAATATGTTACAATCATAAGGTTAAATAAAGGTTAAATAAATAAAATAAGGACATTTGAGAAGGGTACCTGATCTTGTTGAGAACTACCAGTTGCAGATAGTGATGATTATGCTTTCAGTGATGTTGGGTAAATATCACTGAAATATGGCAGCTATGATTGAGCAGCCAGAACAAATATTACAACTTAATTGTGTTTTTTGCATCTATGAATGTTTCACACTGAGTGTACAAAACATTAGGAACACCTACCTAATATTGAATAACCCTCAGAACAGCCTAAACTCGTCGGAGCATGGACTCTACGTGTTGGAAGTGATCCAGAGGGATGCATGTTGACTTAATCTTCCCACAGTTGTGTCAAGTTGACTGAATGTCCTTTGGGTGGTGGACCATTCTTGATACACATGGGAAACTGTTGAGTGTGAGAAACCCAGCAGAGTTTTTTTGTTGGATCATTTTATTTTTATTTCACATTATACAATGCGCAGGATCACGTTACAAATATTAACTGACATGACAACACTAACAAACATACAAAACTATTTACATACTGGTCAAGAGTACATTTTGAGGACACAATGAAATTTACCAAAAAATATTTATGTTCTCAAAAAGAATGTCACCCCCCCCTCTTTCTTACCATGTAGGTCCACTGCTTGGTCAAGAGTTGTTGATATCTGATAAGAGTTTTACATAATACATCCCATGCCTCAACTGAGTTTGCCTGAGCTTTGTTTATCACGGCCACTGATCGCTCTATACAAAGAATATCTTGAAAATATGATAACCATGTTTGAGGTGAGAGGATTGTAGGGGTAATCCAAGCACTAATGATAACCTTTTTTGCTGCTGTTAACCCTCCATAAATGATTATTTTCTGAACCAGTTGCAGTACAAATGAAGAGTCATCATTCAACAAAAATAAAGGTGTATCTTTGTTCACAAAGAAACCCATCATTTTTGTGAGGAAATCTGA
The DNA here is from genome assembly GCF_034236695.1 of Oncorhynchus nerka. Taxonomy (NCBI): domain Eukaryota; kingdom Metazoa; phylum Chordata; class Actinopteri; order Salmoniformes; family Salmonidae; genus Oncorhynchus; species Oncorhynchus nerka. The sequence continues at coordinate 74,270,835 of NC_088402.1, read as the reverse complement.
AACGTGACCTGAACTGGGACACCACAGAATATTCCCAAATCATGTGACCAGAACTGGGACACCATAGGACATTCCCAAATCATGTGCAATAGTGTTCCAACAGCATTCATATGGCATCTATCGCATATTGGAGTAGGAATCAGCTTCACCTTAAAATGTCTAAATGGGGTTGCATAACTTGTACGTACGTATAAGCTAATAATGTGTAAGCTGGTGTGCTGGGTTTTTAGAGGTAACAAATACATTTCCCCAAATGGTATCCCAGTTCAGGTCGTGCCCCAACCCCTCCATTTCAGTTGCAGTTCTTAACGCACTCAAACCGGTGGGCCTGGCACCTACTACCATACCAGTTTAAAAAGGCACTTCAATCTTTTGTCTCGCCCATTCACCATCTGAATAGCACACATACACAATCCATGTCTCAAGGCTTAAAAATCCTTCTTTAACCTGTCTCCTCCCCTTCATCTACACTGATTGTTGACTCTTGATTTAACAGGTGACATCAAGAAGGGATCATAGCTTTCCCCTGATAATAGCTTTCCCCTGATCAGTCTGATGGACAGAGTGTTCCTCAGTGTACATCGCTTATTGTGTAAATTCGGACTATTTTTGTGCAATACATGACTATGAATGTGTTTAAATTAGCATGGGATACTTAAAGCCACAATCTGCAAGATGGGCATACCATCTAAGAATGGGCCCATCAACAAAATATTGAGAAAATGCATTCCATGACATTTCCAGATGCAAATAGCACTTGAATTATATGATTATATTGGTCAAGGAATGAGAAACATGATTTAAAGGTATTGTACATCATTTGTTTAGTTTCCTTTGAAGGATTTTTTTATTTTACAAAATTGAGTAATAGGTCGTTAGTTATGATAAAATGAGTCATATGATAAGTCATTTGTCCAAATCAAAAGGATTACAGTTTTTCCTTAGTTGAATTGCTGGAAATCGTATAGTCTGTGGCTTTAACGTTCTATGTATTTTGACAAATCTAATTTAGTTCCGGGCATTGCATTACATATTTAATTTTTACATATATTTTTTTACACATATAGAGAATTCTTCATCTTCAATACTGCAGCTCCATATAAAATAAAGAGCTCTGTAATGAGTCAATTGATTCTTGCTCACCTATAAAACTTTATTAAAAAAACATAAAAAAATTCTGCATTTTAAGTTACATGGCATAAATAGAATACGAGACACTTAAAACAGTACAATACATTTTTTCATAATAGAAACTGAAATGTTAATGTGATTTAAGAAAACATCTAAGAGCTAGAGTTGTTGTACAGTAATTAACAATTGTTCTCCCTAATAGAATCTTTGTTCAGTCTATTTTTCACAGCCTGAAAGTCCAGGATGTGTGAATTTACTTAGGATGAAATGAGTACCAGGACCTATTTTAATCCACTCCATTCCAATAACTAATTAATTGGTGTAATCAAGCTGGTTGTACAAAGTGTTCATATGTGCAAATACAGTATATGGGCCATCAGTTCAGCCATCTTATGCCTCCAATGGGGCTCTGCTAGGTACGATGTGCCAACAAAATATGAGGTGATGAAATCAACAGGGCATAGCCACAATAGCCAGGATGATCAACTTAAAAAATATATATTCAAAGCCCATGGGCTCCTGGATAGGACATTAGGCTATGTTTCCCTTGGAGGTTTCACTCCAGTGTCTTTCTAGTGATCTTGCCTGTAGGTTTCTGGATTCTATGTATGGCCAACCCAGATCTGTCTCCATTTGATCTGTATCTCTAGAGTACCACAGTATGAGTCATAATACCCATAAAACCTAGCGGTCAAACAGGGAAATGGTTCCAATCAATTTTACACCATTACATTTTCCCCATAGGGGAATTTAGAAATACTTCAAATAAGGGCTGTGTTTTGTGTATGCTTACCCTGGCATGACGTTTTGATAACCTTGTAAATATCTCTCAGACAAGGTGACTTTTATCCATACATTCACCTGTATTTACCCTCAACAAATGAAATGCTAATTAGCTGCCAGTGTGGCTATGATTTAAAGAAAACAAAAAGTAACCTTTATTAAACTAGGCAAGTCAGTTAAGAACAAATTATTATTTACAATGACGGCCTACACCGGCCAAACCTGGACGACGCTGGGCCAATTGTGCGCCGCACTATGGGACTCCGTATCACAGCCGGTTGTGATATGGCCTAGATTCGAACCAGGGTGTCTGTCGTGATGCCTCAAGCACTGGGATGCAGTGCCTTAGACCGCTGCAGCACTCGGGAGGCAAAATAACATATAGAACAAAATGCCATTGGGATCTGGACGAGACTGCTGAATCGAGTCAAAGGTAAGCATCTCTGGATTAACAATCTAAATGTTTGCTAAATGTAGTTATTCATGAATTGGGTACATTTCTTTACATTTACCTGTTAGCAAAGGTGCCAGCTATAGATGACGTGCAGGAGCACGCAGGGATTTGTAGTCTTGCATGATGACTACTTTGATGCTAATTAGCATTTTCGCATCTGAGAGTAAATAGACCTGAATATATTGATAATTTTTGTTTTTTATTTATTATTTCACCTTTATTTAATCAGGTAGGCTAGTTGAGAACAAGTTCTCATTTACAACTGCGGCCTGGCCAAGATAAAGCAAAGCAGTGCGACAAAAACAACACAGTGTAACACATGGGATAAACAAACATACAGTCAATAATACAATAGAAAAATATGTATACAGTGTGTGCAAATGAAGTAAGGAGGTAAGGCAATAAATAGGCCAATAGTGGCAAAGTAATTATAATTGAGCAATTTACACTGGATATATGTGCAGATGAGGATGTGCAAGTAGAAGTACTGGTGTGCAAAAGAGCAGAAAAACAATAACAAATATGGTGATGAAGTAGATTGTTGGATGGATGGGCTATTTACAGATGGGCTGTGTACAGCTGCAGTGCTCTGACAGCTGATGCTTAAAGTTAGTGAGGGAGATACAGTTGAAGTCAGAAGTTTACATACACCTTAGCCAAATACATTTAAACTCAGTTTTTCACAATTCCTGACATTTAATCCTAGTAAAAAGTCCTCGTCATAGATCAGCTAGGATCACCACCTAATTTTAAGAATGTGAAATGTCAGAATAATAGTAGAGAGAATGATTTATTTCAGCTTTCTTTCATCACATTGCCAGGGGGTCAGTAGTTTACATACACTCAATGAGTATTTGGTAGCACTGCCTTTTTAAATTGTTTAACTTGGGTCAAATGTTTCGGGTAGCCTTGCACAAGCTTCCCACAATAAGTTGTGTGAATTTTGGCCCATTCCTCCTGACAGAGCTGGTGTAACTGAGTCAGGTTTGTAGGCCTCCTTGCTCGCACACACTTTTTCAGTTCTGCCCACAATTTGGTCAGGGCTTTCTGATGGCCACTCCAATACATTGACTTTGTTGTCCTTAAGCCATTTTGCCACAACAACGGAAGCATGCTTGGGGTCATTGTCCATTTGGAAGACCCATTTGTGACCAAGCTTTGACTTCCTGTCTTGAGATGTTGCTTCAATATATACACATAATTTTCTTCCCTCCTGATGCCATCTATTTTGTGAAGTGCACCAGTCCTGCAGCAAAGCACCCCCACAACATGATGCTGCCACCCCCGTGATTCACGTTTGGGATAGTGTTCTTCGGTTTGCAAGCCTCCTCCTTTTCCCTCCAAACATCAAGATGGTCATTATGGCCAAACAGTTCTATTTTTGCTTCATCAGACCAGAGGACATTTCTCCAAAAAGTATGATCTTTGTCCCCATGTGCAGTTGCAAACCGTAGTCTGGCTTTTTATGGCGGTTTTGGAGCAGTGGCTTCATCCTTGCTGAGAGGCCTTTCAGGTTATGTCGATATAGGACTCGTTTAACTGTGGATATAGATACTTTTGTACCTGTTTCCTCCAGCATTTTCACAAGGTCCTTTGCTGTTGTTCTGGGATTGATTTGCACTTTTCGCACCAAAGTACGTTCTTCTCTAGGAGACAGAACGTGTCTCTTTCCAGAGCGGTATAGACAAATGTGTGGTCCCATGGTGTTTATACTTGCGTACTATTGTTTGTACAGATTTACGTGGTACCTTCGGGTGTTTGGAAATTGCTCCCAAGGATGAACGAGACTTGTGGAGGTCTACAAATTTTTTTCTGAGGTCTTGGCTGATTTATTTTGATTTTCCCATGATGTCAAGCAAAGAGGCACTGAGTTTGAAGGTAGGCCTTGAAATACATCCACAGGTACACCTCCAATTGACTCAAAATATGTCAATTAGCCTATCAGAAGCATCTAAAGCCATGACATAATTTTCTGGAATTTTCCAAGCTGTTTAAAGGCACAGTCAACTTAGTGTATGTAAACTTCTGACACACTGGAATTGTGATAGTGAATTATAAGTTAAATAATCTGTCTGTAAACAATTGTTGGAAAAATTACTTGTGTCATGCACAAAGTAGATGTCCTAACCGACTTGCCAAAACTATAGTTTGTTAACAAGAAGTTTGAGGTTGAAAAACGAGTTGTAATGACTCCAACCTAAGTGTATGTAAACCTCCGACTTCAACTGTATAAGTCTCCAACTTCAGTGATTTTTGCAATTCGTTCCAGTCATTGGCAGCAGACAACTGGAAGGAAAGGCGGCCAAAGGAGGTGCTGGCTTTGGGGATGACCAGTGAAACTTACCTGCTGGAGCGCGTGCTACCGGTGGGTGTTGCTATGGTGACCAGTGAGCTGAGATAAGGCAGAGCTTTACCTAGCAAAGACTTATAGATGACCTATAGCCAAGTAGGTTTTGGCGACAAATATGTAGCGAGGACCAGCCAACAGGACGCAGTGGTGGGTAGTATATGAGGCTTTGGTGACAAAACGGATGGCACTGTCATAGATCGCATCCAGTTTGCTGAGTAGAGTGTTGGAGGCTAAATGACATCGTTGAAGTCAAGGATCGGTAGGATGGTCAGTTTTACCTGGGTATGTTTGGCAGCATGAGTGAAGGAGGCTTTGTTGCGAAATACGAAGCCAACTCTACATTTAACTTTGGATTGGCGATGCTTAATGTGAGTCTGGAAGGACAGTTTACAGTCTAGCCAGACACCTAGGTATTTGTAGTTGTCCACATATTCTAAGTCAGAGTAGTGACGCTAGTCGGGCAGGAGGGTGCGGGCAGCAATCGGTTGAAGAGCATGCATTTAGTTTTACTTGCATTTTAGGGCAGTTGGAGGCCACGGAAGGAGTGTTGTATGACGTTGAAGCTCATCTGGAGGTTTGTTAACACAGTGTCCAAAGAAGGGCCAGATGTATACAGAATGGTGTCGTCTGAGTAGAGGTGGATCAAAGAATCACCCGCGGCAAGAGCGACATCATTGATATATACATAGAAAAGAGTCGGCCCGAGAATTCAACCCTGTGGCACCCCCATAGAGACTGCCAGAGACAACAGGCCCTCCGATTTGACACACTGAACTCTGAGAGATAGTTGGTGATCCAGGCGAGGCAGTCTTTTGAGAAACCAAGGCTGTTGAGTATGCCTATTAATAATATGGTTATTGACAGAATTTTAAAACCTTGGCCAGGTCGATGAAGACGGCTGCACAGTACTGTATTTTATCGATGGCGGTTATGATATCGTAGGAATCTCAGATGATACGAAAGAGAGGTTGAACAGACTAGTAATAGGGGTTGCAACAATGGCGGCGGATAATTTTAGAAAGAGACGGTCCAGATTGTCCAGTCCAGCTGATTTGTAGGGATCCAGATTTTGCAGCTCTTTCAGAACATCAGCTGTCTGGATTTGGGTGAAGGAGAAGCAGGGAGGGGGGCTTGGGCCAGTTGCTGTGAGGAGTGCAGAGCTGTTGGCCGGGGTTGGGGTAGCCAGGTGGAAAGAATGGCCAGCCATAGAGAAATGCTTATTGAAAGTCTCGATTATCATGGATTTATCAGTGGTGACAGTGTTTCCTAGTCTCAGTGCAGTGAGCAGCTGGGAGGAGGTACTCTTATTCTCCATGGACTTTACAGTCTCAAACTTTTTGGAATTAGTGCTGCAGGATGCAAATTTCTGCTTGAAAAAGCTAGCCTTTGCTATCCTAACTGACTGTGTGTATTGGTTCCTGACTTCCCTGAAAAGTTGCATAACGCGGGGACTGTTCGAAGCTAGTGTAGTACACCACAGGGTGATTTTGTGCTGGTCAAGGGCAGTAGTCTGGAGTGAACCAAGGACTATATCTGTTCTTAGTTTATTATATTTTTGAAAGGGGCATGCTTATTTAAGATGGTGAGGAAAGCACTTTTAAAAGAACAACCAGGCATCCTCTACTGACGGGTTGAGGTCAATATCCTTCCAGGATACCTGGGCCAGGTCGATTAGAAAGACCTGCTCGCAGAAGTGTTTTAGGGAGCGCTTGACAGTGATGAGGGGTGGTCCGAGAATGATTTACATGGTTATCAAAACACCACGCCAGGGTAAGCCTACACGAATCACAGCCCTTATTTTAAGTGTTTCTAAAATCCCCTATGGGTAAAATGAATGGTGGAAAAACAATTGGAACCATTTCCCTATTTGACTGGTAGGTTTTATGGGTATTATGATACCACTGTGGGGCTCTATAGTTTCTCTCACTTGTGATTGGATACCTTTCATTTAACAAGGGATTGGCCATACATAAAACTGTATGATCCAATCATAAATTACAATTACTTCCCTTCCCCAGTCGCTCAAGTGACTTATTTCAACAATGAATAGTGAGACATTCTCACACTTTAAAATGTGTAGAGTATGCTTCAATTGCTGAGTGTAGACTACCACTTCTGGCAGGTTGCTACAAAGGCAATCCTATGAAGAGACCATTCATGAAGTACAGGTGCTCCTTACATAGGTCAACAGTAATGTTGAGAATCAGCTGGGTATTATTGATAAGTTATCAATTTCCCTAAATCAGGCAATAAGCATTGTGAGGGGTGCAACTGCTAATATGGAAGAAGTTGGTAACCCAGTGATGCTAGACTGAAGACAGACAACTCCATGGGGAAGGACTTGGGTTTCACATTGCCTTGTGGGAACACAAACCGCCATTGCCTAATTTTGTCACCATGATCTGCGTCAACAATAGTGCACAGAAATGTGTGTGCAAAGAGAGACATGGGCTGCAGTCAGACTCAGAGCATGTAGCAAATGCAATCTGTGAGGAAACTTAACACATATTGCATCCTAGGGGAGTTGATAAAAAGTCAATCAGATACAGATCTTACTCAATGCTCCATTGACTTGGTTACCTGCCAGTCATGTCAGTAGTTTCTTTCAATCCAATAGCTATTCTTATTATTATGAAGTGATGGTTTACATATTAGCTGGGAGCTGTTACAAATCTGTATGCTATATTCAAACAAAATGTGATTAAAGCTGCACTAGTCATGTACAACACAATGTATACAGTGTCTGTCTGTCTGCTCAGTTCAATAAACTATAAAGATATAAGGGTCAAGTTCTTTCACTTTGTCCCATTTAGCTATTCCTACTGCATGAATATGTCCCATCTGTATTCCTTAGCATGGGTCTTAAATTAAGAGACAGGTGGTTGTGAAACTGTATATGTTCAGGTATTTTAGTCTCCAATTGTCTGATATTGAAAAACTCCTAATCCTGACCAGATTCTGGTCCAATATATCTTTTATACCCCAAGGATGGTGTTGGGAAGGGGTGCGTGCTGAGCAGGGAGGCAATGTTTTTCGCTTGATGTGCAGATTAGGAAATTCCCTGTCTGGTACGGAAACCCATTATGAACATCTGACCCCCCCCCCACCAAGAATCATTCAGCAAGTGTAACTAAAGTCACCATCACTCACTCCGATTACAGCAGTTGTGGGCGATGGCATGCCGTTGTGTGAATGAGTCTCCCCTTAGTATCCCCTTACAAAAAAGAAAAACGTGAATGATAAAACACGTGATCAAAAAAATCCCAAGGAGCACGTGGAGAAAACTGTAAATCCATGATTTTTCAATTGTCTTCAGAAAGATAAAATTACAAGGCCACTACAGACCAGACCCCGCGCCACCGACTGTCTACCAACCATGCACTGTTTTGGAAATGGGGCAGCTGTGAGAAGATGATAATGTTACGATTATAAAACTAGAGTGATAGGGAGACTTGGGTTCCAATTGCTGGCGATAACTCTTGGTCGCGTACCTGAAACTTTTTTGCGTCAGGCACATCCTCCAGAGAGCCAGCCAGCCCAGGCATGAGGTCAGGAGAAATCACATCCCGGACACAAGCAGTCATGTGAAATAAAATAAATCCAGGGCCCGGAGCAGTCAGAGGATAATGTAAGAGTCTGAAGGGAGACTCACATTGTGAAATAAGCATACTGATGGATTCTATTAAAATGTAAATGTTTCAAGTTAAACTGTAGTTTGTTTGTATCCTGTGTAGTGAATGATTACTGTGAGTATTAATGGAGTTTAGGCCATGAAACTGTGTGTATGCTAATTTTGAAACCATGAACTAATTAGAGAAGAGGAAATTGCCTAGGATCAGACAGCAGGGTGAGGCCTAGAACAGAAGATGGACGAGGTGGGATTCTGACATCTGGCTAAACAAAAAGAGGACAATAGGCATTCCACAGGGGAGCCAGAGGGAAAATCATTGGGGTCATAAAATGTATAGCTAGGGAGATGACGCCTACAAGGGAAGAGTATAAAATGTGTTGTGAACTTTCTAAATGCATGCACTCAGCTGACTGTATCCTTGGTATTAAACACTTTACATTTCTGAGCTTTGTCTTAATTCGTTATTGCAATAGTATTTCTCTATTTAACAATACCTACAGTCAAGAGTGATTCATGTTAGTTACATCTGTAAATTATAACATAGAACCATTCTATCTGCAATGATTGAATTCCAACTTTAGTCATAAAGAACAGCATTTAAATGTGAGCTACACGTCATGTGATGGGAGGCATTGGCATTTGATAAAATGCACCCATTGCATTCTTATACCATGGTGGCATCATAGTTTGTACATTTTTGTACAAACTATGATGCCACCAGGGTATAAGAATGCAATGGGTGCATTTTATCAAATGCCAATGCTGTAGTCTCATCCTAGGAGTAGGCCTACCAACTGACACTGAATGATCAGATTCAGCATAGATAGATATGGTCTGGCAGACAGAGGATGCCCCATCCAGACCACTGGTGGGTGATGAGTTAGAGCACCTGATCAACACTAATTCTAGACTAGGTGTTAGTCCAACAGTCCTCCTGGAGAACTTGGGCGAGCACGTTTTGCATTGCCCTGTCCCCTGGCTGTTGCTTGAGTGGGCGAAGTTAACACCTACTTTGAAGCCAGTAGAATGCCCCGCTCAAAACAGCCGGCGAGTCTGGCTCAGTCAAAAACAAAACAAAATGTACACGGTAGAGACATACTAACTTATGGTCATTGATTAACAAACATTATAACATCCATTTGCATCAGAGGCAAACTGAGTAGTTTTACTTTGCTGTTTGTCATTAGTTATAAAAACAGTAACAATTGTTTCTCTCTTTCTGACATTTTCCCATCATCTGTCGGTTTATAGTTAGTATTGACTTTCACTGCTCCCAGCTCTACAATTCTCCACTTTCGCCACTTAACATAGTCCGGCGTCCCACAGCTGTTCAAAACGAGCACGCCCCTTCTCGCTTTTGTGGAGCAATAGGTAAGGATGCTTCTAAGGTTGACTGTTTTCGATGTGTGCAGAGGGTCCCTGATTCAAGCCCAGGTTTGGACGAGAGGGACGAAAGCAACACTGTTACACAAACACACCTGAATCAGCCAATCAAGGTCTTGAGGAACAGTGCGCATATTCACAAAACACTTCTTATGCAAAAACTTAAGAAGCTTCTTAAAAAATATATAATAAAGTTCATAAGATAGTTCATTAGTGCAATTCCTCAACAATATCTTAAGATTGAATGATTTTCCTACAAACTTCTCAAATATCTTGTTAGAATCTTCTTAAGATGTTTGTTCCTAGGCAACAGGCAATCATGTTAGCATATTTCTTACTGAGATTACTGTTCTAAAACATTTTATTACTTTATTTTGATTTATTTTACCTTTATTTAACTAGGAAAGTCAGTTTGTGAGTGTATTAAACAAGTTAAATTGATTTCATGAGCATATTCTCTCACTGCCCTGAGTTTAAGACAAGGGTTCAGCTATCTTATAATTAAGAACAAATCCCATAACTTTTTGCTTAAGGTGAAACATAAGAAATAACGCAGAACCTTTCCAATAAACTTTGAGGAATAGCAACGTTGCTTTACTTTCTTCATAAATCTATAGTTGAGGAAAAAATGGCAGTTAAGAAATAAGAAATTAAGGCTTTGTGAATCTGGGCGAAGGTCCAAGGAGGGTTAGCCACCCCGTTCTAGAATGGTTGGTTGAAAATCACAGATCAGCTCTTAGACATAAACAAACTGCACAAAAACTGAAATATCACATTTACATAAGTACTTTGTTGAAGCACCTTTGGCAGCAAATTACAAACTTGAATCTTCTTGGGTATGACGCTATAAGCTTGGCACACCTGTATTTGGGGAGTTTCTCCCAATCTTCTCTGCAGGGCCTCTCAAGTTCTGTCAGGTTGGATGGGGAGCGTCGCTTCACAGCTATTTTCAGGTGTCTCCAGAGATGTTAGATCATTTTCAAGTCCGGGCTCTGGCTAGGCACTCAAAGTCCTGAAGCCACTCCAGCATTTTCTTGGCTGTGTGCTGGTTCTGTTGGAAGGTGAACCTTTGCCCCAGTTGGAGGTCATGAGCGCTCTGGAGCAGGTTTTCATCAAGGAGCTCTCTGTACTTTGCTCAGTTCCTCGATCCTGACTAGTCTCCCAGTCCCTGCCGTTGAAAAAACATCGCCACAGCATGAAGATGCCACCACCAGGCGGGTTGTCATGTGCCTTTTAGTGAAGAGTGGCTTCCGTCTGGCCACTCTACCATAAAGGCTTGATTGGTGGAGTGCTGCAGAGGTTGTTGTCCTTCTGGAACCTTCTCCCATTTCTACAGAGGAACTCTGGAGCTCTGTCAGAGTGACCATCGGGTTCTTGGTCACCTCCCTGACCAAGGCCCTTCTCCCCCAATTGCTCAGTTTGGCTGGGCGGACAGCTCTAGGAAGAGTCTTGGTGCCTCCAAACTTCTTCCATTTAAGAATGATGGAGGCCACTGTGTTCTTGGGGACCTTCAATGCAGCAGACATTTTTTTTGGTGCCACTCCCAGATGTGTGCCGACACAATCCTGTCTCAGAGCTCTACGAACAATTCCTTCAACCTCATGGCATGGTTTTTCTCTGGCATGCACTGTCAACAGTGGGACATTAAACAGGTGTGTGCCTTTCCAAATCATGTTCAATCAATTGATTTTACCACAGGTGGACTCCAATCAAGTTGTAGAAACATCAAGGATGATCAATGGAAACAGGATGCACCTGAGCCCAATTTCAAGTCTTATAGTAAAGGATCTGAATTTATATATATTTTTATTTAAACACGGCAAATAATTTAAGAACAAATTCTTATTTACAATGACGGCCTACCCCGGAAGACGCTGAGCCAATTGTGCACCACCCTATGGGACTCCCAATCATGGCTGGATGTGAAACAGCCTGAATACTTACGTAAATTAGGTATCCTTTTTTATTTTTAATACATTTGCAAAAATATCTAAAAACCTGTTCTCACTTTGTCATTATGGGGTATTGTGTGTAGATTGATGATTTTTTAAAATTTAATCCATTTTAGAATAAGGCTGTAACGTAACAACATGTGGAAAAAGGGGAGTCTGAATACTTTCTGAATGCAATGTATGTGTAGGCCAAGGGAATCCTAACCCATGTGTCTAAACCAATGACCATCAAGTAGTTTCCAGGCAATAAGGAACGTTTATTGCAGTTTCTTGTCCACATATTGTAGGACATAGGCCTACACAACTATAATTTTAGCAGCTCAAACAATGCAACGAAACGGGTATTTCACTACGAGAATCACACAAATGCATTGGATCCAACTGTAAAAGGGAGTAGAAAGTCATGACTTGATTAGATTCCTCCAAGGGTACACCATGTTCCTAGGGGGACTCATATTCTCTCAACCCAGATGGCAACACAGAAGGCGACAGACAGTCCTCTGAACACCTCCAATATTAGCCTCCACTTTAAAAATAGCCAGTCATCATATGAAATCAATAATGTCACTTAGAAGCGACTGAGTGTGTGTTGGCAGGGCAAGTCCCTTCTAGGATTAACACCCCACTTGTGGCCTTGGGGCTCTGTAACCGTAACCGATACGGCTCATGCTTGCTCACATGGACGCTTGAGGAACATGGACATTTGAGATATGAAGTAAAAACTGCCCATGGGAGATAACATAGTATCCCCAAAGTCCTTAAGGAAGCAGCCTGGACAGGTTTATCCAAATTCTAGTCCCCCTATAATCTCTTTAGGCTAGTTGCTGAAATTGATTCCATGAGTAATTAATGGCAAGGGGAAAACAAATCTATAGTAGGTCTTGATGTATAGCAACACATGTATGAAAGATTACATCTTTAAAATGCTAAATGTATTTGCGGCATACATAGTCAAGTATGATTCAATAACTGTCTCTACAGTGAATTGTGTGTAAACCTAAGTAGACTTTCCAGCTACAAATGGATTAACAGTGCCATCAGGTGGCCTTGAAGAGATGCAAAGGCAGCCCAAGAAAGGGAGAAGAGGGCAAACACTCACACACACACACACACACACACACACACACACACACACACACGTCTCCTTTAAAAATACTTACAGTGGGGCAAAAAAGTATTTAGTCAGCCACCAATTGTGCATGTTCTCCCACTTAAAAAGATGAGAGAGGCCTGTAATTTTCATCATAGGTACACTTCAACTATGACAGACAAAATGAGAAAATAAAATCCAGAAAATCACATTGTAGGATTTTTTATGAATTTATTTGCAAATTATGGTGGAAAATAAGTATTTGGTCAATAACAAAAGTTTATCTCAATACTTTGTTATATACCCTTTGTTGGCAATGACAAAGGTCAAAAGTTTTTTGTAAGTCTTCACAAGGTTTTCACACATTCCCATTCCTCCATGCAGATCTCCTCTAGAGCAGTGATGTTTTGGGGATGTTGCTGGGCAACACGGGCTTTCAACTCCATCCAAAGATTTTCTATGGGGTTGAGATCTGGAGACTGGCTAGGCCACTCCAGGACCTTGAAATGCTTCTTACGAAGCCACTCCTTCGTTGCCCGGGTGGTGTGTTTTGGATCATTGTCATGCTGAAAGACCCAGCCACGTTTCATCTTCAATGCCCTTGCTGATGGAAGGAGGTTGTCACTCAAAATCTCACGATACATGGCCCCATTCATTCTTTCCTTTACACGGATCAGTCGTCCTGGTCCCTTTGCAGAAAAACAGCCCCAAAGCATGATGTTTCTACCCCCATGCTTCAAAGTAGGTATGGTGTTCTTTGGATGCAACTCAGCATTCTTTGTCCTCCAAACACGACGAGTTGAGTTTTTACCAAAAAGTTATATTTTGGTTTCATCTGACCATATGACATTCTCCCAATCTTCTTCTGGATCATCCAAATGCTCTCTAGCAAACTTCAGACGGGCCTGGACATGTACTGGCTTAAGCAGGGGGACACGTCTGGCACTGCAGGATTTGAGTCCCTGGCGGCGTAGTGTGTTACTGATGGTAGGCTTTGTTACTTCGGTCCCAGCTCTCTGCAGGTCATTCACTAGGTCCACCCGTGTGGTTCTGGGATTTTTGCTCACTGTTCTTGTGATCATTTTGATCCCACGGGGTGAGATCTTGCGTGGAGCCCCAGATCGAGGGAGATTATCAGTGGTCTTGTATGTCTTCCATTTCCTAATACTTGCTCCCACAGTTGATTTCTTCAAACCAAGCTGCTTACCTATTGCAGATTCAGTCTTCCCAGCTTGGTGCAGGTCTACAATTTTGTTTCTGGTGTCCTTTGACAGCTCTTTGGTCTTGGCCATAGTGGAGTTTGGAGTGTGACTGTTTGAGGTTGTGGACAGGTGTCTTTTGTACTGATAACAAGTTCAAACAGGTGCCATTAATACAGGTAACGAGTGGAGGAAAGAGGAGCCTCTTAAAGAAGATACAGGTCTGTGAGAGCCTGAAATCTTGCTTGTTTGTAGGTGACCAAATACTTATTTTCCACCATAATTTGCAAATAAATTCATTGAAAATCCTACAATGTGATTTTCTGGATTTTTTTTCTCATTTTGTCTGTCATAGTTGAAGTGTACCTATGATGAAAATTACAGGCCTCTCTCATCTTTTTAAGTGGGAGAACTTGCACAATTGGTGGCTGACTAAATACTTTTTTGCCCCACTGTATGTCAGAAACCTAGCTTGGCAAAGAAGCCTCAGAGAGCAGAGTATCACTACAGAAAAACAATGAAAGTCTTTAAAGTCTAGTTTTTAATTGAATACATTGTGAACCTTGACATTCTCACTTAAATTCTGACTGTCGTCATTCAAAAATGAAATGAACCTCGTCATTTAGTTGTTCTTGAAATGTCATATTTTGGGAAGCTTCACTGGGAATTCAAAAATCTAATATATTTTCTGAGCATCATGAAACAGCTGACATTTCACTTCTTGCATAAAGAAAACGATGGAAAACTTCATAGAATTTGTTAAATCATATTGAAGAGACGAAAAAGAAAGTATCAGATTTAAAAATATATATATTTCACTAACATGGATGTTGCATGGGAGATCATTAATAGGACGTTGTCTAGAGAAGAGCACTCTGGATTTGACACTGTACGTGGACGCAGCAACCTTTCAGCAGCTGCATCAGTTATCACCAACAACAGATTCAGTGTGACTCATCCTGAGGAAAATTACCTCTTCACGTGGTGCAGATCGCTATGCTGTGCGTATTGTCGCTCACTGATTTTTTGGCATTATTTTCCTTGGCTGCAATCTTCTAATTAAATGAGAAAGTATGATCAAATCTGCTTGTAGAAGACTGGAGACGGTCTCAAGACCATGAACGGATCATGGTAGTTTCAATGTAGCCCTATGCATGTCTTGAACCACAAGTAAAGTAATGTCATTTTTTTTACACCTTTATATGTATTTTAAAATAAAATTAAGTTTTCAGTATGTTCCTTGAATATATATTTTATAGCTCTTCTTTTAAAAGTTTAACTGTCAAACATTGGGGTTTTCTTTTCATAGCCTCTATACCAATGCTATAGAATGTGTCACCATCCATGCAGGAATATCAATAAAACCCATGTGTGGGAGATCAGTAAACCTCTTGTGCACATTACATTATCATTACCTAATACCCTGTCTAAAATAACATTCATGGAAATAGCTCACGTCAAAGAAAAGGAAAGTGTTGAGCCCTACTGTGACTTCTAAAAGCACTGTTGCTAAATACATACTATATAGAAATTCAAACTCAACTCTGGACTGAGAAGCCATTCACCGTTCCCCTTTAAATCAGGAACTGATTTAGACCTATGCCACCAGGTGGGTGCAATTAATTATCAGGTATAACAGAAAACCAGCAAGCTCCGGACCTCGTACGGTAAGAGTTGCGTACCCCTGCTATATAGTTATATTAGTTACACATTTCAAATATGGACAGTGCAGGGATATTTTACCCCCGATCATCTTGATAAAGGACCATACCAGACAATTATATTTTAAACACAGTTGTATTTAATGGATTACATAAAATTGGAAACAAATAACAGTAGGCTTCACCAACATTCAATTTCCATTCATACAACGTGTTCGGTAAATTGCCACAGTAGATGTGTCTTAGTAAACAAGGAAATATTTTATTTCAGGTGTATGGAATGAATGCCAAAGAACAAATCTCCCATGGTCTGCTCAAAGTAGGACTAAGTTGTTCCGATGGTAATACCCACCAGAGGGCAGAGAGTAATAGGATACGGCGCGTGTCAAATTTGATTGATTGCTGACCTTATGACATGTACAGAATATGTGCCCCCGCCCCGCCCCCCTGTTCGTGTGGTCATGTGTTAGAGGGTGTTTGAACTTTTGGGGCCCATGCCCCCCCTACACCCCCCAGTTTTATCTCCCTTATGGTTGTTATCTATGAAGCAGGAATGTCTGGGGCTATAGATAGCGCTGGGGCCTCAGCATTATAAATGGCCAGAACAAGCCATTTTTTAAGACCTGAATATTAAGCATCTAAAAATATGTCTACAAGGGGAATTCTCGGAGTGCTCTGTAGCTCATGTCACGAACCCAACGCCAAAAGCTTGGAGGATATTTTGGTAGAGGCTCCCGAATGTTTTAACGGATTTCTGTGTACAAGCGAGGGCCATATTTCGTACATATTCAACCCGGAGGAATCTACGGTTAAGATATTCACAGACAGCGTGTCCCAACCCTTTTATCGTGCAGAACCCGAGCCTTTTTCTCTAGCGCTAAGGATGCGAGAATGGCTTAAAATAAGGCTAGCTTTGTGTCAAATGGAACGTGCCCTGAGTGCTTCAATGCTGCCAGGATATGCGCTGGAAGAACAAGTCTGTGGACGTCAGGACCTAATGGCCCTGAGAGTCACATCCATGCGTTGTAAATAGAATCCGGTTACCGTTTTGTGTTGTCTTTATTTATATATGTGTTCATAATAAATACTTAAAGATTGTGGATATTGTATACCGTACAATACATCTTCATTTTTTAAAGAAAAGTAAATGTTTATTTCCCACAGTTTGTTGTTTTCTTGTGGTGTTATAACGTACATTGTTAATCAATTGGTGAAAACATCCCTAAAAACCTGATGGTATAATAGCGTTGGTCTATTGATTATGAATAGGCCTAATTGTTCATTCTTCTAAATCATTTATTACAGAAGAGCTCTGCCCATTTCTACACAAATATATATTAGTTAACTTTTTTTCACAGCTTATTTTCAACTAACCAAGGGTGTGGTGCTTTTATTCAAACCGTTTTTAATCCAATTAAATCACATCCCTTTTATCGTGCAGAACCCGAGCCTTTTTCTCTAGCGCTAAGGATGCGAGAATGGCTTAAAATAAGGCTAGCTTTGTGTCAAATGGAACGTGCCCTGAGTGCTTCAAGGCTGCCAGGATATGCGCTGGAAGAACAAGTTCAGGGACGTCAGGACCTAATGGCCCTGAGAGTCACATCCATGGGCTATACCCCGGACTCCAGAGTGACAATTTTAGCATGTGAACAATTTGACAGGTCAAATGCTACGAAAACGGTCAGTCCATATGTATCCTCCAAAGCATGCAAGGATGTAAATGTTTTTCAAATAATGTTCAGTTTTAAATGGCGCGATTACCACATTTTCCGAACCCTGATGAATAAGCTGGACAGTCTTTTCGAAAATCGTGAACAATTACGACGATGGCCTAGGTTATCGTTGAGACATACCCCGGAACAACATATGTTATCGTTGAGACATACACCGGAAGAACAACAAGTTCGAAGGCGGATCTTTCCCTGGCAGGAAAGTGGACAGAGCTTCGACGGAGCGCGGAAAAGACTTTGTGATGGGGAATTGGAAACGGATAATGTTCAGGGCTAACAGGACCCCATATATCTGTAAGAAATAGTTCAAATAAATGTTGAATTATAACGTGTGTTAAAATGTAGGTGTTAATTTTTGAAAAATGTATACCCCCCCCATTTAACTAATCAAATCAAATCAAATTTTATTTGTCACATACACATGGTTAGCAGATGTTAATGCGAGTGTAGCGAAATGCTTGTGCTTCTAGTTCCGACAATGCAGTGATAACCAACAAGTAATCTAACTAACAATTCTAAAACTACTGTCTTATACACAGTGTAAGAAGATAAAGAATATGTACATAAGGATATATGAGTGAGTGATGGTACAGAGCAGCAAACAGTAGATGGTATCGAGTACAGTATATACATATGAGATGAGTATGTAGACAAAGTAAACAAAGTGGCATAGTTAAAGTGGCTAGTGATACATGTATTACATAAGGATGCAGTCGATGATGTAGATGATGTAGAGTACAGTATATACGTATGCATATGAGATGAATAATGTAGGGTAAGTAACATTATATAAGGTAGCATTGTTTAAAGTGGCTAGTGATATATTTACATCATTTCCCATCAATTCCCATTATTAAAGTGGCTGGAGTTGGGTCAGTGTCAATGACAGTGTGTTGGCAGCAGCCACTCAATGGTGGCTGTTTAACAGTCTGATAGCCTTGAGATAGAAGCTGTTTTTCAGTCTCTCAGTCCCAGCTTTGATGCACCTGTACTGACCTCGCCTTCTTCTCTCAAGCTAGGGTCTGGCGCAGACAACTGTAAGATCTGAAAAAAAACATGTATTATTTTATAGTCTATTCCTACATTGGGTATGTTATGAACATTACGTTTTATTAAAGTTTGTAATAATGTACAAAGACCTGCATCCAAGGTTTTTTTATTTTTACATAAAACACGTGTGCTGCATGTTTAAATATTATTCAAATGGGTTACTTAATTCAAACATGTCTTAAAGGTTGTACGAAATATTTTGGAATTCAATAAAAGGAATGTTTAAAAACGGTATCTCACCCTTTAACTATGGGAAAAACCTATTTAACAACGTCTTCCAACTCTGTCACGAAGTAAAATAGAATCCGAGTGTTTGTGTGTGTGTGGGGAGGGGTCTTGAGGCGGAGCAACAGGCGTGTGTGTGTGTGTGTGTGTGTGTGTGAAAATCCTAAGGTTGGGGGGTCCCAGAACTCTTTTCTGTAGAGAACCGTTTGAAACCAAGGTGTGCACTATCATGCATAAGGCATGTCGAGATATCAGCCGAACAGCGGGGGTTAAACATAGATATCTCTAATCTGCGGCCCCCACACACCCCGTTTGCAGACAGAATGTCACGACATCCCCTCCTGTTGTTGGCGTGTAGCATACATCTCTCAAAAAACTCATTCCGAACTTTTAGATAGTTAGGGACAGAACTATTTTTTAACGTTGTCAGCATTGCTTTAGCGCAAACATAAAGGCCCGAATATTGAGCTGCACGGACAGATTAAAATAATAATAATAATATTCGGAATAAGGGAATCTCGCATAATGGATATTTCTGGAGGTGAGTAAATGAAAAAAACATATTTTAAGATTTGTTTGAATATTATTGGAATATTAAACCCTAGTTATTTGGGTATTTCAGGCCAAAAGCCCAATATAGGTTAAAAAAAAAAGTGTAGATATAGCGTATAACTGTTAACATTGTCTAATGGAATCTAGGATCCCCGACATTTACGCAGCTTTTACGCGATTTACCTGATCTGGAACATGATGGGGGTTCGCAGGAGCAAAAGTCTGGCAGACAATCACCAACGGCCTTTTTTCGTTGTAAGTCCTTATAATTAAACACATACCCAAGAAATATTTATATATAAACATTTTAAAAATAGGTTGTACTATTTTTTAAACTATTTTTTATGTATTTACAGCCGACATACAGCCCTTTATGATAAAGGATGCGTTACGGACAGCTGACACGCAGGACTTTGATGCAATTCTACCGTTCACTGTGGCCCAAGTACACTGCTCAGAATCAAGCCCACCCGAAAACTACTGTTGGGCCGGGAACTTGCTGCTTCACGAGCCGGCGCTCCAGGGACAAGGTATGGGACCATTATACAGCTTTGTTATTAGTTATCAGCCTTTTTATTAGTTATAGATCTGTTGATAGCCTATGTTAAAACAAGGACAAATAATGTTTTTTCAGACTGCCCGGAGACAGACCCAGCAGAATCTGGAACGCTAGAGGGAAAAAGTCACACACCCCCGGTTTCGGCGATTCGTCACAACAAGCGCCAAAAAAGCCGAGGTATTTTAACTATGTACTGTTAATATATATTATTATAACGGAAAGGTATTTGACATTTGTATGTAGCTAACATATATATTTTTATATCTAATAACGTAATTATGTATGTATTATTTTCATTCAGACTCAGTACCGGCGAAAAACGGCACAGACGACCACATAAATCTAGAGCTGGGGGATTCCGGCGCCCCGAGCATTCCGAATGAAACACCCAAGAGACCTGTTTTTAATGACATGTCAGATGTTGATGACCAGCTATTCTGTGATGCGGCCAACCTTATAGACCCAGTCAATTCTACGGCCTCAATACCTGCAGACGAACAAGAAAGGTTTTTCACATTATTTTCCAGGGCTTTGAAATCGAGGAATGTTTTATTCCTTTTAGGTGAGCTACTGGGGGAGTTCGCCAACTACTTCCACTACGGCTACCACGAGTGCATGAAGAACCTGGTGCACTACCTGACCACGGAGGAGAGGGTTGAGACCAAAGACATCAAGTACGCAAGGATCCTGGCCTTTCTTCAGTCCAAGTCCCGGGTCGCCACCGAGCCGGTGTTCGGCTCACTGGGCGCGTTTCCAGACCAGGCAGATTATCTGTGCCAGTTGCACTCCTCCCCGGAGTCACTCCAGAGTCACAGCCCCAACGACTCCGTGTTTCAGCAGAGCCCACCCGGACACTTCTCTTGGCACAGCACGGCGCGCAGCCCGACCATCTCGTACCCAACGGTGCCGCTTTCCGCACCGACGCAACAGCACCATGGTGGCTACCTGTCACCAGTGCAAGGACTTGACCATCACTACTTCAACTTTTTCAACGGCCACCCGCACGCGAATGCGTTCAGTTTGCACAGTACGCAACATGCGTTGTAAATAGAATCCGGTTACCGTTTTGTGTTGTCTTTATTTATATATGTGTTCATAATAAATACTTAAAGATTGTGGATATTGTATACTGTACAATACATCTTCCTTTTTTAAAGAAAAGTAAATGTTTATTTCCCACAGTTTGTTGTTTTCTTGTGGTGTTATAACGTACATTGTTAATCAATTGGTGAAAACCTCCCTAAAAACCTGATGGTATAATAGCGTTGGTCTATTGATTATGAATAGGCCTAATTGTTCATTCTTCTAAATCATTTATTACAGAAGAGCTCTGCCCATTTCTACACAAATATATATTAGTTAACTTTTTTTCACATCTTATTTTCAACTAACCAAGGGTGTGGTGCTTTTATTCAAACCGTTTTTAATCCAATTAAATCACATTTTATTGGTCACATGCACACATTTAGAAGGTGTTTATTGCGGGTGTAGCGAAATGCTTGTGTTACAAGCTACAACAGTGCAGTAGCATATAATAATTCACAACAATACATCAACATCTAAAAGTAAAATAATGGAATTAAGAAATATATATAACGTCCTTAACAGGTTATTTAGAAAGTTCCAGAATATCCTAGCATTTTTGGAGCGTATGGCAATGTTAGTGGACACGGATTGTGGCCTATTTAATTGCCAGTAAGATGCTTGTTGACAAGCAACCGTGGTCCACTTATCTTTAACCTCTATAGGCAGGTGTCATGTATCGATAGGACCTTAGGACACTTACAATTAAATAAACACTGAACTAACTCACTAAACTGGGACTTCTCTTCTTCTGTGAAGGATGAACTCTTGTTAACTCAAATATGAATGATATGTTGAGGTTGACAGTTAGGCTACTCTCCTCTTCCTCATCAGACAGTTTCTTTCCTCTTCCTCATCAGTTACTCCTCTTACTTATTAAAGATATGTACCAGCATAAACATGCTGGAGGTTGCTTTTCTATGAATTGACGATTTTTAATGGCTATTGAAAGTTGAAAAAAGAAAGAAAGTCACACTCCCAAATACATATTATTCATTATAACTCATTGCTGAACTAATGTTTTGGCATCCTTCTGGGTGAAGTACAGATGTAAGACCTAAAACTGACCACCCTGTTGCAGGATTACAAAAACTTGTAGTGTGTGAGATTGAGATTGTGTGAGATTGTGAGAATGTGAGATTTAAAAACACTTCTGAGTTTGTAATTTTCACTTTTAAATGTCAGGCTTGATTTTTCCTTACAAAAATCTATCACCCCTACCAACATTTCCATTAATTATAATCCACATAATAATTCACATTTCCTGTTGCTGCAGTATTATTTTCCAGCTGTAGTGTACAGGCTCAAATTAAGATCCTACATATTTATCAATGCTTTTACTAAGTTATTTAAAGGCAGTGCATCAGTGCAACCAATGGCTATAGTGAGAGGTGTTGTCTTGTTAAGTGATGGGATAATATATATATATATTAAAATCATTGAGTAAAATAATAGCACATTATGAAATATGATTATGAAAATATTGATGACAACATATTAGGTCATACCCTCCATCACAGATTTGACAAAAGATGGGGTCAAAAGGTAAACTTTTCTTGGTTAAACACAAATTAACAAGCTGATCATATTATCCATCAGAATAGGTGATTGGAATAAGTGTAATTTTATGCAATGGTCTGTTGAACTCAAACCAAAATTAATTCTTTCCTGGGTGAAATTAAAACAAATTCAATACCATCCATCCCTAGTTTTCTCCACCTATATTTAAAAAAAGTTAACCCAGGAAAGAAGAATTTTTCGCTATATAAACTAAGTGCTGACATGAGGCAAATTTGTTTAGTTTTTGTCTTGTCTAGGGGTTTTTGTACATCTATGGGGTTTTGGTTTGTCTAGGTAAATGTATGTCTATGGTTGCCTAGATTGGTTCTCAATTAGCGGCAGCTGTTTATCGTTGTCTCTGATTGGGAACCATATTTAGGTAGCCATATTCCTTGGTTTATCTGTGGGTTATTGTCTATGTGTAGTTGCCTGTGTCAGCACTTAGTTTATATAGCGGCACATTTGTTAAGTGTTCTTCGTTTATTAAAAAGAAGTATGTATTCTCATCACGCTGCGCCTTGGTCTCCTCTATACGACGAACGTGACACCTCAAGGACCCATAATGTCCACCATGATGGATTTGTAGATGAAACTGTGTCTGTAGCATCTATGGACCAAGCTCTCTCAAGGCAATATTATATAGCACACATGCTAAGGGATATGAGTCTAGCTAATTTGTCAATTAAAGTATGGCTCAGTTTGGCTGCATGGTGACATTATTGGACAGGGAAAAACAGTAATGCAGATTCATTGGCTTATTGCTGCCATATTGTTTGAGCAAGAGTGTTGTAAAATGTTGTGTTTGAAGATGTGCATCCATAGATAGCAGCAGCGCCTTCAGAAAGTATTCACACCCCTGGACTTTTTCCACATTTTGTTGTGTTACAGCCTGACTTTCAAATAGTTTTTTTATGCCACTGATCTACACACAATACCACATATCAAATGGAATTATGTTTTTAGTCAAATTAAAAACTGAAATGTCTTGAGTCAACAATTATTCACTACAAGAGTCGATACAAGAGTCCTTCCTAACTTGGAGAGGAAGGAAACCACTCAGGGATTTCACCATGGGGCCAATGGTGATTTTAAACCAGTTACAGAATTAAATGCCTGTGATAGGAGAAAACTGAGGATGGATAAAGAACACTGTAGTTACTCCACAATACTAACCTAAATTACAGAGCGAAAAGACGAAAGCCTGCACATAATACAAATATTCCAAAACATGCATCCTGTTTGCAATAAGTCACTAAATACTGCAAAAAAATGTGGCAATGTAATTAACTTTTTGTCCTGAACACAAAACATTATGTTTGGGGCAAATCCAACACAACACATCACTGAGTACCACTCTTCATATTTATAAGCATTGTTGACGCTGTGTCATGTTATGGGTATGCTTGTCGTTGGCAAGGACTAAGCATAAAAAGAAAAGGAATAGAGCTAAGCACAGGCAAAGTCCTAGAGGAAAACCTGGTTGAGTCTGCTTTCCAGACAAATACACTTTTCAGCAGTACAATAACCTAAAACACAAGCCCAAATGCACACTGGAGTTATTTACCAAGACAACATTGAATGTTCCTGTGGCTGAGTTACAGTTTTGACTTGAATTGTCTTGAAAATCTATGGCAATCTATGGCGACTTTTTAAAAATAATCATGGGAAAATATTGTACTATCCAGGTTTGCAAAAGTCTTAGAGACTTACCCAGAAAGACTCACAGCTGTAATCACTGCAAAAATGATTCTAACATGCAATGATTTAGGGGAATTTGAAAAAATACTTATCTTTTATTTTCCAATGTCAAAATTTTCCAAAAAAAAAAAAGTTATATTAGTGTTTCATTGATTTAAATCCATTTTAATCACTTAAAAAAAAATGTTAAAGGGGTGTGACTTTCTGAGGCACTGTAGTGGTGCTGACTTTAGTGGTTCTGGAAAAGACTTTTAAAGAGTCAACATCATTAAAAATAGTCCAAAATGTGCATATTGCATGATTTGTTTAATTTGGAGTTTGGATAATTGGCAAGCGCGATAAGGAGCACAGATTTAGCTCATTTTAGGGTGGTGTGTCAAATTTGTCCTGATGGTGGCACATTGGGCCCACAGCTTGAACCCCGGCATTGCTGCTTGCAGCTATATTTTGTTATTTGCATTTGATTTAAATATAGGTGGAGAAAACTAGGGATGGATGGTGCACTGTGAATATGCACTGTTATTAATGGATCACCCAGGAAAGAAGCTTAATGTCAATCATGGTGTTGGAGTTCAACAGACCATTGCATAAAATTACACTTATTCCAATCACCTATTCTGATGGATAATATGATCAGCTTGTTAATTTGTGTTTAACCAAGAAGAAGTGCACAATACCTTATTGACCCCATCTTAAAAAATGTGTAGCCCAAATCTGGCAGAAGTATATGATGGAGCTTGTGTATGACCTAATATGTTGTCATCAATATTTTCATAATCATATTTCATAATGTGCTATTATTTTACTCAATGATTTTAATATATATATATATTATTATCCCATCACTTAACAAGACAACACCTCTCACTATAGCCATTGGTTGCACTGATGCACTGCCTTTAAATAACTTAGTAAAAGCATTGATAAATATGTAGGATCTTAATTTGAGCCTGTACACTACAGCTGGAAAATAATACTGCAGCAACAGGAAATGTGAATTATTATGTGGATTATAATTAATGGAAATGTTGGTAGGGGTGATAGATTTTTGTAAGGAAAAATCAAGCCTGACATTTAAAAGTGAAAATTACAAACTCAGAAGTGTTTTTAAATCTCACATTCTCACAATCTCACACAATCTCAATCTCACACACTACAAATTTTTGTAATCCTGCAACAGGGTGGTCAGTTTTAGGTCTTACATCTGTACTTCACCCAGAAGGATGCCAAAACATTAGTTCAGCAATGAGTTATAATGAATAATATGTATTTGGGAGTGTGACTTTCTTTCTTTTTTCAACTTTCAATAGCCATTAAAAATCGTCAATTCATAGAAAAGCAACCTCCAGCATGTTTATGCTGGTACATATGCTTTAATAAGTAAGAGGAGTAACTGATGAGGAAGAGGAAAGAAACTGTCTGATGAGGAAGAGGAGAGTAGCCTAACTGTCAACCTCAACATATCATTCATATTTGAGTTAACAAGAGTTCATCCTTCACAGAAGAAGAGAAGTCCCAGTTTAGTGAGTTAGTTCAGTGTTTATTTAATTGTAAGTGTCCTAAGGTCCTATCGATACATGACACCTGCCTATAGAGGTTAAAGATAAGTGGACCACGGTTGCTTGTCAACAAGCATCTTACTGGCAATTAAATAGGCCACAATCCGTGTCCACTAACATTGCCATACGCTCCAAAAATGCTAGGATATTCTGGAACTTTCTAAATAACCTGTTAAGGACGTTATATATATTTCTTAATTCCATTATTTTACTTTTAGATGTTGATGTATTGTTGTGAATTATTATATGCTACTGCACTGTTGTAGCTTGTAACACAAGCATTTCGCTACACCCGCAATAAACACCTTCTAAATGTGTGCATGTGACCAATAAAATGTGATTTAATTGGATTAAAAACGGTTTGAATAAAAGCACCACACCCTTGGTTAGTTGAAAATAAGATGTGAAAAAAAGTTAACTAATATATATTTGTGTAGAAATGGGCAGAGCTCTTCTGTAATAAATGATTTAGAAGAATGAACAATTAGGCCTATTCATAATCAATAGACCAACGCTATTATACCATCAGGTTTTTAGGGAGGTTTTCACCAATTGATTAACAATGTACGTTATAACACCACAAGAAAACAACAAACTGTGGGAAATAAACATTTACTTTTCTTTAAAAAAGGAAGATGTATTGTACAGTATACAATATCCACAATCTTTAAGTATTTATTATGAACACATATATAAATAAAGACAACACAAAACGGTAACCGGATTCTATTTACAACGTTAAAAATGGCTTGTTCTGGCCATTTATAATGCTGAGGCCCCAGCGCTATCTATAGCCCCAGACATTCCTGCTTCATAGATAACAACCATAAGGGAGATAAAACTGGGGGGTGTAGGGGGGGCATGGGCCCCAAAAGTTCAAACACCCTCTAACACATGACCACACGAACAGGGGGGCGGGGCGGGGGCACATATTCTGTACATGTCATCAGGTCAGCAATCAATCAAATTTGACACGCGCCGTATCCTATTACTCTCTGAGGGCAAACATATCTTCAAAGACTATGGCAGCAAGCAGGACTAAGGTGACACCAGAGATCACTACTTGGAAATAACCAGTTTTGGCATGGACATTGCATTGAGGACTTCCACCATTTTAACATAGTCAACTGGGTGGGACTTCCTATGGGTTTAGGAAGGACCACACAATTCCATCCAGGTCATCAAGAGGGATAAAGCCAATGAATTCTATGAGCAAACATTCCATAACTGCAGGTGGCAGTAACCAAGATGGAATAGGAAGCGAGACATCCCACTGTTTTTTTTTTTGTGGTTCATATATAGTCAATGAACTAAGCAGACCAGACCCTGCTGCTAATGCATTGGCCCATTTAAAAATAATAATTCCCCAATGGCAAACAGTTGAAGGAGCCGCACTGCTATGTTACAATGGGATGCCAGACTATCGCATCTGGACTATGATTTACGCTTTGTCTTGCTAAATTAATGTTTATGGCTGAGAAAATAAACAAATGTTTTCAAATGGTTTTGGAATGTTGCATTATTCAAGAGTCTAGTATGATAGATGCATGAAAAGTTGCTTGCATAGCTAGTTGAATAGTTTCCCTGTTTAGCCATAGTCCAGTAGGCAATCTACTCCGATTTCAGAGAATTCGTCAGAGCGTGCTTGAGCGCAGAATAGCTGATGAATTTACAAACACCCAACACCTGTTATGACCGTGTCAGTAAACGTCGGCATTAAAACAATTAAATGTGTTGCCAGCAGTAAATATTTATTTACAAACACTCTAGATAACATGAAAAGAGCAGAACCAGCTGTGTTAGTAAATTGTCAGATTGAGGTTCAGTCATTTGTCTCGAAGTAAATTAGCTAGCCAACTTTAGCCAGTTAGCTTGGTAATCGACTGTGGTTGTAATGTCAGAATGCTCGGACCAACCCTACTCCCCGGCCAGAGCGTCCAGTGTGAACTGAACGCTCTGAATTTACAAACGCTTTTGAGCGCACTCTGGCACTCCAGTGAATTTACGAGCACACCATGTATGGTAGATTTGAGCCAAACCCCCTCAGGCTCGTGACATTCCCGTTGCTAATGTGAATTATGGCAATTTGAATTTAGTTCCTATACCTCTATCTGCAGTTTGAGTTACCAAACTTGGCTTTATACTTGTTCAAACAACACACTCCAGATGGCAGTACGCACCCTTTGTTTACCACCTCAGAAGTAGTAGAACGTTGACTAATCCAAATAGACAGGTTGGTTGTTTAGCAACAAAACCAACACATGCGCAACTATGGAGCAAAACAGACAGGGTTGTCTTAAATTATTAAACTATATTTTGTCTCTAATGTTTATTTTAAACCAACGTTGCACAACGAGCACTTGTCACAAATACATTGTCACAGTTGTCGGTTAGCAAGCGAATTTCAGCCATATTAGCATATAGGTGGCGTCGGTCAAAACAAGACATTGTAACAAGATACAAGCTGAAACGAACCACATACAATACGATTCCCCTAATGGTAGCTTCTTGTCATTGTTTCCATCCAGAATCACAAAACACAAGACTTCTGCCCCATTTGATGAACGTGCATCGTTTGGGACACTGCCAGCTAATCCATCTATGGAGATCGTTGCAATTAAGAACAGCTGCGTGGATGAATTTGTCTATTGACGCTTTAACAAGAGATAAATTGGGCCCAGTTTTTCAAAAATGATCTGGATTTTGCCTATCGGATAGGATTAAATGTCCAACTCTAGTCCAATCTGCTTAAATGCCCAATCCATTTTCAACCTTTCAGTTCTCTTGTGCCCAACATGCAAATTGTAGACATTTAAACCTTCATGAGGACAGAACATTACCTCAATTTTTTTGTATAATTACAGGCCAAAATCCAATAATATACAACACACTGGCAAAAGATCAAAGCAAGATTCATTATGAGGCTAAATCAACTTTACAGTCAGCATAATGAGCATCTTGAAGATACAGTGCCTTGCGAAAGTATTCGGCCCCCTTGAACTTTGCGACCTTTTGCCACATTTCAGGCTTCAAACATAAAGATATAAAACTGTATTTTTTTGTGAAGAATCAACAACAAGTGGGACACAATCATGAAGTGGAACAACATTTATTGGATATTTCAAACTTTTTTAACAAATCAAAAACTGAAAAATTGGGCGTGCAAAATTATTCAGCCCCTTTACTTTCAGTGCAGCAAACTCTCTCCAGAAGTTCAGTGAGGATCTCTGAATGATCCAATGTTGACCTAAATGACTAATGATGATAAATACAATCCACCTGTGTGTAATCAAGTCTCCGTATCAATGCACCTGCACTGAGATAGTCTCAGAGGTCCGTTAAAAGCGCAGAGAGCATCATGAAGAACAAGGAACACACCAGGCAGGTCCGAGATACTGTTGTGAAGAAGTTTAAAGCTGGATTTGGATACAAAAATATTTCCCAAGCTTTAAACATCCCAAGGACCACTGTGCAAGCGATAATATTGAAATGGAAGGAGTATCAGACCACTGCAAATCTACCAAGACCTGGCCGTCCCTCTAAACTTTCAGCTCATACAAGGAGAAGACTGATCAGAGATGCAGCCAAGAGGCCCATGATCACTCTGGATGAACAGCAGAGATCTACAGCTGAGGTGGGAGACTCTGTCCATAGGACAACAATCAGTCGTATATTGCACAAATCTGGCCTTTATGGAAGTGGCAAGAAGAAAGCCATTTCTTAAAGATATCCATAAAAAGTGTCGTTTGCCACAAGCCACCTGGGAGACACACCAAACATGTGGAAGAAGGTGCTCTGGTCAGATGAAACCAAAATTGAACTTTTTGGCAACAATGCAAAACGTTATGTTTGGCGTAAAAGCAACACAGCTCATCACCCTGAACATACCATCCCCACTGTCAAACATGGTGGTGGCAGCATCATGGTTTGGGCCTGATTTTCTTCAGCAGGGACAGGGAAGATGGTTAAAATTGATGGGAAGATGGATATAGCCAAATACAGGACCATTCTGGAAGAAAACCTGATGGAGTCTGCAAAAGACCTGAGACTGGGACGGAGATTTGTCTTCCAACAAGACAATGATCCAAAACATAAAGCAAAATCTACAATGGAATGGTTCAAAAATAAACATATCCAGGTGTTAGAATGGCCAAGTCAAAGTCCAGACCTGAATCCAATTGAGAATCTGTGGAAAGAACTGAAAACTGCTGTTCACAAATGCTCTCCATCCAACCTCACTGAGCTCGAGCTGTTTTGCAAGGAGGAATGGGAAAAAATGTCAGTCTCTCGATGTGCACAACTGATAGACATACCCCAAGCGACTTACAGCTGTAATCGCAGCAAAAGGTGGCGCTACAAAGTATTAACTTAAGGGGGCTGAATAATTTGGACGCCCAATTTCAGTTTTTGATTTGTTAAAAGTTTGAAATATCCAATAAACGTCATTCCACTTCATGCTTGTGTCCCACTTGTTGTTGATTCTTCACAAAAAAATACAGTTTTATATCTTTATGTTTGAAGCCTGAAATGTGGCAAAAGGTCGCAAAGTTCAAGGGGGCCGAATACTTTCGCAAGGCACTGTATCTGATATGTGCAATACAGTGAGAATATATTCATCTGCAGTAGGGCATCAGGAACATACAGTACATCAACAGCATACATGCAGAGTTAGTATAGGGAAACACTTCTGCAAAAAAGCCTTTTAATAACAAAAAAGGGGACACAAACCCCAATCACCATGTCTAAGGTTAGGTTACAAAGCATGCATTTATAGTCAAACAAAATAGTCAATGGGATTTCTCAAATGTGTCCATAATCAAGTCAAAGTGAGATAAAACATGCATCTATGATATAAAACTTAACTGCAAGATAACCTCTTGACTTCCAACTTTTGTCATTCATTCTGCCCTTTGTCAGTCCTGAACAAAAATAATGAGAAATACAATGAGCCTAAGAGTGACAAGTGAACACAAGCTTTTAAGTGAGACAGTACAGCAAGAAAAGACAGCATGGCTCCAAACCATAAGAAATACAGAATGCTGTAACATAAAACAGATCAAACATGACTTACACATTTTCCAGGGCAGAGTTCTTGGAGCTCGGAGTCCAGGAGTAAGATTATTTGTAGTGCATGGCTCAGTCCTAAAAAAAGAAGAAAAGACGACACTTAAAACTGTTTTAAATTTGAAAATATTAACCAGCTCTGTTTCAAATATATCTAGTAGCAATGAACTCCACTGCAAACTTTGTGTGGTTAGCTGACCTGTTCTGACTGATCAGGTTTGTAGACACTCCCCATACGAAAGGCACCGAAGAAATATCAGCTTCTACAAAAAGAAAAGGCTGCATTTAAATAAAATGCTGCCGATGGAAATCAATGGAAAATCTCCAGCATAAAAATCTGAAAAGTTGCATTCACTGCATCAGTCCACGGAGTGTGCAGAAGTTGTGAAACAAATAAATGCATACATGGCATCTTTGCTTTGAGTACACACGCATAATCAGCAGTTTGAGAGAGTACCTTTATCCCAGTCCTCATCACAGTTGGTGTTCGTCCAGGTGCTAACAGGTACTTGCCATTTGCTCTGCACCTCAGCGCTGCCCACTGGAAATCACAGAACCTGGTTAGACTCACTAAAGGGTGCAAATAGGCTTATCATTGAATAATGCAAATACAGAAAGGGTAAAACAAAACAAAAAAGGCTCACAGTCTTCTGCATTCACAGATATTCTGTCAACACAGTTAGCAATGTGGTGTGAAAGCTCATGCTTGGGCATCAGGTGGCGGGCGTTGAAAGGGCACGTTTTTAATTCACTGGCCAGTTTAGGGTGGTTCTACAGGAAAGGACAAGAGGACAGCTGAATAACTTGTTTTCCCATGTACTAAGTGACTAAATTCGCAACATTTAAGATGACATGGCACAACGTCATATTGCGCCTTCAACAACATTCCTTCCTGTAGCTACTAACTTTGCTGCACTTGATTAGATGGTATGGAAAGCGGCAGGCACGGATCTGATGGTTCTTGTCGTATGGACACTGAAGTAGTTTATTTGGATCACAGGCATCTTCTGGATCTATTGACAACAGAGAAAATAATGCCATAGAGCCAAGTTAACACCAAGGAAATTACTTAGTTAGAATGAGCTAAAAGTAGACTAATGTAGGCAAGGTGTCAAATCAAAATCAAACGTTATTAGTCACATGCGCCGAATACAACAGGTGTAGACCTTACAGTAAAATGCTTACTTACGAGCCCTTAAACAATGCAGCTGAAAAAAATATGGGTAAAAAAAATAATAAAAGCAACAAGTAATTAAAGAGCAGCAGTGATAACAATAGCGAGACTATATACAGGGGGTACCAAGTCAAATCAAATTTATTTGTCACATACATAGTTAGCAGATGTTAATGCGAGTGTAGCGGTACAGAGTCAATGTGCAGGAGCTACAATTAGTTGAGGGAATATGTACATGTAGGTAGAGTTATTAAAGTGACTATGCATAGATGATAACAGAGAGTAATAGGAGTGTAGGAGGGGGTGGGGGCAATGCAAATAGTCTCAGTAGCCATTTGATTAGATATTCACGAGTCTTATGGCTTGGGCGTAGAAGCTGTTAAGAAGCCTCTTGGACCAAGACTTGGCGTGAGGTAGCAGAGAGAACAGTCCGACTAGGGTGGCTGGAGTCTTAGGCAATTTTTAGGGCCTTCCTCTGACAGCTCCTGGTATAGAGGTCCTGGATGGCAGGAAGCTTGGCTCCAGTGTTGTAATACCAGTTGCAATACCAGGCAGTGATGCAACCACTCAGGATGCTCTTGATGGTGCAGCTGTAAAATCCTGAGGATCCGAGGACCCATGCCAAATCTTTTCAGTCCCCTGAGGGGGAATAGGTTTTGTCATGCCCTCTTCACAACGGTCTTGGACTATGTTCATTTGTTGGTGAAGTAGACACTCAACCTGCACCACTACAGCCCTGTCGATGAGAATGGGGGAGTGCGCGGTCCTCTATTTCCTGTCGTCCACAATCATCTCCTTTGTCTTGATCACGTTGATGGAGAGGTTGTTGTCCTGGCACCACACAGCCAGGTCTCTGACCACCTCCATATAGGCTGTCTTGTCAGTGATCAGACCTACCACTGTTGTGTCATCAGCAAACGTAATGACAGTGTTGGAGTCATGCCTGGCCGTGCAGTCACGAGTGAACAGGGAGTACAGAAGGGGAACCGAGCACGCACCCCAGAGGGGCCCCTGTGTTGAGGATCGGTGTGGCGGATGTGTCGTTACCTACCCATACCACCTGGGGGCGGCCCATTAGGAAGTCCAGGATCCAGTTGCAGAGGGAGGTGTTCAGTCCCAGGGTCCTTAGCTTATTGATGAGCTTTGAGGGCACTATGGTGTTGAACGCTGAGCTGTAGTCAATGAATAGCATTCTCACATAGGTGTTCCTTTTGTCCAGGTGGGAAAGGGCAGTGTGGAGTGCAATAGAAATGGAATCATCTGTGAATCTGTTGGAGCAGTATGCAAATTGGAGTGGGTCTAGGGTTTCTGGGATAATGTTGTTTATGTGAGCCATGACCAGCCTTTCAAAGCACTTCATGGCTACAGACGTGAGTGCTACAGGTCGGTAGTCATTTAGGCAGGTTACCTTAGTGGTGTTCTTGGGCACAGGGACTATGGTGGTCTGTTTGTTGGTATTACAGACTTGGACAGGGAGAGGTTGAAAATGTCAGTGAAGACACTTGCCAGTTGGTGTCACTGGGCGCTCTCGACTGTGCTTCTCTTTGTAGTCTAATGGTTTGCAAACCCTGCCACATCCGAACGAGCATCAGAGCCGGTGTAGTACGATTCGATCTTAGTCCTGTATTGACGCGTTGCCTGTTTGATGGTTCGTCGGAGGGCATAGCGGAATTTCTCGTAAGCTTCCGGGTTAGAGTGGACAAACATGCACAGGTAGCCTACTTTTTGAAGTGATTTATTTGACAATCAAATGAAAATATGACTGACTGTGTTCATGCCACTTTAAAAATGTAATATTTTCTCTGTTTAAATGACGTCTTATTAAATTCATAAATAGAGACCCCCCCGGATGTCATTGCGTAATTCGCACTCTGCCCAAATGGATCCAATCAAAAAGGGATAGTTAGGCCTAGGCAGATTGTACAATGAGACATATTTCACTGGATGTATAAACATGAAGCATCCAGTTGGTGGTTCCACTCACTGGCAGGCAGTGGATTTTGGCCAACATTCTGCAAATTCTCATCAATTAAACATTTGATCTCAATAAAGTTATGTTCCAAAATACTATAATCTGTTATAAACAGAGTGGACTAAGTTTTATAGACATTACCATTTGCAAAAGTTTTTTTTATTTTTAAAAGCAAGCTGTTTAGGAGCACAAACTCAAATTGAGTTAATGTAAATGCACTATTCACAGTAGGCGTTCCCTAACAGAAATATGCACACTAAAACGCGCCAATGGGATAATGCTAGCGCGTGCTTGGCTCTGCCCACCATGACTCATTTGTCCCATTGGAAACAACAACCTGTGGTCTCTTGGTTTAATTATAAAAATCTTTGGTGCTAGTGCAGTATTCAAGCCTCTGTCAGTTGATCACATCCGTGCAGGACAATTAGGTCACTGCAGACAGAGAAAAGTTAATTAAAGTGTGAAGTCCCTAGGAGCCAACAATCAAAAATGGGAATTGATTGAAATACAAAAGGCAATATATTTGACTCTTACCAGCCTTCTCCCCTTCCTCATCGTTCCAGCGTGGCAATGTCTCAGCTAGAGTAGTCTTCGAAGGACTACAAGTTGATCCAAATCGGATGGTAGACATCTTTCCTCGAAGTATGGCCTGGTGGTCGCTGAAGCCAGGTTACCGAGCTAATTTACTCAACAAGCTCGTGGCACGTGAAGATTTAAATTATCTTTCAGGTAACGTTAGGTAGCTTACAATGTTACCACCGTGATCATGCAATCAACCGCTGCCTACAGTTTGCGTTTCTAATTTGTACGTTTATTTTCCTGATACTAGCTAATAACATGTGGCATGGCCAGCTCACTAGCTAGGAACGTTTAAATAATGATTCTGCATAATAATGATAGCTCTTAAACTTTGCCTTTCTCTTGGCAATAAACAGATTTTTCAAAAGTAAAACAAGCAACGTCTTTAAAAATAACCAGATTTAGCAAATATTCACCTTTTTAGTAAACTGAACTTGGAAGAGCGCGTGTAGATAGCTGTAGTGGAAATTGACTTCAACTTTTAAATACGGCACAACATGGTTTGATCCAGTGGGTGTGTCCTACAATGTCAATCAGCCATGTCATTGGCTGTCAATCACGTTGCCACAACATATGTGACGCTCAGCGAATATACACTGAACAAAAATATAAACGCAACAATTCAAAAGATTTGACTTAGTTACAGTTCATATAAGGAAATTAAATAAATTCATTTGACTTCATCTATGTATTTAATTGGGAATACAGATATTCAAAATATTTTATTTAACCTTTTATTTAACTAGGCAAGTCAGTTAATTAAGAACAAATTCTTAAAAGGTAGGGACGTGGATCAGAGAACCAGTCAGTACTTGGTGTGACCACCATGTGCTTCATGCAGTGCAACACATCTCCTTCCCATTGTTGATCAGGCTGGGTTGGCCAGTGTAACGTTGTCCCACTCCTCTTCAATGGCTGTGCGAAGTTGTTGAATATTGGTGGGAACTGGAACAGGCGGGTAGTACATGTCAAACATGCTCAATGTGTGACATGTCTGGTGAGTATGCAGGCCATGGGATATTTTCAGTTTTCAGGAATTCTGTACAGATCCTTGCAACATGGGGCTGTGCATTATCATTATGAAACATGAGGTGATGGCGGCAGATAACTGGCATGACAATGGGCCTCCAGGATCTCGCCATGGTATCTCTGCATTCAAATTGCCATCGATAAAATGAAATTGTATTCGTTGTCTGTAGCTTATGTCTGCCCATACCATAACCCCACCGCCATCATGGGGCACTCTGTTCACAATGTTGACATTAGCAAACCACTCGCCCACATGACGCCATACACGCTGTCTGCCATCTGCCCGGTACAGTTGAAACCGGGATTCATCAGTGAAGAACACACTTCTCCAACTTGCCAGTGGCCATCGATGGTGCGCATTTGCACACTGAACTCAGTTACGATGCCGAACTGCAGTCAAGTCAAGACCCTGGTGAGGACAACGAGCACGAACCACAGTTTCATCAGCTGTCCTGGAGGCTGGTCTCGGACAATCCAGCAGGTGAATAAGCCGGATGTGGAGGTCCCATTTGTATGTACAGTGGATTTGGAAACTATTCAGACCCCTTGACTTTTTCCACATTTTGTTACAGCCCTGGTCTAAAATTGATTAAATAGTTTTTTTCTCCCTTATCAGTCTACACACAATAACCCATAATGACAAAGCAAAAACAGGTTTAGACATTTTTGCAAAAAAAAAAATTGTAAATGTGATTTTACGTTTATTTAAGTATTCAGACCCTTTACTCAGTACTTTGTTGAAGCATTTTTGGCAGCGATTACAGCATTGAGTCTTCTTGGGTATGACGCTACAAAATTGGCACACATGTATTTGGGGAGTTTCTCCCCTTCTTCTCTCAAGCTCTGTCAGTTTGGATGGCGAGCACAGCTATTTTCAGGTCTCTCCAGAGATTTTTAAGTCCGGGCCACTCAAGGACATTCAGAGACATGTCCCGAAGCCACTCCTGCATTGTCTTGGCTATGTGCTTAAGGTTGTTGTCCTGTTGGAAGGTGAACCTTTGCCCCAGTCTGAGGTCCTGAGTGCTCTGGAGCAGGTTTTCATCAAGGATCACTCTGTACTTTGCTCCGTTCATCTTTCCCTCAATCCTGACTAGCCTGCCGCTGAAAAACATCCCCACAGCATGATCCTGCCATCACCATGCTTCACCATAGGGATGTGGCCAGGTTTCCTCCAGACGTGATTCTTGGCATCCAAATCATGTCCAATCAATTGAATTTACCACAGGTGGACCAATAAAGTTGTAGAAACATCAAGGATGGTCAATGGAAACAGGATGCACCTGAGCTTAATTTCGTGTCTCATAGTAAATTGTCTGAATACTTATGTAAATAAGGTATGTTTTATTTTTAATACATTTGCAAAAATGTCAACCTGTTTTTGTCATTATGGGGTATTGTGTGTAGATAAAGGATTCTTTTTTTAATACATTTTATAATAAGGCTGTAACGTAACAATGTAGGGTCTGAATACTTTCCGAATGCACTGCATGTAATCCTTTATGACCATATGTACCTCTGTGATTAATTATGATTTATTGTGCACAAAAATGAATCAAATTGTTTCCACACATGATTTTGCATTTGCGGAATGGTCATGTGAAGAGAAATGTGTATATTATGGGAAGTGAGCACTCTGTTTGACCTGACGAAGAGCCTTTTATTGTCCCCAGCACAAGGTGAACCTGTGTAATGACCATGCCATTTAATCAGCTTCTTGATATGCCACACCTGGATTATCTTGGCAAAGGATCAATGCTGACAAAAAAATATGTAAACGAATGAGAGAAATAAGCTTTTTAGTGTGTGGAACATTTCTGGGATCTTTTATTTCAGCTCATGAAACATGGGACCAATAATTTACATGTTGCGTTTATATTTTGGTTCAGTATATGCACTACATGACTAAAAGTATGTGGACACCTGCTCGTCGAACTCTCATTCCAAAATCATTGTCCCACCTTTGCTGCTATCACTGCCTCCACTCTTCTGGGAAGGCTTTCCACTAGATGTTGGAACATTGCTGCAACGACTTGCTTCCATTCAGCCACAAGCATTAGTGAGCTCGGGCACTGATGTTGGATGATTAGGCCTAGCTCGCGGTCAGCATTCCAATTCATCCCAAAGGTGTTTGATGGAATCTTGATAAACCATTTCTGTATGGACCTCGCTCTGTGCACAAGGGCATTGTCATGCTGAAACAGGCAAGTTAGAAGCACAGAATCATCTAGAATGTCATTGTATGCTGTAGCGTTAAGATTTCCTTTCACTGGAACTAAGGGGCCTAGCCCAAACCATGAGAAACAGCCCCAGACCATTATTCCTCCTACACCAAACTTTACAGTTGCCACTATGCATTGGGGCAGGGAGCGTTCTCCTAGACTCCGCCAAACCCAGAGTCGTCAGTCGGACTGCCAGATAGTGAATTGTGATTCATCACTCCAGAGAACCCGTTTCCACTGTTCCAGAGGCCAATGCAGCGAGCTTTACACCCCTCCAGCCGACGCTTGGCATTGCGCATGGTGATCTTAGGTTTGTGTGCGGCTGCTCAGCCATGGAAAGCTATTTCATGAAGCTCCCGACGAACAGTTATTTTGCTGATGTTGCTTCCAGAGGCAGTTTGGAGTATTGCAACCGAGAACAGATGATTTTTACGCACTTTAGCACTCGGTGGTCCCGTTCTGTGAGCTTGTGTGGCCTACCATGTTGCGGCTGAGCCGTTGTTGCTCCTAAATGTTTCCATTACACAATAACAGCACTTACAGTTGACTGGGTGGATAGCTCTAGCAGGGCAGAAATTTGACGAACTCACTTGTTGGAAAGGTTGCATCATGACTGTGCCACGTTAAATCACTGAGCTCTTCAGTAAGGCCATTTGCGCTTCCTAAAAATGGCGCTGTTCTTTGTTGGGGTGTGCCGTGGGTTGGCTGTGACATTTTACGGAATCCGACCTAATGGGGTTACAGTTATATGCTCCTCTTTTAAGGCCACCTCTCGAGCAAGGTATTGCCAACTCGTTCAAAACTTTATATAAATGTATCTTAATGTTGTGTAGTCATTGTCGAGCCACTGTTTTGTGGCACTTCTCTTAACAGTCCTATCTTGGCAAATCTTTGGTAACGCCCAACCAAAGATACTGACAACAACATAGGGAAAGTAAGCACTAGCCTGGTTCCAGATCTGTCCAAGTGCTGTCACAGCTGACTTGCCATTTCTAGATGTTTGGCACGACAACCATCATGGGAGCAGTTGGTAAAAAATACTGCACAAACAGTTGTTTGACCAGACTAGTATTATAGGCTACTTTTCTGTCTTGAGTTGTCATAGACAATACTACTTTATAATGGACTTGAATGTGTGGTTAAGTTGTGTCCCATGCACTATAAATACTCTGATAATTTTATTTTTATTTCACCTCTTATTTAACCAGGTAGGCTAGTTGAGAACAAGTTCTCATTTACAACTGCGACCTGGCCAAGATAAAGCAAAGCAGTGCGACACAAACAACAACACAGAGTTACACATGGAATAAACAAACATACAGTCAATAATACAATAAATATAGTGTGTGAAAATGAGGTAGGATAAGGGGGATGAGGCAATAAATAGGCCATAGTGGTGAAATTATTACAGTATGGCAAATTAAACACTGGGGTGATAGATGTGCAGAAGATGAGTGTGCAAGTAGCGGTACTGGGGTGCAAAGGAGCAAAATAAATATGGTGATGAGGTAGTTGGATGGGCTATTTACAGATTGGCTATGTGCAAGTGCAGTGATCTGTGAGCTGCTCTGACAGCTGGTGCTTAAAGCTAGTGAGGGAGATATGAGTCTCCAGCTTCAGTGATTTTTGCAGTTTGTTCCAGTCATTGGTAGCAGAGAACTGGAAGGAAAGGTGGCCAAAAGAGGAATTTGCTTTGGGGGTGACCAGTGAAATATACCTGCTGGAGCGCATGCGGGTGGGTGCTGCTATGGTGACCAGTGAGCTGAGATAAGACGGGGCTTTAAAGACGTATAGATGACCTGGAGCCAGTGGGTTTGGCGACGGATATGATGCGAGGGCCAGCAGGCAAGAGCATACAGCTTGCAGTGGTGGGTAGTGTATGGGGCTTTAGTGACAAAACAGATGGCACTGTGATAGACTGCATCCAATTTGCTGAGTAGAGTGTTGGAGGCTATTTTGTAAATGACATCGCCGAAGTCAAGGATCGATAGGATAGTCAGTTTTACTAGGGTATGTTTGGCAGCATGAGTGAAGGATGCTTTGTTTGCGAAATAGGAAGCCGATTCTAGATTTAATTTTGGATTGGAGATGCTTAATGTGAGTCTGGAAGAAGAGTTTAAAGACTAACCAGACACCTAGAATATGTGGACAACTACAAATACCTAAGTCAGAACCGTCGAGAGTAGTGATGCTGGACGGGCAGGCAGGTGTGGGCAGCGATCGGTTGAAGAGCATACATTTAGTTTAACTTGCATTTAAAAGCAGTTGGATGCCACGGAAGGAGAGTTGTATGGCATTGAAGATTGTCTGGAGGTTAGTTAATTAACAGAATGGTGTCGTCTGAATGAGAATGTGGTGATTGACAGAGTCGAAAGCCTTGGCCAAGTCGATGAATACAGCTACACCGTATTGTCTCATCGACGGCGGTTATGATATCGTTTAGGACCTTGAACGTGGCTGAGGTGCAAACATGACCAGCTCGGAAAACCAGATTGCATAGCGGAGAAGGTACGGTGGGATTTGAAATGATCGGTGATCTGTTAACTTGGCTTTCGAAGACCTTAGAAAGGCAGGGTAGGCTAGATGTAGGTCTGTAGCAGTTTGGGTCTAGAGTGTTCCCCCTTTGAAGAGGGGGATGACCGCGGCAGCTTTCCAATCTTTGGGGATCTCAGACGATATGAGAGGTTGAACAAGCTAGTAATAGGGGTTGCAACAATTTCGGCAAATAATTTTAAGAAGAGAAGGTTCAGATTGTCTAGCCCTGCTGATTTGTA
The DNA here is from genome assembly GCF_034236695.1 of Oncorhynchus nerka. Lineage (NCBI taxonomy): Eukaryota > Metazoa > Chordata > Actinopteri > Salmoniformes > Salmonidae > Oncorhynchus > Oncorhynchus nerka. Next base: position 74,230,374 of record NC_088402.1, on the reverse strand, counting down.
GGGGTCCAGATTTTGCAGCTCTTTCTGAACATCAGCTATCTGGATTTGGGTGAAGAAGAAATGGGGAGGCTTGGGCAAGTTGCAGTGGGGGGTGCAGGGCTGATGACCGAGGTAGTGGTAGCCAGGTGGAAAGCATGGCCAGCCGCAGAAAAATTCTTATTGAAATTCTCAATTATTGCGGATTTATCGGTGGTGACTGTGTTTCCTAGCCTCATTGCAGTGGGCAGCTTGGAGGAGGTGCTCTTATTCTCCATGGACTTTAGTGTCCCAGAACTTCCTGGAGCTTGTGCTAAGGGATGCACATTTCTGTTTGAAAAAGCTAGCCTTTGTTTTCCAAACTGCCTGTGTATATTGGTTCCTAATAAAAGTTGCATATCGCGGGGGCTCGATGCTAATGCAGTACGCCACATGATGTTTTTGTGCTGGTCAAGGACAGTCAGGTTTGGAGTGAACCAAGGGCTATATCTGTTCCTGGTTTAACATTTTTTGAACGGGGCATGCTTATTTAAGATGGTGAGGAAAGCACTTTTAAAGAATAACCAGGCATCCTCTACTGACAGAATGAGGTCAATATCATTCCAGGATACCCGGGCCAGGTCGATTAGAAAGGCCTGCTCGCTGAAGTGTTTTAGGGAGCGTTTGACAGTGATGAGGGGTGGATGCTACCTTTCCAACAAGTCAGTTCGTCAAATGTCTGCCCTGTTAGAGCTGCTCCTGTCAACTGTGCAAGTGCTGTTATTGTGAAGGGAAAACGTCTAGGAGCAACAACGGCTCACCCTCCATGTGGTAGTCCACACAAGCTCACAGAACTGGACCGCCGAGTGCTGAAGCACGTAAAAATCATCTGTTCTCGGTTGCAACACTCACTACAGAGTTCCAAACTGCCTCTGGAAGCAACGTCAGCACAATAACTATTTGTCAGGAGCTTCATGAAGTGGGTTTCCATGGCCGAGCGTCCACACAAAAGCCTAAGATCACAGTGCGCAATGCCAAGTGTCGGCTGGCTGGAGTGGTGTAAAGTTTGCTGCCATTGGACTCTGGAGCAGTGGAAACAGGTTATCTGGAGTGATGAATCAAGCTTCATCAAATCACATTTTATTGGTCACATACACATATTTAGCAGATGTTATTGCAGGTGTAGTAAAATGCTTGTTTCCTAGCGCCAATCGTGCAGTAATATCTAACCCTTCACAACAATACATACAAATCTAAAGTAAAAGAATGTAGTTAAGAAATATTACGAGGAGCAATGTCGGAGTGGCATTGACTAAAATACAGTATATACATATGAAATTAGTAAAGCAGTATGTAAACATTGTTAAAGTGACTATATGATAGTTGACAGACGAATCTGGGTTTGGACGATGCCAGGAGAACGCTAACTACCCCTATGCGTAGGGCCTGTTTTTCATGGTTCGGCCTAGGCCCCTTAGTTCCAATGAAGGGAAATCTTAACGCTGCAACATACAATAACATTCTAGACCAGCCTTTCTTAAAGTATCGGTCACGACACAAAGTCTGTCGCGACGTGTCAGAATACATTTAATTGCCTAATTAATTACTGGAATGATTTGGCATCTGCGCTCTCTGCTTAGCAGCGGTCTCAGCTCAGTTTGGCAGCTGCGCGAGTGGGAGATGCCCTTGTGCTTCGAGGTTTACCGGATCCATTTTCTGCAGTTTTCTTGAAGATCACTCCGTGACACACTCGATGCAGCGCTGTCGTTCAGCTGCAGATCGTGCGCTTTCAGCCACTGACTTGTCATTCCCACTCTCCATCACTCATCATATGGACTTTAAAAATATATATTTTTATATAAATCAAATGGCGTTATGTTAGCCACGAATTCTGACTGAGCTCGATTGCGTTTCATTACAATGATGAGTTTCTCGCTTTCATACAAACTTTGAGAAATAACGAGGAGCGCCCACAATGTGGGTGGGGAAGAGTTTAGTAATGAGTATTGTTAGTTGCGTAAATTCAAATCTGGTATCAGGATAAATATAACAATGAGTCACCGATTTTATACTATGTATTTTTTATTAGCTAAGTAATAAATGGCAAATGCAACTTTCGTATATACGGGCTCACTGTAATACCACGCAGGGCAGAACAGAGAACTGACAAGACGTATGTAAAACCGTATTCTTTATACTGTGATAGGCCAACAGACGGGTTGGAACTATGTCTATCACAGTAGAGACTGGGCGTGGTTTAAACTTGCTCAGCCTATTGCAGGCGCTCAGGCGGGTCCCCGCCTCTTGGCGCTTCTGTTGATAGATGTAAGTGTTGCTGTGAAGAACATCCATGCGCTCATGCTCCATACCGTTATCTCGCACATGGCTCCTGTTATCTAACAAAAGACCGCTTGTTCTCGCAACACCCTGCTCTGAATGTGCCCCCCTCCCAACTCATTTGAACAGTTCGTCGTCATGCTACTCTGTATTTTTCCATCATGAGAAAGGCCCATGGCCCTGATACTTTTAACAATGTTTCAAATCAGCTATGTTGCATAACACATACATACATCCACACCATCCAACAGAAGATAATATTCAATCATATATATGGTAATGGCTATAATGTAAAATACAGGATCCAACAGTATCTCAAAACGAACAAATTAATAAAAACGACACGTCCTGACCTAATATCCACAGCATATTGCTAAACCCAGGGAATACTTTCAGAACAGGGCAGAATGCTTCAGTGCTTTGACAGTGGAAAACTAAGTCAGCTAGCAAGGCATTGTCATTTTATAACAGGTGATGATAAGCATAAATAAGGGAGTACTATCTCTCATAGTAGTAGATATGAGTTTCTCTTTCCATCAGTCCCCAGGACTTGTACACAGCTAATAGCTAGCATTAGCCAAAGCAACCTAGCTAGCTACTGATGCAATCCCCGGTAACTGTACAGATGGAAAATTAGGCCTGCTGTACATCTTACTGTAGAAATTGTTAAACTAGTCTAGGTTGGAACTGTTGCAGTTTTAAAATAAAACAATACTACTTTTTATTCTGAACTGGAATAAACTGATTGAAGCAAGATGTTTTTTGAGACTAACACAGTTCTGGGTTGCTCATCTTCAGCAGGAAGCGATCTCCTGCCTGACTGAGAAAGCAGTAGATGTTCAGATCCAGTTTGGCACCACATACCTATGCAAGTCAGGGTTCTCAAGTACAGAAACAGTTAAGGCTGAGCATCACCTCAGTGTTGCACTGTCAAAAACTGATCCCAGATTAGAAATGCTTGTTGAAAACTTCAACCAGCCACACACCTCACATTAGGACTGTGTGTGTGTTTTGTTCTACATCTGTGTGATGTGATCAATCAGTTTATTTCAGTTCAGAATAAAAACATATGTATTGTATTTTTACAGCAACAGTTCCATCTCTTTCAACAATAATTTCTACAGTACTGTACTGTTAGTACAACCCTATCAAAAAGCCTGTGAGTGTGTTCATCTGTGTGATGTGATCAATCAGTTTATTCCTGTTCAGAATGGAAATTGCTTGTATTTTAACAGCAACAGTTACAACCGAGACAGGTATGTAAGTGTTTTTAACGGGGAAATTAAACATTAATAGATATTTCATTATTTGTTTTTGTCTATATTGCATTTGTTTTCGGTGTAAGGGCAATGAACTGTACTGATATTTACATATAGTCATTTTCCTAAGCTTGGGTGCCATATTTTCCTATGCTTGGGTGCCAGGAAAACACATTTCTAATTTGGGTCCCAGGCTGAAAAGGTTTAAGAACCCCTGTTCTAGACTATTCTGTGCTTCCAACTTTGTGGCAACAGTTTGGGGAAGGCCCTTTCCTGTTTCAGCATGACATTGCCCCTGTGCACAAAGTGGGGAACATACAGAAATGGTTTGACGAGATCGGTGTGGAATAACTTGACTGGCCTGCCTGCACAGAGCCTTGACCTCACCCCATCAAACACCTTTGGGATAAATTGGAACGCCGATTGCGAACCAGGCCTAATTGCACGACCTCACTAATGCTCTTGTGGCTGAAGGGAAGCAAGTCCCCACAGCAAGGTTCTAACATCTAGTGGAAAGCCTTCACAGAAGAGGAGGCTGTTATAGCAGCAAAGGAGGGACCAACTCCATATTAATGCCCATCATTTTGGAATCGGATGTACGACAAGCAGGTGTCCACATACTTTTGGTTATGTAATGTACTTTCATTACCATTTTTTTGTGTCTTTTAGACTGCGGCTGTATAGACACTGCTCATCCTCCAAATCCAGGCTAGGGAATGGCCAGCAAGTTGTGTCCAGGCTTCAAAGGGTCAATGCCAAATATGAGCACTTCCTCCAAAGACGTTCCTCGCTTTTATGTTCTCTATAGCACTTTTACGAAAGGTAAAAACTCAGCTCGCCACAGCACCATGTTAAACTCTCATAAGTGGGTACATAAATTGCCTCTTTAAGGAATACCTAGGATAGGATAAAGTAATCCTTCTCACCCCCCCCCCCTTAAAAGATTTAGATGCACTATTGTAAAGTGGCTGTTCCACTAGATGTCATAAGGTGAATGCACCAATTTGTAAGTCGCTCTGGATAAGAGCGTCTGCTAAATGACTTAAATGTAAATGTAAATGTGTTGTTTTGTCATCAAGCCTTTGTTTGGCATCTCTATTTATACAGATCTACCATACTGTAGCAAAATTATTTGGATTCGGTCAACCAATAAGACTTCACGTTTGAAGGCAAAAGAAACACAAAGATGTAGCCTAGTTAATTTGGCTTCTGGCAGCTTCTGTGCTGCCATTACAATGAAGCCATCTTTTGTATTACCATTCTTCAGGACTTCGGCTCTTTTTCCAAGATGCCAAAGAGGTGAAGGTGATAAAAACAAGGATGCTCACCAACAGTGTCAAAGTCCAGGACTTAACCTATCGTGATATGGAGAAACTCTGGCAGGTCGGTGGAGGCTAGGGCATACACTTGAATAACAAGGAAAGTTCTTATGTGGTTAGCAGTCTTTCTTTATAATCTGCCTAGTAGTAGTAGTATTAATAGTATTGTCTGAAAAGTTCTCCTTAGTATGTAAATGGTAACTTTTTCGATGTTTGTTTTTCTCAGTTTCGCAGAGACATGATTAAAGCCATTCCGCTGCTTTTAATTTCTATTCCTCCATTTGCCAACTATCTGGTGTTTGTCCTAATGTGAGTTCACTTAAGTCATCAACATCCTCCTCTTGACTCATATTCAGTTAGCAAATATCTTAATGATCAACTAAATGGCAGTTAAAAGGTCAAATAATTGTGCATTTATGCCCTCAATGATAATACATTGTGCCCCCTCTACAATGTATTGAAACCCTCTTTGTTCATGTGTCATGTTTCTTCTCTCTGCTTCCCTCTCCTTTTTACGACCAGGTACCTTTTCCCCCGCCAGCTCCTGATCCGCCACTTCTGGACCCGCCAGCAGCAGACAGAGTTCCAGGAAGTGAACCATTCCCACAGGGTCCAACACCACTGGGCAGTGGTGAAGGGGCTTGAGAGTGCAGGTTCACATGTCAAAGACAGCCGCCTACTAGACCTCTGCCACAAGGTGGGTGAATGATACAGAATAATTAAACCACTCCCTTGCATATACATACACTGCTCAAAAAAATAAAGGGAACACTTAAACAACACAATGTAACTCCAAGTCAATCACACTTCTGTGAAATCAAACTGTCCACTTAGGAAGCAACATTGATTGACAATACATTTCACATGCTGTTGTGCAAATGGAATAGACAACAGGTAGAAATGCTAGGCAATTAGCAAGACACCCCCAATAAAGGAGTGGTTCTGCAGGTGGTGACCACAGACCACTTCTCAATTCCTATGCTTCCTGGCTGATGTTTTGGTCACTTTTGAATGCTGGCGGCGCTTTCACTCTAGTGGTAGCATGAGACGGAGTCTACAACCCACACAAGTGTCTCAGGTAGTGCAGCTCATCCAGGATGGCACATCAATGCGAGCTGTGGCAAGAAGGTTTGCTGTGTCTGTCAGCGTAGTGTCCAGAGCATGGAGGCGCTACCAGGAGACAGGCCAGTACATCAGGAGACGTGGAGGAGGCGGTAGGATGGCAACAACCCAGCAGCAGGACCGCTACCTCTGCCTGTGTGCAAGGAGGAGCAGGAGGAGCACTGCCAGAGCCCTGCAAAATGACCTCCAGCAGGCCACAAATGTGCATGTGTCTGCTCAAACGGTCAGAAACAGACTCCATGAGGGTGGTATGAGGGCCCGACGTCCACATTTGGGGGTTGTGCTTACAGCCCAACACCGTGCAGGACGTTTGGCATTTGCCAGAGAACACCAAGATTGGCAAATTCGCCACTGGCGCCCTGTGCTCTTCACAGATGAAAGCAGGTTCACACTGAGCACATGTGACAGACGTGACAGTCTGGAGACGCCGTGGAGAACGTTCTGCTGCCTGCAACATCCTCCAGCATGACCGGTTTGGCGGTGGGTCAGTCATGGTGTGGGGTGGCATTTCTTTGGGGGGCCGCACAGCCCTCCATGTGCTCGCCAGAGGTAGCCTGACTGCCAAAAGGTACCGAGATGAGATCCTCAGACCCCTTGTGAGACCATATGCTGGTGCGGTTGGCCATGGGTTCCTCCTAATGCAAGATAATGCTAGACCTCATGTGGCTGGAGTGTGTCAGCAGTTCCTGCAAGAGGAAGGCATTGATGCTATGGACTGTTCCCCAGACCTGAATCCAATTGAGCGCATCTGGGACATCATTTCTCGCTCCATCCACCAATGCCACGTTGCACCACAGACTGTCCAGGAGTTGGCGGATACTTTAGTCCAGGTCTGGGAGATCCCTCAGGAGACCATCCACCACTTCATCAGGAGCATGCCCAGGCGTTGTACGGAGGTCATACAGGCACGTGGAGGCCACACACACTACTGAGCCTCATTTTGACATTACATCAAAGTTGGATCAGCCTGTAGTGTGGTTTTCCACTTTAATTTTGAGAGTGACTCCAAATCCAGACCTCCATGGGTTGATACATTTGATCTCCATTGATAATTTGTGATTTTGTTGTCAGCACATTCAACTATGTAAAGAAAAAAGTATTTAATAAGAATTTTTCATTCATTCAGATCTAGGATGTGTTATTTTAGTGTTCCCTTTCTTTTTTGAGCAGTGTGTATATATATATATATATATATAATAATGTTACTCCCATGTTCCAATGTGTTCACTGTCCAACATTTTGTTGGGCAAATATGGATATGTTTTTCCATGGGTGACTGTAATGCAGACATTGATGTCTGACCGGTCCTTGTGTTTTTAGGTGCAAATTGGGGTACATATCTGACATCCAGGCAATTCGAGACTTGTTTTCTGGACCTCCCCTGGGTATCAAGAGAATGAACGCAGATCAGATGGTCAGTGCTTCCTTTTATTCAGAAATTTCCTGAGTTTACGGAATGGATATCAATCCTACTGGATTTGCCTCGTCAGAAATACACAACATACAGTGAGCTCAAAGTATTAGGACAGTGACACTTTTATTGTTGGGGCTCTGTACTCTAATACTTTGGATTTGAAATAATACAATGACTGAGGTTAAAGTTTCGACTGTCAGATTTAATTTGAAGTTATTTTCATCCATACTCTTTGTCTCCAGAGGCAACTCTGTCCCCTGTTCTTCCTGACTCCCCGCTTCCCAACTCCCATGATTGCCACTCGACTGAACAGCCACGGCATAGAGCTACTACAGCTGGACCGTGCTCTCAGCAGACATGGCCTGCACCAGTTGGATGACTCAGAGCTGAGACAGGTCAGTGCACATCACTGGACCTCATTCTTAAGATCTACATGTAATCGGATTCATACAGTGCATTCAGATAGTATTGAGACCCCTTCCCTTTTCCACATTTTGTTATGTTACAGCCTTATTCTAAAAAGGATTACATTCATTTTTCAAATAATCTACACACAATACACCACAATGACAAAGCAAAACAGGTTTGTATACATTTTTGCATATTTATTAAAACATGTAAATAAAAGGTGTTTTTATTAAGTATTCAGACCCTATGCTATGAGACTCGAATTTGAGATCAGGTACATCCTGTTTCCATTGATCATCCTTGATGTTTCTACAACTTGATTGGAGTCTTCAATTGATTGGACATTATTTGGAAAGGCACATCTCTGTCTATATAAAAAGGTCCCACAGTTGACAGAGCAAAAACCAAGCAATGAAGTTGAAGGAATTGGTGGAAGGGAACCAAAAAATGTCTGCAGCGAAGGTCCCCAAGAACACAGTGACCGCCATCATTCTTAAATGGAAGAAGTTTGGAACAACTAAGACTCTTCCTAGAGCTGGCCGCCCAGGCCAAACTGACCAATCGGGGGAGAAGGGCCTTGGTCAGGGAGGTGACCAATAACCTGATGGCCACTGACAGAGCTCCAGAGTTCCTCTGTGGAGATGGAGGAACCTTCCATAAGGGCAACTATCTCTGAGCACTTCACCAAATAAGGCCTTTATGGTAGTGGCCAGACGGAAGCCACTCCAGAGTAAAAGGCACATGGCAGCTCGCTTGGAGTTAGCCAAAAGGCACCTAAAGGACTCTCAGACCATGATCATGCTGTGGGGATGTTTTTCAGTGGCATGGACAGAGACCAGTCAAGCTCGAAGGAAAGATGAATGGAGCAAAGTACAGTGTGATCCTTGATGAAACTGCTCCAGAGCACTCAGGACCTTAGACTGCGGCAAAGGTTCACCTTCCAACAGGACAACGACCCTAAGCACACAGCCAAGACAACGCAGGAGTGGCTTTGGGACAAGTCTATGGATGTCCTTGAGTGGCCCAGCCAGAGCCTGGACTTGAACCCGATCGAACATCTCTGGAGGGACCTGAAAATAGCTGTGCCGCAACGCTCCCCGTTCAACCTGACAGAGCTTGAGGATCTGTAGAAAAGAATGGGAGAAATTCCCCAAATACAGGTGGCCCAAACTTGTAGCGTCATACCCAAGAAGACTCAAGGCTGTAATCGCTGCCAAAGGTGCTTCAATAAAGTACTGAGTTAAGGGTCTGAATAAATGTGATCAGTTATTTTTATAAATTTGCACAAATGAAAAAAGTAATTATGGGGTATTGTGTGTAGATTGAAGGGGGGAAAACACTTGTAAACCATTTTAGAATACGGCTGTAACGTAATGAAATGTGGAAAAAGTCAAGGGTGGCGGTCTCACAGTAATTATCAAACACATTTAGCATGTCCTGGCTTCCACACAGAGCCTACAAGCCACTGATGCAGACCTTTGGAACATCTATATTTAAACAGTCTAATAAATCCATGTAATATAGCCTACACCTTCACAATAAATCTGTCATTTATTTTACAGGTCTAAAGTAGCATGATATAAAGAATGTAGTCCATTTCAGAATAGCATACTCTGAGTTGTCCTTATGTTTGGTCCTGATCTGGCTATACCAAATAACTGTGGGCTATACTAGTTCACTTAGCAGACAAGATTTGCTTAGAATTCCGTAGCATTTTATATTATGAAGAATACAATTGAACAAAGCTGAATAAAGTAAAGGATATTTTCTCCAAACGATTTGAGGGAGTGTGGCTATTCTGTTGAATGGTGTGGTGGAAATTTCAATTAACAAAAACAGGTATTCCTGCTTAATTTAGAATTTATGTAACTTTAGTTCTACAAACGTTGGGCTATAGGTTTTGATTTTTAATACATTGTAAGGCTGCATGATGTGACTAATGATGATTAGAAAAAAATCGCTTGAATTGCATGAGCTCTGCTTTCTTTTTTGAGCAGACTATACACACACGTCATAAGTCTCTCATTCCCAATTTGACAAGCACTTGATAATGCCTTAAATGATGGAGGCATCCCCTTTGTGTGGCCGTAATGCACCCCCAAAAAAGCCATGCCTTTTGTAGCCAGTGGCCATTGTGCCCTTGGCCCAGAGTGCTGCATTGCGCTATTATTCCAGAGTGGTGCGCGCCTCGAAGCGCCGCTCACTCGCATGGCTCTCCATCACGTGATCAGGTCTCTCTCACAGGCTACAGGTGAAGACAGACAGATCGGGGACACCACTGCACGCATCCTTATCCAATTCCAAGGAGCGTAGTGAAGATATTGGAAGAACTGTCCACATTTACTTTGTCAGCCAACAAGATAAGTAGGCCTAACGAACAGCAAAATCACTAGCCAATATGAATCTATCCTCCATAGTACAAAAGTCTCTATTCATTTCTGTGCGAGATAAATATTCCAAACCGTCTGGGACAGTTGTGGGATGCGATCGATCCCAAATTAATACAACCACTAGCATCAAACTTTTTAAGCAATGTGGCTGACGCAACAGATCAGAACGTTTAAACTTAGGCTATTTCTTCACTTTATAAGCACAGCAATTCACACATGGCACTAGGCTATAAGCGTGAATGTTCCATTGGAAAACACCATAAATGCAATTATGCATGTATTTATTATAAATAAGGTACATTTATGGTGAAAATAATCTTCCCCAAACTTGAAACTCACGCACTGCTTATGTATGCCAGTCAGGCTCTATGCCCCTTGTAAAGCAGATGAAATGTGCCTAATTTTAAAGTAATTTTGGCCACTTTAGTTTTGATAACCTTATCAAAACATATAGGCCTATGGGCTAGGTTACATGAAATGTGTGACTGATTTTTTTTAAAGTTGCAAAAAGGCATTGTTTCTTATGCTGGGCGTCATTCACAAGTGATAGGCTAATATTGTCATCAGACCCATCAGACTGTTCTTGATTTAATCTTGTCTTTACATATACTAAATCATGTGAAATTGTTTTGATTTTAGAATGGACCATTATCATGCACCCGTCTCGAAACAGGGGCATGGGGGGAAAAAAGACATGTCATCTATGCACTTATGCACCCGTGGTTCATTTTCATGCCAGCCAGGTAGGTAGGCTATACTCCTGTTGTAAAGGTAAGCAATGTGCTTAATATTAGAGAAGTTGAGAAATAAATAGTATGTCTAGCCTATTAAAAAGCTGATGGGATCCTCTTTTTAGTAGAGGTCATCACTCTGTTTTCTCAGCAATTGCATAGCCTATAGAAATGTTGCGCAACATGAGCTCTAAGTGTTTTAGATTTTAGATTAATTTTGCATTGATGTCAAGTGATTACAGGGACAATGGGGTGCTGAGTACCAGGCAGTTAGCAAGTTTGGTAGGGTACTAATGACCATCAGCAGCATCAGAGCTTGGAGAAGCCTAATTATCGTCACTAAACGGTCACTGGTATTACGGTCAACGTAACAGCCCTAGTCAAAGGGTCTGAATACTTTCAGAATGCACTCTGTCAGCAAAAACCCAAATGGATCAAATACTAGTAATTTGCCACTAGTTAAATTGATAACTCAACCCTGTTCTTGTCAGGCCTGCTGTCAAGGGGCTTGACTCTGGCAGTCTCAGCATCAACCAGTGCCTGGAATGGCTTTCAGTGGCTCCAGTTCTCCTCTCGTCTGAAAGGGATCTATTCTCTCTCTCTCTGTGTCCCTCTCCCGACAGTGTTTTTCTTTCTTTGTGGGGAGACCGATGTAAATATGGCTTATTGTCCTCATGCCTCTATGTCCCAGAGTCAGAGGTCTCTCTGCTTGTGCATAGCATGGTCTTGCTCTCTACCAACTACCCAAAGCCCTACCAACATTAACAGGAAGGAACAAGGAGTGATCTGCCACTTCCATTAATTCAGCCATCTCTCACCATGCTGGGCAGGGCAACTTTCCTATAGGCCGTCAACATCTGCAGTCTACCAACGCAATGGAATAAACACCAAGCTTTACAACTCATCTCACTTTTAGGGCAAAGTGCTTACTTGATACATTGCATTTCTGTGGTGATTGTGACAAATGTGATAACATTGCAAAGTCTCAAACTGGTCGATAATTTCAGGCTCCAAATCAAATCTTTAATTTGACTGCTGACATGAAAAACTCAGTGGACTAATGAAGAAAAAAAATACCAAAATAGTTTGAGGGGAGTAATCCGATTACAATTGGACAGGTAACCAGTAACGAACAGATTACATTTAGAAAGTAACCTACCCAACCCTGTACAGTGGGTTGTAATAAGGATGCTTTTGACATTGGGGAAAAGCAAAGAGCAACTACTGATAGTAGAGTAGTAAGTGCAATGTTTTATAGAATGTTGCTTTACATTAGCACCTAATGTTGCTTGCCAATGCTGTAGTAAGGTGATACTGGTGAATAATCACTGCAATTCAACAGGCCATTAGACATATTTAAAAATGTTTCAGCTATGATGGCACTTTACTTGTTCAAGCATTGTTTAGTTGATAGGAAATGCATTTCATGTTGGAAATATTGTTAGAACTTTATTCACCAACCAGTGACAAACTGCACAGCTACAGTAGATGGCAAATGCCCTCTCAATCAATGTGCCTTGCTGGTGGATGGGTGCAATCCATTTAAAAATGTATGGGAATGCTAGTCAGTCATTTTGAAGTTGCCAATAAGATTCTCAGATAAATATGCAAACGGTTTTGTATTTTTTACAAAATGCATTTGATCTACTTATTCAACTCCTTTGGGGCTTTGGAATCCATTATCTGGTGTATTAAGGTCATGTTTCTGAAATAAAATGTACCACCTAAAGTACTTGTCAATGTAGAGAAATGCTCTTATTTACAGTAAGAACCAGTTGACCTGCACATTGCATGTTTACAAGCATTGTCATCACCAATTATTTAAATAAACCTACAGCCTTGTCCTTGAATGCAAATTTACTGAACATACTTAAATATCAATGCAACAATTTCACTGAGTTACAGTTCTTAAGGAAATCAGTCACATACCTTAGAGGTTTGGGCGTGGATCAGAAATCAATTCGTGTCTGGTGTGACCATTTGCCTCATGCAGCATCTCCTTTGCATAGAGTTGATCTGGCTGTTGATTGTGGCCTGTGCAATGTTGTCCCACTCTTCAATGGCTGTATGCTGAATATTGGCGGGAACTGGAACACACTGTCGTACACGTTGATCCAGAACATCTCAAATGGGTGACATGTCTGGTGAGTATGCAGGCCATGGAAGAACTGAGACATGTTCAGCCTCCAGGAATTGTGTACAGATCCTTGCAACATGAGGCTGTGCATTGTTGAAACATGGTGACGGCAGCGGATGAATGGCACTGAGGATCGGTGTCTGCATTCAAATTGCCATGGATAAAATGCAATTGTGTTGTCTGTAGCTTATGCCTGCCCATACCACCATGGGGCACTCTGTTCACAATGTTATCAGCAAACCAGTTGCCCACACAACGCCATACACATTGTCTGCAATTTGCCCGGTAGTTGAAACCGGGAATCTGAAGATCACATTTCTCCAGCGTGCCGGTGGCCATCGAAGGTGAGCATTTGCCCACTGAAGTCAAAACTGAACTACAGTTGGGTCAAGACCCTGTTGAGGAAGAGGAGCACGCAGATGAGCTTCCGGAGACAGTTTCTGACAGCTTGTGCAGAAATTCTGGGGCTGTGCAAACCTACAGTTTTATCAGCTGTCCTAGTGGCTGGTCTCAGATGATCCTGCAGGTGAAGCCCAATGTGGAGGTTCTGGGCTGGCATGGTTACACATGGTTGTGAAGTTGGTTGTACGTACTGCCAGTCTCTAAAATGACATTGAGGCAGCTTATGGTTGAGAAATTAACATTAAACTCCTGCAACAGCTCTGGTAGACATTCCTGCAGTCAGCATGCCAATTGCACACTCCCTCAACTTGAGACATCTCTGGCATTGTGGTGTGACAAAACTGCACATTTTAAAGTGGCCTTGTGCTGGAGACCATAAGGTGCACGCACATGTAATGATCATGCTGTTTAATCAGCTTCTTGAAATGCCACACCTGTCAGTTGAATTGATTATTTTGTGAAAGGAGAAATGCTCACTAACAGGGATGTAAACAAATGTATGCACAACATTTGAGAGAAATTAGCTTTTTGTGCCAATGGAACATTACTGGGATCTTTTATTTCAGCTCATGAAAACATTTTACATGTTGCGTTTATTTTTGTTCAGTGTAGATTCAGTGAGGAGCCACAAAGAATGTTCCAATTGGACAACACTAGAGCGCATCGGAGTCAATCAACAAAGGTGAAACATTAACTGAAATCTTTAATGTGAATCAGCAAGAACATTAGACTAGAATGTATTTATCAGAAAAAGTATTGAGTAGAAAAATGTTGATAAAATCAAGGTTAAAAATGTGAGTCAACAAAAACAAGTGCAAACTCCAATTTCAGAATGCTGCTCTATTTAAATACATAATTTTCTCAAAATGACTCAACATTGATATTCTTGGCAGGTTACATTTTGGCCTCAATGCAAAGTCACCTGTTGTTTGTTTACATTGAGAATAAGACATTTGTAAAGAAATGATAGATGTTACTCTCAATCACAAATATTGGAACATAATTTGACATAAGAGAGCAGCAGACTGAGCCACTCCCCTCATTGGCAGAATGATCACATGACTTCGTAGCCACTGCGAATGCCCCTCATCAACATACAGGCGAATATGATGCCCATGATCTGAAAACACACAAAATCTGTTAGAAAACACAGTATAATATATATTAAATAAATAAAGTGCCTTCGGAAAGTATTCAGACACCTTGACTTTTCCCACTTTGTTACATTACAGCCTTATTCGAAAATGAATTAAATATAACCATTTCCTCAGCAATCGACAATACACCAGAATGACAAAGTTAAAACGGGTATAGAAATTTTTGCAAATTTACTCAACAAAAAACATACCATATTTACATAAGTATTCAGACCCTTTGCTATGAAACTCAAAACTGCATCCTGTTTCCATTGATCAACTTTGAGATGTTTTTACAACTTGATTATATTTATTATGGATCCCCATTAGCTGCTGCCAAGGCTGCAGCTATGTGTTGCAGCCTTGGAATTGTCCATAGCGTTCAGAGACTGGTTTGTGTCGAGGCACAGATCTGGGGACGGGTACCAAAATAATTCTGCAGCATGGGTCCCAAGAACAGTGGCATCCATCATTCTTAAATGGAAGAAGTTTGGAACCACCAACTCTTCCTAGAGCTGGCCGCCCAGCCAAACTGAGCAATCGGAGGAGAAAGGCCTTGGTCAGGGAGGTGACCAAGAACCCGATGGTCACTCTGACAGAGCTTTTGAGTTCTTCTGTGGAGATGGGAGAACCTACCAGAAGGACAACCATCTCTGCAGCACTCCACCAATCAAGCCTTTATGATAGGGGCCAGACGGAAGAGACTCCTCACTGAAAAGGCACATGACAGCCCACTTGAAGTTTGCCAAAAGGCACCTAAAAACTCAGACCATGAGAAACAAGATTCTCTGGTCTAATGAAACCAAGATTGAACTCTTTGGCCTTAATGCCAAAGTCTGGAGGAAACCTGGCACCATCCCTACGGTGAAGCATGGTGGTGGATCATCATGCTGTGGGGATGTTTTTCAGCAGCAGGGACTGGGAGACTAGTCAGGATCGAGGGAAAGATGAACAGAGCAAAGTACAGAGAGAGATCCTTGATGAAAACCTGCTCCAGAGCAGACTTGGGGCAAAGGGTCACCTAACAGGACAACGACCCTAAGCACACAGCCAAAACGTTGGAGTGGCTTTGGGACAAGTCTCTGAATGTCCTTGAGTGGCCCAGCCAGCGCACAGACTTGAACCCAATCAAACATCTACTAGAGACAAGAAAATAGTTGTGTGCAACAACACTCCCCATCCAACCTCAGAGCTTGAGAAGAATGGGAGAAACTGCCCAAATACAGGTGTGCCAAGCTTGTAGAGTCACACCCAAGACTGTAATCGCTGCCAAAGGTGCTTCAACAAAGTACTGAGTAAAGGGTCTAAATACTTATGTAAATGTGATCAGTTTTGTATTTGCTATATATTAAAAACATGAAAAAAATAAGTTTTTGCTTTGTCATTATGGGGTATTGTGTGTAGATTGAGGAATAAGGCTGTACCCTAACAAAATGTTGAAAAAGTCATGGTCTGAATATGTTCCGAAGGCACTGTGTGTGTGTTGAACTAGCATCTACAATCTATGAGTCTTCTGAGCCCAGGATGTGTGTGTGTGCAAATGTATATGCTTTGTGTTTGTTCCTACCTGCAGGAAAGCGATCACCAGTGCCGCTACAATGACCCACATGATGTTCTTCTTCAACAGCTCCTCCACAACAGTCTGACACCCCTAGATAGCAATCAGAGAAATGTCATTCCCGACTCCAATACACTGTTCTGGAGGTCTTTTTGCTTGGATGAATTGGTGTTTTCATTTCACGCAAAAAACAAACAAATCAACCACTGGGTTGAACCTTACCATCTGGTGCACCTTACTTGAATCCTCCATGGCCCCCTGACCACAGCCAGCGGTGTTATTGACACAGCAGGAGTCTGGCACAGAGTTTGTGCCAGGCCCAAAGTTTCCTCTCCAATCAGTGGCGTTGATCACTCCACAGCATTTCAGCTGGATGAAGAACAGCAAGAAGGTTGAGAATGAGTTTGAACATGAAAGGTATACAGGGAAAGCCAGATAGAGGAAGAGACAACAGCAAAATTAGGTAGTAAGGTTAGTAAGTTCAACGGGGGAAACAGACCGGATCAGGCCAGGATATTCCTCAATGTCAACAGAAGATAAAGACAAGATAAACATTGTGGCATAGTAGACACACTAACAAGATAGTCATGTTACACGAGGTGCCAAATTAAGCAAATAAATTAAGACACACAGAATGCAAACTCTTCACATTTACGACAAATGTAAGATGCAGGATCGAGTGCAGTAAAATGTCTAGATTTGCAGTAGTATGTTGCAACTTCCCTGAAGGTGGCGTCACAAGTGTCAGTAAGTAGGTTTCCATTCAACTTTATGTGAGTAAAGTACGTTGGCTCAACAACAAAAAAATGTAATGACAGTCCTGATGGAAACATTTGTCGGTAAACTTTCCAAACGTCGACAAAACGGTAAAATGAATTAGCATGAAATGTCAGTGGAAATGCTTTAATGTGGAAATATTTATATAACCATCAATTCGAAGTAAACTTGGAGTCATGCGATGACATTTGTGGTCCGCCAACTATGACTCGTTGGGAAAGCATGCAGTTTATTCAGCTACAGATGAAATAAGTTATGATGAACTTCACAAGGTGGTGAATGTGCAATGTGATGAGCTTGATGTTCCTTTCCAATAAATATTGAGCGTCTTATTCTGGTGATCGTCGATGCTTGGCTGTCATTTGACAAACAAAAACACTTGTGTGTAATAATCTCATGTAGGCTATAACCGCACTACATGCCAGCTGTTGGCTAGAGCACAGGTGCCAATACCAGAGTGGGCACAAAAATTGTGAAGAAAATATCAGTAGAGTTGAAAATGTGATGGAAACCCATTTAACCTTTTTATTTTGGGGAATTTAACCGAAAAATGTATTTTTATGTGCACTACGTCCTCACGCACAGCCTTTTATCTGCAACAAGTCAATTTGATGGAAACATCTCTGGTATAAAAGTGTGTACATTGTCATTATGCAGATTTTTGAATATTCGCATGAAAACCAATCTCCAATTGGATGGAAAACTAGCTAGGGTATGTCAATTGTTTCTTTTGTTCCAAAGTATATAGATCTAGCATCTACCAATACTTAATGGTTGATACCAACATCAATCTGCAGGTTATCCAGGGCCTTCTGGAATTCGGCGGTGCCGTTGCTGTATTTGGTGACCATGTCATTGAGACTCTCATGGACAATGACTGTCAGCTAAATAAAGAAAAACATGGTTAACTTGTGTAATTACAAAATTAAGTTGATAGGTGTAGACTGTACATACGTTACAGTATAGATAATTAGACATGTAAAAAAAGAAAAAAAAAAGCTGCCTGAAATACGAGTATACTCACGTTGCCTCTGAAGACATATCCAGTGATGGCCGCACCAATCTCCGTGATAATGATCAGACCCAGAAGGAGAGAGAACTTGGGAGAAAATATACAGATGAAAAATATTAGCTATTTTTGGAAGATTAAAGGATTTAAACAAATAAGCAAAAAAATTTATACGGATTTAGATTGAGCTATTGTAAAATATATTACATGGCAAAAAGTATGTAGACTCATGCTCTTAACATTACAAAATCATGGGCATTAATGGAGTTGGTCCTCCCTTTGCTGCGATAACATCCTCCACTCGTCTGGTAAGGCTTTTCACTAGATGTTGGAACATTGGAAGCAAGGCCCTGCAGCATTCAACCACAAGAGTGTTGGGCACGGATGTTGAGCGATTAGGCCTGGCTTGCAGTCGGTGTTCCAATTCATCCCAAAGGTGTTCGTTCGATGGTGTTGAGGTCAGTGCTCTGTTCAGGCCAGTCAAATTATTCCACACCAAATCTCAACAAACCATTTCTGTATGGATCTCTTTGTGCACGGGGGTATTGTCATGCTGAAACAGGAACGGCATTCCCCGAACTGTTGCCAAAAAGTTAGAAGCACAGAATTGTCTAGGATATCATTTATTTCCCTTCACTGGAACTAAGGGGCCTAGCCCAAACCATGAAACAGCCCCAGACCATTATTCCTCCTCCACAAAATTTTACATTTGGCACTATTCATTCTCTTGCCTTCCGCCAAACCCAGATTTGTCTGTCGGATTGCCAGATGGTGAAGTGTGATTTAACACTCCAGAGAACGCAATTCCACTGCTCCAGAGTCCAATGGCTTTGAGCTTTATACCACTCCAGCCGATGCTTGGCATTGTGCATGGTCATCTTAGGCTTGTGTGCAGCTGCTCGGTCATGGAAACACATTAAAATGGCTTCCATTTTTTTTATGAAGCTCCCTCTCAACAGTTATCGTGCTGACATTGCTTCCAGAGGCAGTTTGGAACTCTAGTGAGTGTTGCAACGGAGGACAGCTGTAACAGAGGACATGAACTAACAATTGGCCAAGGCAGCTCTAGCAGGGCAGAAATTTGACAAACGGACTTGTTGGAAAGGTGGCGTCCTATAAAAAGGTGTCACATTCAAAATCACTGAGCTCGAGTAGGGCCATTCTACTGCCAATGTTTGTCTATGGAGATTGCATGACTGTGTGCTCAATTCTTTACACCTGTCAGCAACGGGTGTGGCTGAAGTAGCAGAATCCACTAGTTTGAAGGGGTGTCCACGTCGTGTACTTTTCATGTACACTTTTTCCAAATCAGTCACATCATGCAGCCTGACAATGATTTGAAAATCTAAAACATATAGCCCGGCGTTTTTATCACAACTAAAGTTAAATAAATCTCTAAATTAAGCATATGAGGACCTGTCGCTTTGTTAACCCCTCAAATCGTTTGGAGAAAGTATGCTTCCTATTTTATTCAGCTATGTTCAATTATATTCTTCATACTATAAAATGCCACAGAATTATAAGCAAATCTCGTCTGCTATATTAACTAGTGTAGCCCACAGCCAAATGGCATAGCCAGATCAGGGCCTAACATAAGGACAAATCAGAGTATGCTATTCTGTTCTTCTGAAATAGACTACATTATCTTCATATAAAGTTTCTTTAGACCCGTCTGAAATAAATGGATTTATTGTGAAGGTGTAGGCTATATTACATGGATTTATTAGACTTAAAAAATGTAGATGTTCCTATGGTCTGCAGGCTGTGTGGAGAAGCCAGGAGATGCTAAATGTGTTTATGTTAATTAACAGTCAATTACTGTGAGACTGGCAGTTGTTTGCTTGATAAATCACCAGCCGACATAATTGAATGACCGCCACAGCCCTATGTGGACACAAGATCAAACATGTATACAACACATTTGTTTGGAATATCATGGTGACCACTATGCAGCAGTTCTACAGCATAGAGGTTATATCATGGTGACCACTATGCAGCAGTTCTACGGCATAGAGGTTCTATCATGCGTGTCATGCGTGTCTATCATGCGTGTCATGCGTGTTATACGTGAACATACCATGGTGACCATGCAGTAGCTCTCCTTCCAGGCTCCACAGCAGCCGAAAAAGGCGATGAAGAAGACAACGACCCCCACCACAATGAGGACAATGGGGGCTGACGAGGCTGAGACATTATTGATCACTACGGTGTTGTGGACAGCCACCTGAACCAAGACTCCCAGAACTATTAGAGTCAGACCACACAGCTAAAGAGAAAGAAGCGGAGAGATAGAGTACATGATTAGAAGTCACAAATTGACATCTTCACGCACGGTTTTCTACAACCATTGTACAACATAAGATATTCAAACGTTTTGAAATATGTGAATAGGATCCTAGTCTAAACCAAAGCATGTGAAGACAATTTCATAATCTGTACAACTGAATTATACATTTGTTATTGTAAGAGGCCATAATTTTAAAATGGCAAGAAAGTACTAAAGTGTATGTAAGACTAATGTACATCAGATCCTGGCTTAACCCAGTCTCAATCAAAAGATGTTTCAGGTCCTGTAATGGGTTCAGAATAGCATTCAGACCCAGAGCAACTTCTAGTAACCCCTTGTCACTCAGGAATGCTGGAACCAGTCAGGTTACTGGGTCCTAAATTAGCATTCAAATGAACTAATATGGATCCAGGACACAAACGAGAAAATACTTTGAGGTAACCATGTAGTCACATTTGCTGCATCTTTACTTTAAAATAGATGGTAATCATTTGAAAATTAGTACTTAGTTCTCCCCCCATTTGAAGAGTATTTAGACAAATTCAAAACCTTAGTATTTGGTCCCATATTCCTAGCATGCAATGACTACATCAAGCTTGTGACTCTACAAACTTGTTGGATGCATTTCCAGTTTGTTTTTCAGATTGTGCTTTGCTCAATAGGAACTGAATGTTGAATAATGTTGTGTAATTTGAGTCACAAATCGTGGATGCTACCATTATGGATCATCATTAATTAAAGTTGTGATTCAAGATACAGGAGGAAGAACCCAACAAAATCTACTTCTTCCCACAATGGCAGGTCAGTTCTGTGAAGTCATTGCCATATATATATATATTTTTATCTAGGTACATCCAGCCCCCACTTAGGTCCTTTCATCATTGGTAACACCAATGTAAATACTTGACATGGGTTATGATTAGGATTATTCGCTGCCTGGTTTCTATATAGTTCAGAGGTAGGTACACAGACACAAACATGATAACACAGGAGAGAGGCCATGAAACTAAAATAGGCCTACATGTCAATACAAATGTTTATTTTTTTTTTTTAAATAGAACACATCACTCACTAAGATTATCATGTAAAAATCAAATGAACTGTGTGCTATTAAAACACCTAAAAAGAAGGAGGGAAATCTCCCTCTCAATTTAAGGGGCTCTCTTGGCATGGGAAGCATATGTTTACATTGCCAAAGCAAGTGAAATATATATATATATTTTTTTACAGTAAACATTACTCACAAAAGTTCCAAAAGAATAAAAGACCATTCAAATGTAATGCCTATCTATATACAGTGTTGTAATGATGTGCAAATAGTTAGAAAATAAACAAATATAGGTTGTATTTACAATGGTGTTTGTTCTTCACCGGTTGCCCTTTTCTTGTGGCAACAGGTCACATCCTACTGTAATTGCACACTGTGGCATTTCACCCAATAGATATGAGAGGTTATTTGAGCTGGAGTTTGTTTTCAAATTCTTTGTAGGTCTGTAATCTGCGGGAAGTGTGTTTCTCTAATATGGTCATACATTTGGCAGGATTTTAGGAAGTGCAACTCAACTTCCACCTCATTTTGTGGGCAGTGTGCACATAGGCTGTCTTCCCTTGAGAGCCAGGTCTGTCTTCAGCAGCCTCTCTAAATAACAAGGCTATGCTCACAGAGTCTGTACACAAAGATTCTCAATTTTGGGTCAGTCACAATGGTCAGGCATTCTGCCACTGTGTACTCCGTTTAGGGCCAAATAGCATTCTAGTTTGCGCTGTTTTTTTGTAAATTCTTTCCAATGTGTCAAGTAATTACCTTTCGGTTCTCTCATGATTTGGTTGGGTCTAATTGTGTTGCTGTCCTGGGGCTCTGTTTGTGAACAGACCCCAGACCTCAACCATAAAGGGCAATGGGTTCCATAACTGATTCAAGTATTTTTAGCCAGATTCTAAACGGTATGTCAAATTTTATGTTTCTTTTGATGGCATAGAAGCCCCTTCTTGCATTGTCTCTGATTTTTCACAGCTTGGTGGAAGGTAGCTGTGGCGCTAATGTTTAGGCTGAGGTATGTATAGTTTGTGTGCTCTTAGGACAATGGTGTCTAGATGTAATTGGTATTCGTGGTCCTGGAAACTGGACCTTTTTTGGAACACTTCTGTTTTTGTCTTACTGAGATTTACTGTCAGGGCCCAGGTCTGACAAGATCTGCACAGAAGATCTAGGTGCTGCTGTACACCGTCCTTGGTTGGAGACAGGATCATCAGCAAATAGTAGACATTTGACTTCAGATTCTAGTACGGTAAGGCCGGGTGCTGCAGACTGTTCTAGTTCCCTCGCCAATTCGTTGAGATATATATATTGAAGAGGGTGGGTGTTAAGTTGCATCCCTGTCTCACCCACTGTCATTTAACCGCATACTTGTTGTTTGTGGGCTCCCGAGTGGCACAGTGGTCTAAGGCACTCCATTTCAATTCTAGAGACGTCACTACAGACCCTGGTTTGATTCCAGGCTGTATCACAACCGGCTGTGATTGGGAGTCCCATATGAGGGTGCACAATTAACCCCACGTCGTCCGGGCTAGGCAGTCATTGTAAATAAGAATTTGTACTTAACTGACTAGCTAAATAAATTGTGTACATGGATTTTATAATGTCGTATGTTTTTACCCCCCCAACACCACGTTCCATCAATTTGTAAAGCAGGCCCTAATGCCAAATTGAGTCGAAAGCTTTTTTGAAATCAACAAAGCATAAGAAAACTTTGCCTTTGGTTTGTTTGTCAATTATGGTGTGCAAGGTGAATACGTGGTCTGTTGTACAGTAATTTGGTAAAAAGCCAATTTGACATTTGCTCAGTACATTGTTTTCACTGAGGAAATGTACGAGTCAGCTGTTAATGATAATGCAGAGAATATTTCCAAGGTTGCTGTTGACGTATATCCCATGGTAGTTATTGGGGTCAAATTTGTCTCCACTTTCGTGGATTGGGTGATCAGTCCTTGGTTCCAGATAGAGGAATATGCCAGAGCTGAGGATGTTAAGAGTTTAAATATAGCCAAGTGGAATTTGTAGTCTGTCTATTTTATCATTTAATTTAGGATACCATCAACACCACAGGCATTTTTGGATTGGAGGGTTTGCATTTTGTCCTGTAGTTCATTCAATGTAATTGCAGAATCCAGTGGGTTCCGGGAGCCTAATACAGTTGAAATCATAAGTTTACATACCCTTCGGTTGGTGTCATTAAAACTAGTTTCTCAACCACTCCACACATTTCTTAACTTCTTATGGCTGGGGGGCAGTATTGAGTAGCTTGGATGAATAAGTTGCCCAAACTATAAAACGGTCTGCTCCCCAGTCTCAGTTGCGAATATATGCATATTATTATTGGATAGAAAACACTAAAGTTTCCAAAACTGTCAAAATATTGTCTGAGTATAACAGAACTGATATTGCAGGTGAAACCCTGAGGAAAATCAAAACAGGAAGTGGCTTTTATTTTGAAAACTCCATGTTCCATAGCCTCCTTTGCTCCATTTAAAGGGATATCAACCAGATTCCTTTTCCTATCGCTTCCTCAAGGTGTCAGTCTTTAGACAGTTTCAGGCTTTTATTTTGAAAAATGAGCGAGAAAGATAACATCGCGTCATTGTATGGCCGTGTGCCAGCAGCCTTTTGTATGCGTAACAGAGTTTGGGCAGCCATGGCCATTCCCTCTCCGACTGAAAAATACAGTTGCGGTTGATATATTATCGATTATATATTTTAAAAATAACCTGGGGATTGATTATTAAAAATGTGGACATTACGGATACATACCATTTGGAATTTGTCTGTTGTCGTGACCGCTCTTTCCTGTGGATTTCTGAACATAACGCGCCAAACAAACTGAGGTATTTTGGATATAAAAAATAATATTTTTGGAACAAAAGGAACATTTGTGTAACTGGGAGTCTTGTGAGTGAAAACATCCGAAGATCAAAGGTAAACGATTAATTTGATTGCTTTTCTGATTTGTGACCAAGCTACTTGATATGTGTACATAATGTTTTGTCGCGCGATCGACAAATTTACACAAACGCTTGGATTGCTTTCGCTGTAAAGCATCTTTTCAAAATCTGACACGACAGGTGGATTAACAAAAGGCTAAGCTGTGTTTTGCTAGATTGCACTTGTGATTTCATGAATATAAATATTTTTAGTAATATTATTTGAATGTGGTGCTACGCAATTCAGTGGTTGTTGATGACAATTATCCCGTTAACGGGATGGTAGCCATAAGAAGTTAACAAACTATAGTTTTGGCAAGTCGGTTAAGGACATCTACTTTGTGCATGACACAAGTAATTTTTCCAACAATTGTTTACAGACAGATTATTTCACTGTATCACAATTCCAGTGGGTCAGAAGTTTACATACACCGAGTTGACTGTGCCTATAAACCGCTTGGAAAATTTCAGAAAATTATGTCATGGCTTCAGATAAATGATGTCAATTAGCCTGAGTCAATTGGAGGTGTACCTGTGGATGCATTTCAAGGCCTACCTTCAAACTCAGTGCCTCTTTGCTTGACATCATCAGAAATTCAAAAGAAAATCAACCAAGACCTCAGAAATATTTGACGTAGACTGCCACAAAAAAAGTAGACATCCACAAGTCTCGTTCATCCTTGGGAGCAATTTCCAAACGCCTGAAGGTACCACGTTCATTTGTACAAACAATAGTACGCAAATTTACACACCATGAGACCACGCAGACGTTATACCGCTCAGCAAGGAGACACATTGTCACCTAGAGATGAACGTACTTTGGTGCGAAAGGTGCAAATCAATCCCAGAACAACAGCAAAAGACCTTGTGAAGATGCTGGAGGAAACAGGTCCAAAAGTATCTATATCCACAGTAAAACGAGTCCTATATCGACAACCTGAAAGGCCGCTCAGCAAGGATGAAACCTCTGTTCCAAAACCACCATAAAAATGCCAGACTACGGTTTGCAACTACAATGGGGATAAAAACTTTTTTTACTTTTTGGAGAAATGTCCTCTGGTCTGATGAAACAAAAATTGAACTGTTTGGCCATAATGACCATCGTTATGTTTGGAGGAAAAAGGGGGAGGCTTGCAAGCCAAAGAACACCATCCCAACCGTGAAGCACGTGGGTGGCAGCATCATGTTGTGGGGGTGCTTTGCTGCATGAGGGACTGGTGCACTTCACAAAATAGATGGCATCATGAGGGAAGAAAATGGTGTATATATTGAAGCAACATCTCAAGACATCAGCCAGGAAGTTAAAGCTTGGTCGCAAATGGGTCTTCCAAATGGACAATGACCCCAAGCATACTTCCTAAGTTGTGGCAAAATGGCTTACGGACAACAAAGTCAAGGTTTGGGGTGGCCATCAGAAAGCCCTGACCTCAACCCTAAAGAAAATCTGTGGACAGAACTGAAAAAGCATGTGCGAGGAGGCCTACAAACCTGACTCAGTTACACCAGCTCGGTCAGGAGGAATGGGCCAAAATTCCCCCAACATATTATGGGAAGCTTGTGGAAGGCTACCTGAAACATTTGACCCAAGTTAAACAATTTAAAGGCAATGCTACCAAATACTATTTGAGTGCATGTAAACTTCTGACCTACTTGGAATGTGATTAAAGAAATAAAATAACTCTTATTATTCTGACATTTCACATCTTAAAATAAAAGTGGTGATCCTAACTGACCTAAGACAGGGAATGTTTACTAGGATTAAATGTGAGGAATTGTGAAAAACTGAGTTTAACCTGTTATGGCTGCAATCCCGATACCGGGATCGATATGACAACTACCAGTGAAAATAGAGGGCGCCAAATTCAAACCACAGAAATCTCAATTAC
The DNA here is from genome assembly GCF_034236695.1 of Oncorhynchus nerka. Lineage (NCBI taxonomy): Eukaryota > Metazoa > Chordata > Actinopteri > Salmoniformes > Salmonidae > Oncorhynchus > Oncorhynchus nerka. The sequence continues at coordinate 74,204,269 of NC_088402.1, read as the reverse complement.
AATTCCTAAAACATACGTGTGTTTTATATCATTTGAAAGCTATTCTCGTTGTTAATCCCACCAAAGTGTCTGATTTCAAATAGGCTTTTCAGCGAAAGCACTACAAACGATCATGTTAGGTCTCCACCAAACCACAATAAGCACAGCCATTTTCCAGCAAAATATAGCATTCACAAAAACCAGAAATAAAGATAATTCAATGTTAGTGATTAATTCTCTTCATCAGATGACACTCATAGGACTTTTTGTTTGATAAAGTTCATATTTATATAAAACAATCTGAGTTTACATTGGCGCGTTAGATTCACTAGTTCCAAAAACATGAAGTAATTTTGCATAGCCACATCATTCAACAGAAATACTCATCATAAATGTAGATGATAATATAGTTATACACATGGAATTATAGATATACATATATACCTCTCCTTAATGCAACCCCTGTGTCAGATTTTTTAAAAACTTTACGGAAAAAAGAAACGCATGCAATAATCTGAGAACGCGCTCAAAAGTAAAAACACCACAGCCGCAAAGATGGCGTCAACATAAACAAGAAATTACATGTTAAATATTCCCTTACCTTTGATGATCTACATCAGAAAGCACTCCAGGAATCCCAGGTCCACAATAAATGTTTGTTTTGTTCGAAAATGTCCGTTATTTATTTATGTCCAAATACCTTCTTCTGTTCAGCGTTATATCGGACAAAAACTTCAAAAAGTGATATTACATTTCAAACTAAGTACAGAATCAAATCATTAGGATGTTAACATATAGCTTCAATAAAGTTCCAACCGGAGTATTCCTTCTCGTCTCCGTGAGCAATGGAACGCAAGTGACTACCATGAGGAACAAATGCGATCAAAATGGCTGCTTGATGGACATCAGATATATTCTGCTCTCATTTACTCCCACAACAACATAGAAGCCTCATTATAATTTATATTGATGGTTGACATCTAGTGTAACCCCTAGGCAGTGCAACATCATTCATATCTCAAGGGGATTTCATTGGGGACTCTGGTGAATACATACAAACTCAGATTTCTGAATTCCTGTTTTGATTTCAACTCAGAATTATGCCTGCCAATATGAGTTGTGTTATGCTCACAGACATCATTCAAACAGTTTTAGAAACTTCAGAGTGTTTTCTATCCAATACTAATATGCAAATATTAGGAACTATGACTGAGGAGCAGGCAATTTGATATGGGCACTTTTCATCTAAGCTACTCAAGACTGCCCCTGCAGCCATAAAGTTAAATGTATTTGGCAAAGGTGTATGTAAACTTCTGACTTCAACTGTAGTTGATTCTAAGATTTGTATTTGATCATGTATATGTTTTTGCTGTTCTTTGGTTATAGAGCCACAAAGATTGGAGATGTGGTTTATCCATACACCTCCATTTTGGATAGATATATGTTTTCCAATTTTCCCAGAAGTGGTTAGAGTCTATGAATTCTTCAATTACATTGAGCCAATTTCTGACGTGCTGTTCCTTCTTTTCCATACTGTATTTCTGTATTGTTTTAGTGATTGACCATAGTTAAGAAGTAGGCTCAGGTTCTGTCTCCCCGTTTTTGGTTGGATAGATTTCTCAATTGCTTTCTTAGGTTTTTCCATTCTTTATCATTGTTAATTTTCTTCAGTTTTCTATTTGAGATTTTTTAGATTTGATAGGGAAGCTGAGAGGTCAAATATACTGTTTAGGTTTTCTACTGCCAAGTTTCTACCTTCCCTATTACAGTGAAATATTTTGCTCAAGAAATTGTCTTGAATGGATTGAATGTTGTTTGGTAGATTTCCACATTACTTTCCTTCCATCTATAGCATTTCTTAATATTATTCAGTTCATTTGGCATTGATGCTGCATGATTGAGCAGAGCTCTGTTCAAGTAGTAGTGTGATTTTGCTATGTTCTGATAGTGGACTGACTGAATTGAATGCTCTGACACCCCTAAGAGACTCTGGGTTGAGGTCAGTGATAAAGTAGATGAGCTATAGGTGTACCTACCATAAGAGGCCCCGTCGAAGCCTACCATTGACTATGTACATGCCTTCTCTCAAGAAGAGAGAAGACCCAGAATTAGTCTGGAAATCTACACAGTAAGGGATTAGACCAGCGATCTTAACTTTTCACACAAACGCTTTGTATCAGTGAACAAGTCACATGATATTGTCATAACACTGAAATGGTCACAAGACTCAGATTCCACTTTTAGCCTCTGATTTTCTCTCCTCCTCACCACCACACCCCCTTTCTCCTTTACACACATGATATTGGGATTACTCCGAATATCACACATGGACATTTCCTATGGCAGGATATGGACTTGTTCAATATCCTGAGATATGAAGAGAGAAAATAGGATGTTGCATGGTGACAAATACATTGCATGTGTTCTTAGCACATTCAATAGATTAAGCTATATTGATTCCAGATATGCTTCTCTTGGCAGAGGTCCATATCCGGATCTTGATATGCTGGTTTTAAGATGGTGCCGAATAGGTTGGCTGACGTTTTACATGCTCCTAACCAACTACTATTTTGTTGGTTGTTTTTTTGCGTTATTTGTAACTTATTTTGAACATAATGTTGCTGCTACCCTCTCTTATGACCGTAAATAACCTCTGGACATCAGAACAGCGATTAATCAACACAAACTGGAATATGCTTTCCTTCAACAAGTCCGACGAGAAGGATATACTGCCTTCCCGGGAACAGGTCCAAATCCCCATCATTTGCCTTCTAAGAATCCGTAGGAGAGCGAGTAAACTCCCACTGCCATCCGTTCTAAATGGCTAACAAGCAATCATTGGACAATTATATATATATAAAATGTATTACAATTATCCTACCAAGGGGGCATTAAAAACTATAATATCTTATGTTTCACCGAGTCGTTGCTGAACGACAACACAGATAATATAGAGCTGGCGGGATTTTCCATGCACCGGCAGAACAGAGAAGCTACGTCTGGTAAACCGAGGAGTGGGGGTTTGTCAATAACAGCTGGTGCGCGATGTCTAATATTAAAGAAGTCTCAGGGTATTGCTCGCCTGAGGTAGAGTACATTATGGTAAGCTGTAGACGACACTATCTATATTATTCGTAGCCGTCTATTTACCACCACAGCCCGATGCTGGCACTAAGACCACACTCAACCAACTCGATGAGGCTATAAGGAGTACCTCAACGCCATTGGATGAATTCCGCAACTTACTCCAGTCTGTGCTAGCAAAACAGTCCGGTTGCATCTGCGTCATCTGACCACTTACGTATTGAGTGTCACTGGTACTTCCTACTTTAGTTTTTTAGCTTGTAAGCAGGAATCAGGAGGATAGAATTATGGTCCGATTTGCAGGGAAGAGCTTTGTATGTATGCATGCATGTGTGGAGAAAAGATGGTTGTTTTTCCCCCCTCTGGTTGCACATGTGACATGCTGGTAACTGATTTAAGTATGCCTGCATAGGAGTGCCACTTTTCTTGTTTGCTTATGGCCTTATCGAGTTGGTTGAGTACCACCTCAGTCATAGTGACGTACGTACATATTCCAACCAGAAGCCATGGATTACAGGTAACACCCTCATCGAGCTAAAGGCAAAAGCTGCCACTTTCAAGGAGCCGGACACTAATCCAGACACTTATAAGAAATCCCACTATGCCCTCAGACGAACCATCAAACAAGCAAAGTGTCAAGACAGTATTAAAATTGAGTCCTTTTCATATGTGGCAGGGCTTGAAAACTATTACGGACTACAAAGGGAAACCCAGACGTGAGCTGTCCAGTGACAAGCAACACCAAAGCATGCACGAGAGCATCAGCTGTTGTGGATGACTGATAACGCTCTCGGTAGCCGATGTGAGCAAGACCTTTAAAAAAACAAAAAAAACAAAAAAATAAAAAAAACAGGTCAACAAGCACAAAGCCGGATTACCAGGACGTGTACTCAAAGCATGCGCGGACCAACTGGCAAATGTCTTCACTGACATTTTCAACTTCTCCCTGACAGAGTCTGTAAAATCTACATGTTTCAAGCAGACCACCATAATCCCTGTGGCAAAGGAAGCAAATGTAACCTGCCTAAATTATTACAGCCCCATAGCACTTACGTTGGTAGCCATGAAGTGTTAAAATCTGATAAAAGCATCCTCCCGGATACCCTAGACGCACGCCAATTCCCATACCGCCCCAACAGATCCACAGATGACGCAATCTCACTGGACATAAGGAACACCTATGTGAGAATACTGTTCATTAACTACACCACATAGCTCATCACTAAGCTAAGGACCCTGGGACTAAACACCTCCCTCTGCAACTGGATCCTGGACTTCCTGATGGGCCGGCCCCAGGTGGTATGGGTAGGCAACAACACGTCTGCCATGCTGATCCTCAACACTGGGGCCCCTCAGCAGTGTGTACTTAGTCCCCTCCTGTACTCCATTCACCACAACTGCGTGGCCAAACACGACTCCAACACCATCATTAGCCTCTCTAGGGTATGTGGGACGCTAGCGTCCCATCTGGCCAACATCCAGTGAGATTGCAGAGCGCCAAATTCAAATACAGAAATACTCATAAAAATTCAGAAAACAAAACATATTTTACATAGGTTTAAAGATTAACTTCTTGTGAATCTAACCACTGTGTGGTGTCTTTGGCTATGCCAGATTAAGTGATATGACATGCTTTTTGTCCATAATTAATATTACCTGATTGAGCTAATCATGTAAATGTAATTAACGAGAGTCGTGCACCACAAAATAATATTTATAGAGCTGTTATCTTCTGAATAAACTCTGAAAGACCTAGTAATATCTTACATCAATAGCAGTCAATATTAATCGTCATCTTAATTCAGGCTCATCTGAAAGTCAGAATTAGTCAAATCTCCCTCAGTTTTATTCTGCTACAAAGATTTGTTATCTGTACAGTTCTTCCTGTAAATGTTCAGTGGAAAATATTAAAAGTAGTCCAAGTGCATAGAGTTCTTTGGTTTGTTAAACTCTTAAATCCAGGGGTTTTGTTTGGTATACATTTTTCATTGACAAATCTGATCTCAGCGTAATTACGTAACCATGGAATTGCTCTGCAGAAGTTTGAGGAACTGAACTCCCTGAATTACTCATGAGATGGCTTAACCAAGTGTCATTTCACAATCAATTCAGATGCTGAGCTGTATTAGAGCCACAAGTTAACACTTAACAGACGTCACAGGACAGAAGCAGCACATCCTAGCCAGTCGGGATTCCAAACTTCCATCTGCATTACTCACCCAGAAGATGAAGTTGAAAAAGAAGAGTAGGTACTTCACACATTTCATTCCCCCCTCAACACCCATGGTTAGTCCGTATCAAGTCCCTGGATCAACACAAAGAAAAATCCATTTGAACCAGAGACATTAAATAACTTTATTACAAATAGTGTGATATAGTTTCAGGTTATCGCTTGTTGCTGCATCGTCTAGGCCTAGTGTGTTTAGCTCGGCTCACATTTTATAGTGCCAATGGTGACAGAAAACTGGCATGGTATGCTGAGAATATGTACGAATGAAAGGAAAATATTGACGGGTAGGCCAGTAATCATTTGATGTAAAAACATTTTTTAAAGAGTGTCAATGAAAGGAATCAGTTGATGTGTGGGGGAACATTTTAAATTGTCACCTAAGGGAAAAGTGAGTCAACACACATAACATATAGAAACTGTCCAGTCAAATATTACTCATAAATTCACAAGGGTGTGATGTCTGATCGACAGTTGAGAATCACAGGCTTGCTGACAGTTAAAGGCCTTTTTCCGCATCATATTAACATTACACCATAAAACCACATTTGTTTCAAGAGTTTAGTGCGCAACACTATATGCGTTCAAATCTGGGGTAAATGTAATCTCATTGGATTTCATTAGGCAACATGAAAAATCCCCTGTTTTGTGCTCGATTAGCATCCAGAATGGTCTGTAATTTAGGCTATGGTTCATAAAAATAATGTTGGTTCTAATAGTGGGTGACAGGTTCATAAAAATATTTTGCTTTTTTGCTTTCCTGTTTCAGATTAGTTCAATTCACATCTAATTATCTGCATTAGCTATGTAGGCCTGCTATTAATTAATATGACAAATGGACACAAAACAACAATGGGAAAAAGCAATGGATATTGTAACGATTACTACGTGAGAAGCCTTATAGCATTTTGACTGAAAGTTTACTTTACAAGACTGCGACATCCATTGCTCGCCACAGCAGTGAACCACCAACCACACAACAAAACACACCGGGGCAGAGGATACGAAGTTAACTATTGTTGTAGCCAAATTTGATTTGTTGTACAGTTTTTGTAGCTAAATTCAATTACTACTAAGTAACCGTAAAGACAGAAGGTTATTATATTAGGCTTCAATCTTAGTTCAACGTGTCGATTGCGCATTCTCAAAACGAACCTCTATTTATCTCTCGTACCTTCTTTTTTTAAATGTAATTTCATAATGACTATAGGCTACAACGTTAACCAAAACAATATATGGATTAAATAGGTGTACTATTTACCTTTTTCCCAACAAGAAAATAGTAGAGGCGTCAAAATAATTCGAGGCAATGGTTGAAATTTGGAAACAAACTGGTGAAGTAAGCGACGCAATTCTCCGTTTTATAAGCCCCTCCCTCTCTACGTCTGATCCAGCAATCGTTAACATGATCGTGGAAAATGACCGAGAAGTCAACACAAGCCAAGATTCACTTTCATCTACAGTACACCAACACACAGTAGCAGTTATCAGTTGAGCGGAGCCTGTACTCTTTTAAGGTGAAGCACTATTTATTTCAAATGCAGATATCTGAAATATTTATTTTAGTTCAATGTGCGGGAGCACTTATTGGTCGGCCCAATTTAGGTAGTATGTACATTAATGTATAGTTAAATTGACTATGCATATATGATATATTTTCATTACTGCGACGTGGGTAAGGAAGAGTGTTTTGAAAACTGATGTTAACCTTTTCTTGTTATAACCTTTTTTAGCAAGACATATCTTCCAAAGGTTGGGGAGTGGCAATCTTTACCAAGGATCACCTTCAGTGCTCGGTTGTCTCCACCAAGTCTGTCCCCAAACAATTTGATTTTCTGGTTTTAAATATTACAATTTCAAATAGATATTTGACTGTTACTGGGTGCTATCGTCCTCCATCAGCACCCGCCTGTACCTTACCTGCCCTTAAGCTCTCTCCTGGCCCCTTACACTAAGTCTGAATTTGTCCTGCTAGGTGACCTAAACTAGGACATGCTTAAACCACCTGACCAAGTCCTAAAGCAATGGGACTTCCTGTAGCTCAGGCAGTAGGAAGCTCTCTCATCCATTTATATGCAGATGATAGTCTTATACTCAGCTGGCCCCTCCCCAGATTTTGTTTTAAATGATTTTACAACAAAGCTTTCCAACAAGCTACCCTTGACCTTGTTCTGAACACCTCCAAAACAAAGGTTATGTGGTTTGGTAAGAAGAATGCCCCTCTCCCCACAGGTGTGATTATTACCTCTGAGGGTTTAGAGGTTGAGGTAGTCACCTCATACAAGTAGTTGGGAGTATGGCTAGATGGTACACTGTCCTTCTCTCAGCACATATCAAAGCTACAGGCTAAAGTTAAATCTAGACTTGGTTTCCTCTATCGTAATCGCTCCTCTTTCACCCCAGCTGCCAAACTAACCCTGATTCAGATGACCATCCTACCCATGCTAGATTACAGAGACATCATTTATAGTTCGGCAGGTAAGGGAGCTCTCGAGCGACGAGATGTTCTTTACCATTCGGTCATCAGATTTGCCACCAATATAAACAGTTGAACTAAGCTCATGAGAAATTTATAAGCGATATTCTTCAAGAATCAAAGTGTACATATAATAAATGTTTAAATCCAAAAAGGGAATACCTAGTTAGTTGCACAACTGCATTCAGTCTTCCACATTTGACCAAACCCCTCTGAATCAGAGAGGTGCGGGGTGCTGCCTTAATCAACATCATCCGTGCCCAGGGAAGCAGTTAACCGCTAGGCTAATGGCATCTTTTTGTTGGCACTAACTCCGCCATGGTTCGTTGGACAAGGTCTATAGAGAAATGAGTTATGTTTTTGTAGGGTTTTTGGATCAACGCGAAAAATAAGGTCTGCGGTAACAGGTTTAGGAGATCTTATACGTTTTGTTCTATGAGATAATCGCCATCAGCTATAGTACATTTCTGTGAATTTTAAGCATTTATGTCATTTTGAAAAAGCACATAAAGGCTTAATCATTCATAAAGGTCATGTTAACTGACTGATATTATCTAATAGAACAAAACATAGGAGATCTCCTAAGCCTGGTTTGGACTTACTTTTGGCGTTCATCCCAAAACCCTATTCTTTCCCCATTCATTTTCCCCATAGGGATGGTTGAACGAACCAGAGGTAACTCATTTCCAGGTTTTAGGACGAGTGAGCTCTACCGAGCTCTATGGTCTTTCATTGATGACCACTTAGGCCTACATTAAAGGACTAATCCGTGGTAGTTACCATCTGAGTTGAGGGACCAACTGGTCAGCATAGGAGCAGAAAATGAAGTGCCTGTGAATAAAGGCCTTTATGTTATGTGATGTGATAATTTACAACATCAAACGGGGATGTGGTAAACTCAGCAAAAAAAATGCATGAATGAACTTCGCCCCTTTTTCAGGACCCTGTCTTTCAAAGATAATTCGTAACATCCAAATAACTTCACAGATCTTCATTGTAAAGGGTTTAAACACTGATTCCCATGCTTGTTCAATGAACCATAAACAATTAATGAACATGCACCTGTGGAATGGTCGTTAAGACACTAACAGCTTACCGACGGTAGGCAATTAAGGTCACAGTTATGAAAACTTAGGACACTAAAGAGGCATTTCTACTGACTTTGAAAAACACCAAAAGAAAGATGCCCAGGGTCCCTGCTCATCTGCGTGAACATGCCTTAGGCATGCTGCAAGGAGGCATGGGGACTGCAAATGTGGCCAGGGCAATAAATTGCAATGTCCGTACTTTGAGACGCCTAAGACAGACCTACAGGGAGATGGGGCGGACAGCTGATCGTCTTCGCAGTGGCAGACCATGTGTAAAAACACCTGCACAGGATCAGAACATCCCAACATCACACCTGTGGGACAGGTACAGGATGGCAACAACAACTGCCCGAGTTACACCAGGAATGCACAATCCCCCCATCAGTGCTTAGACTGTCTGCAATAGGCTGAGAGAGGCTGGACCGAGTGCTTGTAGGCCTGTTGTAAGGCAGGTCCTCACCAGACATCACCGGCAACAACTTCGCCTATGGGCATAAACCCACCGCCGCTAGACCAGACAGGACTGGCAAAAAGTGCTCTTCACTGACGAGTCACGGTTTTGTCTCACCTAGGGGTGATGATCGGATTCACGTTTATTGTCGAAGGAATGAGCGTTACACCGAGGCCTGTACTCTGGAGTGGGATCGATTTGAAGGTGGAGGGTCAGTCATGTCCAGGGGAGGTGTGTCACAGCATCATCGGACTGAGCTTGTTGTCATTGCAGGCAATCTCCACGCTATGCGTTACAGGAAATACATCCTCCTCCCTCATGTGGTACCCTTCTTGCAGGCTCATCCTGATATGAACCTCCAGCATGACAATGCCACCAGCCATACTGCTCGTTCTGTGCATGATGTCCTGCAAGACAGGAATGTCAGTGTTCTGCCTTGGCCAGGCAAGAGCTCAGATCTCAATCCCATTGAGCACGTCTGGGACCTGTTGGATCGGAGGGTGAGGGCTAGGCTCAGTCCAATGATGCTGTGACCCCCCCCCCACCCCCCCCCCACCAAGGCACTTGCAGGTGCCTTGGTGGAAGAGTGGGGTAACATCTCACAGCAAGAACTGACAACTCTGGTGCAGTCCATGAGCAGTACTTATTTTTTATTTATTTTTTATTTCACCTTTATTTAACCAGGTAGGCAAGTTGAGAACAAGTTCTCATTTACAATTGCGACCTGGCCAAGATAAAGCAAAGCAGTTCGACACATACAACGACACAGGGTTACACATGGAGTAAAACAAACATACAGTCAATAATATAGTATAAACAAGTCTATACACAATGTGAGCAAATGAGGTGAGAAGGGAGGTAAAGTAAATACAATATAGCAAGTAAAACACTGGAATGGTAGTTTGTGGAAGAATGTGCAAAGTAGAAATAAAAATAATAGGGTGCAAAGGAGCTAAATTAATTAATTAATTAAATACAGTTGGGAAAGAGGTAGTTGTTTGGGCTAAATTATAGGTGCGCTATGTACAGGTGCAGTAATCTGTGAGCTGCTCTGACAGTTGGTGCTTAAAGCTAGTGAGGGAGATAAGTGTTTCCAGTTTCAGAGATTTTTGTAGTTCGTTCCAGTCATTGGCAGCAGAGAACTGGAAGGAGAGGCGGCCAAAGAAAGAATTGGTTTTGGGGGTGACTAGAGAGATATACCTGCTGGAGCGTGTGCTACAGGTGGGAGATGCTATGGTGACCAGCGAGCTGAGATAAGGGGGGACTTTACCTAGCAGGGTCTTGTAGATGACATGGAGCCAGTGGGTTTGGCGACGAGTATGAAGCGAGGGCCAGCCAACGAGAGTGTACAGGTCGCAATGGTGGGTAGTATATGGGGCTTTGGTGACAAAACGGATTGCACTGTGATAGACTGCATCCAATTTGTTGAGTAGGGTATTGGAGGCTATTTTGTAAATGACATCGCCAAAGTCGAGGATTGGTAGGATGGTCAGTTTTACAAGGGTATGTTTGGCAGCATGGGTGAAGGATGCTTTGTTGCGAAATAGGAAGCCAATTCTAGATTTAATTTAAGATTGGAGATGTTTGATATGGGTCTGGAAGGAGAGTAATGCAACTGGTGGCCACACCAGATACTGAGTGTTACTCTTAATTTGATCCCCCTTTGTTCAGGGAGACATTATTCAATTTTTGTTAGTCACGCTTATTAGATGCTGCATCTACTGCCATTGGAAACCGGCACACACTGTCCTTTGTTTGCCTCGCCTGCCGGGGATTGCTTTCCCGCGGTTATTTTAACGTTACGGGGAGGGCCTCCTGTGGCAGAAAGAGACAACCGGAAATGTTGTCATTTCTGGATTATGATGCATACGAGATTTCTTTAAAGTATTTATTTCACACAAAGACGTGTGATTTATTTACCTAAATTATTTCAAATAAATTCATCCTAATTAGAAAATATACCCCATAATGTCTTATTTCCCATATATTTTTTTTTACAATTTCATAAACATCCATGCCATTTTCGCATCTTCAACGTATCGGAACAGTTTACTTATGTGATTGGTTAGTTGTTGTAACAAGAACCATGTGACTTCCATATAGTCGTCTGTCATGGCGGGATTCCTGAAGTGGAAAAATGGACCTCTCTCCGAAATAGTTTTTATAATTGTGCTTTTTTGTATATTAAGTACGCAACAAACCTCAGGTAGAGTTGTTTCTAGCTAGGTCATTTTGTTCAGGGAATTTGATAGCCAATATGAAATGTGAGAGGCGAACTTTTCGTTTACGATGAGGCCAGCTAGCGTAGTTACTGTTGTTCTTGAGACCCAAGGCATTAACAAGGCTTAAATGAACTGAGCTAGCAAACGTTAACTGTCCCAGGTGAACTATCTAGCCAGTCTGCTAACGTTAGCTAGTCTGTCAGTAGCCAGGTGATTAGACATGAACTAATACATTTTAATTCTAAGAGATTAATTGAAAGTTGAGCTGTTACCAGAAACTAGTTAGCTAGCCAGCTGGTGTCGCCCTTCACTTTCCACAACGTCAGCTTGCTTTTCTAGCTAGTCAGCTAACCTCGTTAGCCAAATAGTTCGTGGTTTATTTCTGGTGGCTCACTAACGTTACATAACCTAGTAGTAACGTTAGTTACCACTTGCTAGTAGTAGTTACTACTAGCTGGATAACTAGCTAAGTCCAGTCCTATGAAAGCCAATGTCCAGCTTTAGTTGGCTTGCTAGCAGATGTGTAAAGCATACAGAAGTTTACTGGTGAATACAGTCCGTGCTGACTTGTGATTTAATATTACTGCATTGTTGAGGAGAGTTTGCTAGCTGGTTAAGCATTTCACTGTACTACTAATACCTGCTGTATCCTGTGCATTTGACAAATACAATTTGATTTGCTGGATGGTAAATGCACGAAGCTGACCCTAACATCTTATCATTCTCACAGGAAGTAAGATCAACATAGTCAATATCAAAGATGGCCAAGAGTCTGCCAAAACAGGGTCAAATCACTACTGCTATCTCAACCCCATTGTCCCAGGTTGGAAGGAAACATGGACAAGAATCCAGGCAAGAGAACAATTTCCTCTTCCCAGGTCTATTTGTGCTCTTGTCATGTCCATTGCTAGAGTGACAAAAGGGTTGGCATGGTGGCACAAACAGATCGGACCTCAAGGTTTGATGATAAGTCTCTTATTTGAAAGCGAGCCTGTATGTATGTATGTAATGTGTGTATTTGGGTGTAGCTAATACTTGTGTTGTATTGCCGATAGGTTCGAGTATGGAGCTCAAAACAGCTGAAGGTAACTGTTGTGGAGGATGAGGAGAAGCTGCAGGAGCTAGAACATTTCAGTGTCTGGGGTCTGGTGCAGTACCTAATGCATGAGCAGACCAATGAAACCACCCTCAGCATCAGCCTGTTCAGCCCAAAGACCTGCTTCAAGATCAAACCCATCGACCCTACAGCAATATACACTGTAAAGCCCACACGAAGTAAGTGAAGGGAAAGGTGGGGTTGCTTTGTTAGTTACATGTCTATTACCCATTCATTTTGTTATCTTTGCTGTCTGTGCTTCACTCCCACAGAGTTTGACATTTTCCTATTTGTGACATTCTTGGCTGGAGTGCTGCTGTTCATCTTTGCAGACTCGCTCAGCAGGTAACTAAATGGATTGTGTTCACATTTTACCCCCTCTTTATAAATGACATGGTCCAGATAATATTGGCTATGTTTTTTTGTTCCTATCTAACAGGAGTCAGGTATTCTATTACTCTGCTGGCATGAGCACAGGTATGATTGCCTCCCTCATCATTCTCATCTTCATCATGGCACGGTTTTTGCCAAAGGTAAGAAGTCAACACTTCTATTTCAAAGTCTCATAGCTAATCACACCCACTACTAACAGTTTGATTTGAACAAAGCAATAACAAGTCAGAGTACCCAGATAGTTAATGTTTTGGTGACCTTTCTGATTTCTATAATGTGTGTGAGAGTCATACAAATATATGTTTAGATTTCACAACCCATATCATCTTTTTCTTTTCTCAGAAAAGCCCATTTTACGTGGTGATAGTTGGTGGCTGGTCCTTCTCTGTTTACGTCATCCAGCTTGTGTTCAGGAACCTGCAGCTGATTCTGAAAGAGCACTGGCATGTGGCTTTTGGTAAATATTGATTGTATTAAACACAATCACAACAAACTCTGAGAACTACATTGCCTCTCAAACTTTTAACATCTGTTATTAGTTCACAACCATTGCTCCATGTTTGTAATAGGAACAGTTACATTAATTGTTTCTGTGTGCCCTAGGCTATGCTGCAGTGGTTGGTTTTATCAGTTTTGCTGTGTGCTATCGTCATGGCCCTCTTGTGGAGGAGAGGAGTATCAATATCCTGTCCTGGACGCTGCAGTTTTTTGGCCTGCTGCTGATCTATGCTGGTATCCAGGTTCAGCAAGTGGCGTTGGCCACCATCATTGCTACATTCTGCTCTAAGAACCTGGAGTACCCTGTTTCATTGCTCCTTCTTGCATGGCAGTAGGTGTTAGTTTGTAGTACTACTCTCAAGGTAACATGTGTACATTCCTGTATTGGTGTCAAGTGACATGTCTGCTGCTGTTATAGTGTACAATCCTCTTGTGAAGTAAGGTCAAGCCAACTCTACGCTGGAAGCCAGAGCCTCGTCGACTGCTGACTGAAGAAGAGTTCCAGAAACAGGGGGAGGAGGAGACGCAACATGCCCTGGAGGAGCTGAGAAAGTACTGCAGCAGTCCAGACTTCAGCACCTGGAAGACAGTCTCTCGACTTCAGTCCCCAAAAAGGTGACAGAACCTAGAACCTTTGTTGCATTGAAATACTGACTAATGATGTTCATTCTGCTTTTAATGATCTGGTATTAACCCCTGGTTGTCTGTGCTCTAAACAAGTCAAATGTACATTGGCTACTGCTGGATCGAAAAGCTAGCTTCTGGTCTGTGGGTGATGGTTGTCTTTTTAGGTCAACTAGTCATATAACTCTCTTTCCCATTCATTGTTTTAACTAAAAATGTGTGTCAGTGTGGTACAGTACATGGGAATAAAGACAATGCTTTGTCTGATCCACAGGTTTGCAGATTTTGTGGAGGGCTCACCTCACCTGATATCAAATGAGGTTTCTGTGCATGCACAGGAATATGGATCCTTCTTTGAGGATGATTTCTTTGATACCGATGAGGACCATGATGAGGAGAATATGGTGAACGGTTTGAAAAGAGGAGACCTTGGGTGGAATGACAGAGACTTGTGATGATGCATAGATGGGTGTTTTTCCCTGTAGCAGCAAGGTTGATGGAGCAAAGTGCTGACTGGCCTTTAACCCTCACAGCTCTCCTCCAACCCGAAGACAGGTGTTCATGAATCACCAGGAGATAGTGGAATCTTGCCATTAGTATGCCTGTGAGAATGTCTTGCATCCAAGTTGAGGCATAGATCCTACTGTAGATTGCTGATGGCAACCACCAGTTTTGTAAATTGACACTTAAAGCCAGACCCTGAGTGCAATGTACTGAACTGAAAATGTAAATCTAATTCATGTGGAGAACTCCCTCGAGTTAGGGGCATATTTATAAAGTTTGGATTTATCCCAGTGTTTTAATTTCAGCTGAGAAACTTGACCACAGGGGTATACTACAAAGCAGGATTAATGAGGTAGCTAGCTAACCTTGATAAACAAGCAGAAATAACTAGATTTTCGGTTTCATTAAGAAAGCTAAGCTTGGGTACAGTATGTGTTTTGGTTATTGAGTCAATTAGACAATGCACATTTCATGCTAGTCTTTCTAAACAAATAAAGTTATATCAGAATATTCTTGCAAATCAGCTTGCTAAGTCATTGGTCATGCTTTGTTGTGTTACACTCCTCAGCAAGAGCAAGTTTATGAAGAATAAGAATGTTTGGCATTTCATTTTCTGGGAGCAATGACAGAACATTATTTTGTTATCTTTCCTCATTAGTAAATTGCCAGGGCACAATTTTGGAGATGTTTTAATGTATAAAAAAAAAATCTTTGGTCTTATTGTTGATGTGAAATAACTGACTTTGCGTTGTGAAAAGCGTTGACGTAAAACAGGAAATGATTTCGTAGCTGACATCTGTTGGGAATAAGTTAGTGTACTGAGCAAAAATATAAATGCAGCAACTATAACAATTTTACTGAGTTACAGTTCATATCAGGAAATTTGTCAATTGAAATAAATTCATTAGCCCCTCAGCTATGGATTTCACATGACTGGTCAGGGGTGCAGCCATGGGTGGGCTGCTTGAGAGCCAGGCCCAGCCAATCCGTATGAGTTTTTCCCTACAAATGGGATATATTACGGACAGAAATACACCTCAGTTTCATCAGCTGTCCGGGTGGCTGGTCTCAGACAATCCTGAAGTTGAAGGAGCCAGATGTGGAGGTCCTGGGCTGGCGTGGTTACACGTGGTCTGCGGTTGTGAGGCCGATTGGACATACTGCTAGTCTCTAAAACAATGTTGGAGGTGGCTTATGGTAGAGGGATCAGCATTCAATTCTCTGGCAACAACTCAGGTGGACATTCCTGCAGTCAGCATGCCAATTGTACACTCCCTCAAAACATCTGTGGTGTTGTGTGACAAAACTGCCCATTTTAGAGTGGCCTTTTATTGTCTCCTGTGTAGTGATCATGCTGTTTAATGAGCTTCTTGATAAGTCACACCTGTCAGGTGGATGGATTCTCTTGGCAAAGGAGAAATGCTCACTAAAAGGGATGGAACCAAATTTGTACACAGAATTTGAGAGAAATAAGCTTTTTGTGCGTATGGAAAATTTCTGTGATCTTTTATTTCAGCTCATGAAACATGGGACCAACACTTTACATGTTGCGTTTACATATTTGTTCAGTGTATTTTGGTATTTGAAGCAGCATGTTTACAGCCATTGATTGAGTGTGTATATATATATATATACACATGTTTGTTTAAGGATACCATTTATATATGTAATGTTTAAGGATATCATTGCAAGTAGTTTAATCGTTCTTTGACGTGTGTGACACATCACATATTGGTTGTTAGTTCTTTTTAACTTGAATCTTTTTTCTTGTTTTATTTGTACTGAGATTTCTAGGTTTCATACCACAAGCATTGCCTTTATTTTATTTTTATTTTAGACAAAACGTGTTGAAATGGATAATATTTTTATACTATGAGATATTGTACTTTAGTATCCTGGCTGCAATTCTGTATTATGTTGTGTAATTTGTCTTGCATATACCTTTACAGATCTGGGCCAAAGCTTCTCAGAGTAGGAGTGCTGATCTAGGATCAGGACCACTCTGTCCATCTTGTTCTTTATCAACTAAAAGGTTGAAACTGTAAATAATCATGTGGAAGTTAATAAATTCATGATATTGTAAAACGCCACTTAATCTTGAGACATTTCCACTAGCCTGTTGCCCGTAGAAGGGGAATACAGAGTAGAACAACCTCAAAAGAATGATGTAGTCTCTATGCGTTATGTTGAAACTACTGTACACAAACAGCGGGTGCAATATACCTTTTCTTTATCTATATACCGTGTACTTCAGTTTTCTGGTTTGATTACTTGCAGCATAGACTTATCTTTACCCACCTATTTTTATTTGAGTGGTTCTCAAGCTACTCTAGGACAGTTACATGAAATCCCCCAAGTTTTACTGATGAGTAAGTGCACAGATTTCTGAAAATGATGTGCAAACTGAATATTTTATAATTTGGGGAAAATATCTCTAGTTTTATAAGGAGTTGTGGTTTCATAGAAACCGTAGAGGAACATCCAGCTTTATTTGAAACTTCTAGGATACTTTAGACAAAAACCTATACTCAGAAATTCTGTCAATAATGATGGAAAACTGTATCTAACAATGCTATTTATATCCATAGTCAATACCGGCTTGGTGATTTTTGCATGTAGTAGTTCAAAGGCATGCATCAAATCAATGGTTGTAAAATTTAAAAAACTGGAAGTAGAACCATTTTCGAGTACCTATTGCTCTATTAGCTGGTTTTAGGGTAAATTATTGGCTAATCTTCAGGTAATATGGTTGTAAATGGAGATATCTACATGTATCTGGTCAGTGGTGGAAAAAGTACTCAATTGTCATACTTGAGTAAAAGTAAAGATACCTTAATAGAAAATGACTCAAGAAAAAGTGTCACCCAGTAAAAAAATACTTGAGTAAAGGTCAAAGTATCTCATTTTAAACATACCTAAGTACAGTGGTGGAAAACGTACTCAATTGTCATACTTGAACAAAAGTAAAAAGTAAATGCAACCAGACAGCCCAAATGTTATTTTTTATTTATTTTTACAGACGGGCACACTCCAACACTCAGACATAATTTACAAACACAGTATTTGTGTTAAGTTCGCCAGATCAGAGGAAGTAGGGATGACAAAGCATTATATTGATAGGTGTGTAAATTGGACGATATTGCTGTCCTGTCTGAACATTCGAAATGTAATGAGTACTTTTGGGTTTCAGGGAAAATGTATGGGCGGCAAAAGTACATATTTTCTTTAGGAATGTAGTAGAGTAAAAGTAGTCAAAATATAAACAGTAAAGATACCCCCAAAAACTACTTAAGTACTTTACACCCCTGTATATGGTATCCAGGAGGTATGGCTACTTGGTATAAGGCTGATACTAGGGTCATCATTGGGTATCCTCTGGTATTTTGGGACAAACATCCCCGCTTTGTCTAACTCCAATTTCTACCTTGACAGCCTTCAATATTACCAGGTTTATTACCGGGGGGCATCCCTCCAGTCTATCAGCACATCATAGGAATTGGTATATCCCTCCACACAGGCCTCATATAAAGTGTGTGGAGTTTCCCAGAATCCTCACAGCCACGCCTACACAAGTAATCTGAGAATTTACATGATGGTCCGACCCCTCAGTCCCCTGCAACGTCACTTTACACCTGTGCTGCTGTTGTCACTCACTGCTGAACACTCCCCTTAGGTTTCACACTTGGAGCATTATGGAATTAGATGAGAACAATCAATGCAACAATTTTCTTTGTCTTGGGTGTATCTATTAATTTGCTGCACTTGTGTTTGTACACAAAATGACAATGATGTATGCCCCGGGATGTACCCCAAATTTCCATACAAAGACAAAGTATTTAGATTTACACTGACAAATCAATCCTGATATTGAAAGTTTATTATTAGACACTATAATTTATTGAGAATGCTCACATGGAAATTGACCTCCAATAAGAGTCATCACATGGATTGATTGTTACCAAACTAAATGGAAAAAATGTATCAGCCAAGTGAAACATTTAAGGCACTGCAAAGACTGGCAACATTCAATTTGTATGGCATCCAACATTATATTTATATGGATGCCACTATCCTAAACTATGTAATCACACATTCCAATGTGTGGACATATACAAGTCATCCTATAGAGACTTAGGTTTGAAGGTGATGACGTTCACAATATAGCTCTTTCTAGAAAACAATGTCAAATACATGTCATCTGACAAAAAGAGAAAGTAATGAGAGAAAGTAATGGTAATGGTTTGAGGATACAAGCACATTGCACACATACATCACGAAAATAAATTAAATGAAATAAAGCAGAGGCACTCAGTAACTTAATCATATAGCTTGGCGTTCAGTGCATTTTGGTTCTTTGTTTTTAGTCACAGAGCGAAAATGAACTGTGCAATAAAAACAACAATGCCCTTCAAACAGCTCATAAAGTTACCAAACATTTCTTATTCACTTCCGCCTCTGGACCTCACAAGTAAAGTACACATAAATAGAATATAACTCTGATATTATCCACCTGTGTTAGTCAATACCTATTGATCCCAAATATTCGTACTCCATGGAACAGGGGCAGCTTTGGAAGGAGGACGCTGAGGAGAGAGCCTGTATTGACCAGGAAATGTGTGGCATCGTACTTGGTGTAGAAACTGGCAAGAATATACCTGAAGAATTAACAGCTAGTTTAGGGTTATTATTCAATGCTGATAACAAACAAGGATGCAATAATTCAATAGTTACTCTTCCACATTAATGTATCATTGCAAGCCATAAGGAAAACTTAACATAACAAAATCTAGTATGTACAGATTTTCAGTCTTACAGCACAATGGGTGAGATGGTGAGGAATTTGCGTGAGGATGTAAACTGAATGCCGTAGTCCATCTGTTCCCAGTGTGTGAGTAGGCGAGCTTTGCCCTGGTCCGGTGTCTCAAAAGGTGTGCCCTTTACCGTGTGCAGAAATAAGTACATCACCTGTGGTGGACAGATCACACATAAACACACCTCTATTAGATCAACAGACACACTCATTAGTCATTACAATGTCATAATACAAGCCCTCATTTTTCATGATGTAGTTGAAATAGAAATGTATTTAAATGAGAACATTTGATTGGAAAAATGATAAACAAACTATAAATACTTGGGCTGACCAGATTATGGATGACATTTGTGAGGGTCCAGACAAGAGGCACCGTGAGGACAGGGATGCTCAACAGGACGACGTGCAGCACGGTGACCAACAACAGGTAGGCCAGCCAGATCCCTCTGCTGTTCATCACCCTCGTGTTGGGGTTTACCTCACTGTGAGCCACGCCCACATTCATCTTGAGGGAACGGGAGGATTACACATGATGGGCATTGGACATTGAAGCTTGATACAGGCTTGATACAGAAAACATTGATGCTTAATAGAGGAAAGGAATCTAAAGGAACTAGGCCTATGGCTTGTCCCTCGCCAGATAATGGTGTTAACAGAAAATCTATAATTAAATTATCCTAAAATTTTACAAAATAAAAGGAGAATGAGTACATAATTTGCATATTTCACAGAGTTCCCTCAACTACTCATTTCACAGATCACAACAAGAGAAGATGAGGTAGGCTATGTCAGATACAGAAAGTTGATGTCAAGGGGAAGTAGAAATCTAGCTTAGTTCTCATTCCCAGTAAGCCACTAGGCCAGGTGAGTGACCATATTTGATTGCATACTATTATTGTAGGTAGCTAGCTATTAACATATTGTAAATCTTTTCCAATTCCAATCAAAGTGGATTTGGGAAACTGAGAATTCCCTAAATTTTGCCACTGATCCCCACAGCCATAATGCTTCCCTCACAGACTAATTAAGAGAAGTCTAAAACTAACGTTAGCTAATACCTTGTTGTGAATATATAGCAAGTGGGTCTAGCTTTAACTCATCTGACTGAGTAGCTCAAGCAACTTTAGGCCTGATTTGGCCAATACACTCGGGTCGTCACTAGTTACCACAGCCACAAAGTCATAAACCCAGCCTATTTCTTCAACTGATCTTCTTAAAATATGATTCTTAACCTTAACCACACTGCTAACATTATGCCAAACCCTAACCTTCAATTAAGACCAAAAAGCTCATTATTGTTTTCATGGATCTTTACGATATAGCCAAGTTTAACTACTGGAAACACTAGTCGATTAACTGGCTAAACTAGCTAACGTTACTAGCTAGCTAACTAAATAACAACAGCTGTTTGCGCCGTGAAAACGTAGATGCATCTGCAAAATCTACTTACAGTGCGTTAGATTCTGTCAACTCGTGTGCTAATCCATTACATTTAGCATTTTATATCAAACTTTCCTGACAATGTAGCTAGAAACTCACCTAGCTAGTTAGAAACTCACCTTATGTTGTAACCAGGAAATCCCTAAACATGTTCAACCCCGCCCCTGTTCGTTTTGGATTAGCTTTAATGGTTTCACGTTATTTATCACACATCTTCCGTTATAATAACGTTATTATGAGTGGACAGAAAATCCAAATATACATTAAACATATTTTTACCCAATGTTAAAAGGGAAAAAGAAAATACAAAATAACTGTATTCAAATGGTGGTTGTTGATAATATTTTAAAATAAAACAATCCCCCTTGTCCACTGTTGCCCTACCAAACATTTCATAGACCATCTATTTAAACAAATATAGGCTATTAAAAGTGTAGTTCTGAGTGTAAAATGTAAAACGGGGACTCAGGTGGCAAAAAGAACCATCATTGGGACAGCGCACAGATGATTTCTGTGAGCGCTGGTGTGCCATCCTGAACAAATGCTCGATTGATTTAATGACATTAATTGTTGATCAGTTGAAGAAGGATTTTATTGAAATGATAAACAGGATTAAAGACAAACGCACAGCTCTACAAACAGCTGTTAATGTTGATGATGGCATATTCAATGAACTGATGAAAACGAACCAAGCGCTCCAGGACAAGTTGTCTACAGAAATAAAGTAATTTAAAATCAAGAATTTTAACCCAAGACAAAAAAGACAATGGTAAAGTCTACTTCTGGAGAAACCCTGACAAAAGAGGTCCTGCTCCCCCTCTCCCTGACAGACGCAGGAGGGATGCCGCTTACTTCGATCCACCCTTGTCTGATCAACGCTCTACAACCAGCGCCTCATCGGCTTCCAGTAGTCGTTTTTTATTCAACGAGAGACTGGACGGACGGAGGTGGCCGCAGGCACGCGCATCGACGAGATGCCGCACCCGACGGAGTAAGAAGAAACGACTATCAGAGGCAGAGGAGACCGTTCATACGGTCCCAGAACCCACGGGACTGAGTGTCTTTAATCTATCAAGCAATATATTGAGCCCTGCCCATGTCTCTTTGCTTAATAAAGGGTTATATTTTGTGCCTACAACCCAGTGCAACGATGTTGATGTTAAGGTAGACATGTTTAAGTTTATTTTATTTTTTGAAATATCCGTTTAAGGGAATACTTTAGCTCCCCTAATTCTGACACTTCTATTGAACCAGTAGGTTGCTCTCCTGCACATACTCCGACTCCTTTTAGAAGCAAGAGTTATTTTATACCTCCAGCCAATCGCAATCACTCTATATTGCAGAATTGTGGAAAATGATGTTGGACATCTCCTTAAGAATAAACAGGGGTCCAAATCTTTCCATAATTTACCTAAGGATGAAAAACAAGCTTTGCTTGATTTACAATCCGATACGTCAGTCCTTATTCGTCCTGCTGATAAGGGTGGGTCGGTTGTACTCATGGATTATGTACAGTTTATGTACATGTGTGTCATAGACAGCTGCTTGACAACACCTTTTACAAGAAACTCAGAAGTGACCCTACTTCCCAATTTCAGAATACTATCTTTACTATCCTAGATGTGTATTTAAGTTCTGGTCAGATAACCAAAATATATATTTTTTGGCTATTCAACACCCTAAAATTGCCACTTTCTATACTTTGCCGAAATTACACAAGAATGTTACACAACTTCTCTCCAACTTTTGTACAGCTACTCTTGAACTGACTAATTATCCCAAATACTACCATGTAGTTCTTCAGAGCAGAAACCATCTTCTTAAGTCAAGGCTTTATGGATCATGGTAAAAAGACCAAATATTATTAATCGTCTTCATTTTGTAAAAGTGTTTCTCAACCAATTCATATTTTGTGTGTGACAAATGATGGAACTGGTTAGTGCTTTAAAAATTCTGAAAAATGTGCATGTGTATAACCATTGACCACGTATGTGTCTTGTTGACCTTGTTGGTCCAAGTTAACTCATGATCAGATTTTCTTTGTATCACATTTGTCCATGGATTCCACCAACAGAATGAAAGTTGTGACTTACCGTTGAATCTGCTCTTAGATTTGTTGGATCACATTGGTCTGTGGCTTCCACCAGTACTCTTGGCCATTTGACAACTCTTTCCACCGTTTTCAAACGACTGAGCTCCTGCAAGACATGATGGAAAGTTTGACACAAATTCCGTTTAAGTAACCTACCTGCGGCAGGGACTTTTAAATTCTACTTAAAACTGTCTGACTACCAAGGTCCCACAAAAGCATCAAGAACTAGGCTAGCCTAGCCTACTTCAATTCAGTTCTATCATCACCCTACCATTATCAATAGCTACGGAATACTGATGATAATCAACTTACCTCAATTAAGAGACGTTTAGCAAGTTGATTCAGTTGTAAAGAATACCCTTTAAGTTTCACGTTATTCCAACTGGTTGGTTAACCGGAGCGCTGAATGCACCTGTAAATACCACAACTGTTGCGAACAACAGGTACATGACTGATTTCTTCTACGCTTGATTGCAGTTCTGCAGGTCCGTATGGCATGTGTTAATTATCTCAGTGTAATTGCAGCGGAGTCCCTTGGTCTTGTCCCGTTATACCGCCCAATGAGTCACGTGAGGATTTCCCAGGTGAATTTTAGACTATAGAGTTAATGGTGTCCATGGCCACAGAACGAATCAGTTGGACGGGCCTTTGATTTCCATAGGGGGGCACGCTTTTTCACGGGACCTCCTATGTGTGCACGCACTTGCGCGTTCACAATTCGTTTATTGGATGTAGTAGTAAAGACTAAATAACATAGGCAGCTCGTGAGTTTCTACCGATCTGCGTGCCAGTTATGATTATTTTTTTATGTGCATTTTCTTCGAACAGTTCAATTTAAACAATAACGTTTTCCTTTCTCAAAATCATTGTCACGTGTTTAATCATAGTAAAATGATCAAAACTAAAAGTTCAAATTAAACTATGCCCAGAGCACTGTCATATGGACACATTGATACACTGTGATCCATTGGCGGCTAAATAAATGAGAGCATATAACTCAGAGATGCAGGAGGCTTCCATCATCAACTAATTAAACTACATAGGCTTACAACGGACAAATAAAACAGTCAAACATATCCCGAAGACAATTCCAGTTCTTTCAATCACATGAATCTATGTACTCTGCCTGTCTGCCCCCCTTTCTATATGTCATATGACTTGAGCTTTTGCTAGTGAAGTGCAACACTGTATCAAAATCATCACTTGTTATGGCCGGACGCTGTCGCTAGCGAACTTGCAACAATTAGCCTACTCCGGCCCTCAGTTTTCCGTGCCAGTGAGCACTGGACAGAAAGCAATGACGTTTCCACAAGATAAATGGGATCATCAGATCATTATATTTTGCTCCTTCACACGGCTTGGTGATTATCGAGGCCGGGTGCGTTGGATTTTTTTTTCCCACACTCCAAATCGTAGGCTTCCCAAACACACTGGTGATTTGAAACAATCCACACCAATACACTTTTAAAGAAGCTAATGATCCACTGTGGCTAAATCATGCTCCCTGATAAAGTATTTTGAATTATTTTATTTAGACAAGAGTAATTCTATAATTTTGGCGAAACATCCATTTACAGTGAACTGTGCATCCGCCAACTTTCCTTTCCAATTCGCAAAAGGCAGAAACCAGAAATCTTTATATAATGACGAGATGCTTATGCCTCCGCCCTAACAATGGGAATCTTTGTTAGGTCTGCATATTATTCCAATAGAAACGCATTGGGCTTACACTGGACAGAATTTGTCGAGAGTGAGCCCTCTCTCGCTTCGCCTCTTCCTCTGCTGAAACTATTTCACTGGCGAAAGCATCCGAGAGAGCGAAACAGCGCCCTCTATATGTAGCCCATGTATCTCATGCTGTCTGGCCAGAAATAGTATGACATGCCATACTATTTTGATCCAGACAACATCAGATACATGGTCTATACTTACCGAGACAGAGGGGGGCTGTTTCGCTCGCTCGGATGCTTAAACTGAGATTGATCCGTCATTCTGTTGGTGCGCGTCTCGGTCAAATAAATTACACTTATTTCAATATTTTATTTGGACGGGCAATTGAGGTACGGTAGAGCGTGGCAGGCCCCTTAAGCCCCGCTCACAATTCCGGTCTTGCATGGCCATACGGTGATAAAGAGTAAAGAGTATGTTTGCAAGGCATTGGACTATTTTCCAATGACAAATGATCAAATGTTGTCTATTTATTATTGACGTTAGTGTAGTCAATGTGTTCGAATGACAATAATAACAGTGCAAAATACACATACCCTATTCAATTTGTAGAGTTTGGTAATTTTATAGAAAATAAGTCTTTAAGCTAAAAGTCTTAATTAGCCTAATTGACTCAAACCCACGCCTATTCAAATCAAAAATTAAATTTGATTGGTCACATATACATGGTTAGCAGTTGTTAATGCAAGTGTAGTGAAATGCTTATGCTTCTAGTTCCAACAGTGCAGTAACATCTAACAAATAATCTAACAATTCCCAAATTCCAAGAACACAGGATGAGATGTTACTATCCTTTGTGCAATCACTTCCAAGAGTTCATGAACAGTGAGCCTGGTGAAATTTGGGGAGCGCATTGTCAGTAAGTGTACCTTTGGTTCCTAGGGTGTTTCGGCCTCACACTATACACCCTCCCCAAAGGTGGCCAGCGACAGGGTGATCATTCCTACGCTTGCGTCCCATTCCCAATTAGTCATAGGAGTTGCCTTGTTGTTGATAGCCAACATCCCATGGGACTATGCATGGCAGGGGCATCCTCCTCCCTGAGTCAAGCATTGTTGACCGCATACCTCCTGGCCCTCTCACTTCGGGGCCCAGCTGGGGTCTTTCCTCTTCATCCAGAGCCACTAACTGCTGCCTTCTGCCGCCTCCGATACAGCTTTGATTGCCGAACGCTGGCACTGGCCCTTAATTCCCAGGTCTCTAAGCAGTCTGGTTGTAGATGTTGCCACAAAACCTCTGCAGCCCACCTCCACTGGTCGGACTTCTGTGTTCCAGCCATGATGCCGTGCTTCGGCAGCTAGATCGGCATAGCGCAACAACTACCTAATACACACAAATCTAACAAGTAATCTAACAATTTCCCAACAACTACCTAATACACACAAATCTAAAGGGGTGAATGAGAATATGTACATATAAGTATATGGATGAGCGATGGCCGAGCGGCATAGGCAAGGTGCAGTAGACGGTATAAAATACAGTATATACATGTGATATGAGTAATGTAAGATATGTAAACATTATTAAAGGGGCATTATTTAAAGTGGCATTGTTTAAAGTGACTAGTGATCCATTTATTAAAGTGTCCAGTGATTGAGTTTCAATACAGTATATAGATGTGATATGTGTAATGTAAGATATGTAAACATTATTAAAGTGGCATTATTTAGAGTGGCATTGTTTAAAGTGACTAGTGTCCAGTGATTGGGTCTCAATGTAGGCAGCAGCCTTTCTGAGTTAGTGATTGCTGTTTAGCAGTCTGGTAGCCTTGAGATAGAAGATGTTTCTCAATCTGTCTGTCCCAGCTTTGATGCACCTGTACTGACCTCGCCTTCTGGATGATAGCGGTGTGAACAGGCAGTGGCTAGGGTGGTTGTTGTCCTTGATAATCTTTTTTGGCATTCCTGTGACATCGGGTGCTGTAGGTGTCATGGAGGGCAGGTAGTTTGCCCCTGGTGATGCGTTGTGCAGGCCGCACCACCCCTGGAGAGCCTTGTGGTTGAGGGCGGTGCAGTTGCCGTACCAGGCTGTGATACAGCCCAACAGGATGCTCTCGATTCTGCATCTGTAATAGTTTGTCAGGGTTTTGGATGACAATCCAAATTTCTTCAGCCTCCTGAGGTTGAAGAGGCGCTGTTGCGCCTTCTTCGCCACACTGTCTGTGTGGGTGGACCAATTCAGTTTGTCCGCAAACTTGATGATTGAGTTGGAGGCGTGCATGGCCACGCAGTCGTGGGTGAACAGGGAGTACAGGAGAGGGCTCAGAACGCACCCTTGTGGGGCCCCAGTGTTGAGGATCAGCAGGGTGGAGATGTTGTTACCTACCCTCACCACCTGAGGGCGGCCCGTCAGGAAGTCCAATACCCAGTTGCACAGGGCGGGGTCGAGACCCAGGGTCTCGAGCTTGATGACGAGTTTGAAGGGTACTATGGTGTTAAATGCTGAGCTGTAGTCGACGAACAGCATTCTCACATAGGTATTCGTCTTGTCCAGATGGGTTAGGGCAGTATGCAGTGTGGTTGCAATTGCGTCGTCTGTGGACCTATTTGGGCGGTAAGCAAATTGGAGTGGGTCTAGGGTGTCAGGTAGGGTGAAGGTGATATGGTCCTTGACTAGTCTCTCAAAGCACTTCATGATGACGGAAGTGAGTGCTACGGGGCGGTAGTCGTTTAGCTCAGTTACCTTAGATTTCTTGGGAACAGGGACAATGGTGGCCCTCTTGAAGCATGTGGGAACAGCAGACTGGGATAAGGATTGATTGAATATGTCCGTAAACACACCAGCCAGCTGGTCTGCGCATGCTCTGAGGACGAGGCTGGGGATGCCGTCTGGGCCTGTAGCCTTGCGAGGGTTAACACGTTTAAATGTTTTACTCACGTCGGCTGCAGTGAAGTAGAAAAAAGTTATTTAGTCTGTCTGGGAGCAAGACATCCTGGTCCGCGACAGGGCTGGTTTTCTTTTTGTAATCTGTGATTGACTGTAGACCCTGCCACATACCGCTTGTGTCTGAGCCGTTGAATTGCGACTCTACTTTGTCTCTATACTGACACGTAGCTTGTTTGATTGCCTTGCTGAGGGAATAGCTACACTGTTTGTATTCGGTCATGTTTCCGGCCACCTTGCCCTGGTTAAAAGCAGTGGTTCAGGCTTTCAGTTTCACGCAAATGCTGCCATCAATCCATGGTTTCTGGTTTGGGAACGTTTTAATCGTTGCTATGGGTACGACATCTGGAACGCCGTTTGGGTTCTTGCATGTGAAAAAATATACACGTCAAATAACACTATTCGATACGTTAAGTAAGCTTTTAGTTTGACACGTCAAATAACAGAGTTTAATTGCTAAATGTTGTTTTGGACCGTAACTTCTGGGGTAGCTAGCTAGCTTTAGCTTGGTACCTAGCTAGCACCAATACAACCAGCCTGAAAACAATGAAATGGGGTATCACTCTACTCGGTGACACCTACAGAACACAACTGTGAAGAGTTTATGCAAATATTAGCGTTGTAGCTCTTATAGCGGGACTGTGACTGTGTGAAATAATCTCCCCAGTCAGCCTATTATCTGTATTGAAATTCATATTGCACTGTACAGCTTTACCTAAGGATTGGATATTTTTTCCAAATGTCCTCCTCAGAGTTATCAGACTCCACAACATTTACGCAGTATTGTTTTTCTTTTTCTTTTTTTATATATAGTTTTTGAATTTACCCCTTTTTCTCCCCAATTACGTGGTATCCAAATATTAGTAGCTACTATCTTGTCTCATCGCTACAACTCCCGTACGGGCTCGGGAGAGACCAATGTTGAAAGTCATGTGTCCTCCGATACACAACCCAACCAAGCCGCACTGCTTCTTAACACAGCGCGCATCCAACCCGAAAGCCAGCCGCACCAATGTGTCGGAGGAAACACCGTGCACCTGGCAACCCTGGGTAGCGTGCACTGCGCCCGGCCCGCCACAGGAGTCGCTGGTGCGCGATGAGACAAGGATATCCCTACCGGCCAAACCCTCCCTAACAAATAACACAAAGAGTAATGGCATTATTATTTTAGACACATGTTTTTATTTCATAAGGAAAGAGAAGGGAAGGAAATGTAGATGATCAATTAATTAAACTCATGAATATACATGATCAAAACAAAAAAATATTTTAAAAAATTGGTTGAACATTAAACTCCCAAAACACGAACACTTGCCATCAGGCCTGTATAACAATACAATATATTCTGATTCCCACTCAGATTTAAAATACACATTTTACCAGGTCTAGATTTGGCCTAGGCATAAGCCATATGCTTGACAACAAAAATTATAATAAAACATTCAATTTTGTAAGCTTACTGCCCTAGCAAAGAGGTGAGAGAGTTAATTAATTTACTTTTAATTTTAAAAAATGAACACCAGGCAACTATCATTTTACCGTCAATGTACCGGCATATGTATTCTGCAACGTTTTTAACATTGAGGGTTGGTTCTGAACTTTGTCGTTTCGTGAATGTTACACTATTTGCTCCGGAAGTACTTGTTTGTTATGATGAATGAAATAATCATGGCTCTAGTGAAGTCTCCATAACACAATTATCACTTGAGATTGATAAGCTATTTGGGGCACAGTGTACATATATACATTTGGTAAACGATTGATTTATTAATTTCCATTGATTTTGAGAATGGGATTCTTAGGAGTTGTATCCAAGTTGTAGCGCTGTAGCTCGCAACTAACGGTTACTAGCTAGTTAGCTAGCCAACAGTTGCTTGAAAGTCGCACTTGCTGGGCCGATACAGCTAGCTAGCTAGCCTATGTCCATTGCATTTGAATATAATGAACACTGTACTATTACAATCCAGTGCTAGCAATATGGTTACCTAGCTCACGAATCCAGCAGACCAACAACAATATCCCTGACGACCTACCTATTATGCTTAGTGAGTGTAGGTATACCGACAGGCATGCTGACAGGGCCAGTTTAGCTGTAACACCAAGAGGCCATTGGTGTTGTTATAACAATGCTATCAAAGATAATTCATAACCTATAGCTAACTGGCTCATACAGTTAGTATATAAGCCAAGATGCAAGCCCATTCGAACAACATGCACCCATTTTATTTTTTAGGTCAGCTATACTCATGATGAACTTTGACGGTCTGGACCCAGGGATGGGTGAATACGCACCTGCCCTCCATGGGAGTCTAGAGCCAGGTATGGAGCCCTCAATGGACCCACAGCTCAATCCTGTCTTGTTGCAAGGTGTGGAGCTCAATCCAGATGGTTTTACCGTGGCCGTACCCGAATCTGTGCACATGATGGAAGGGATGTTCTCAGAACTCTACAGTGCATGCAGAAGTGGTCCTGTCACAGCAACTCACTTTGACCTGCAATAGGAGCTGCTCTGGATGGGGAACCACAGGGTAAGAGAAAAATATTATGCCAGAATATAGGTTCTAATTATCAAAGTAAGAACTCGACGGACACTATGAAAGCTTAAACCATGTTTATTCTTCCCAAAGGATCGAACAGCTGAACCGACAAAAGACATATTCACACAAGCACTGATATTTAACCCTTTCTCCTATGCTGAGTCTCCTACATATCTGAACAGCCAATGCATCTCTGTTGCTAAGCAGAACCTTAGTGATACCTGTTCTTCCCCACTTCATCTGACCTGACCTCTGCCCCAAAGTGCTCAATCCTCTTATCAGTGCTGCCACAAGTGATCATTTTCCCTGCACTCAGCACATTCCAAACTTAATTGCACCCACCATATACCTTCCTCCTACAGATAACCATTAACTTCTGGTATAAACCCTCTCTATACCATAGCACTCAATATTTCAATAGCATACCTGATAATTAACCCTATTTGAAGTTTTAGGAGTCAGAACCCAGAATCCATCAACTGGTACTTGGAACATGAAGTGCGTCCACAAATGTTTTTGTACACTTTGGTTTCAGCTGCCACTTTTGTGTACATTTGCAATATGGGCTATTCAGCAACATTTTTCTAACATACAGAATTGTTTCCCCACTCTGTTTTTCCATAGGGGCATGGAATGTCCTTTGGTCCCACAATGGGTCGCTACTCTTCTTTCCAGGCGCACTCAACTGATGATATTCGTCAGATTCAGAGCATGGAGACAGGTGTTCTGTTTCTCTCTAAGAGTAATCTCAAGTGCCAAACTCGTGGAGGCCTTGTCTTGTTCGACTACCTGTGAGTTGATTTCAAATGATAATTCACATTATTGTGGTTCTTACTGATTTATTTATCTTTTTATTTAAGCTTTATTTAACTAGGCTAGTCAGTTAAGAACAAATTCTTATTTACAATGTTGGCCTACCAGAAGGCAAAAGGCTTCCTGCGGGACAGGGGCTGGGATAAAATAAAATAAATAAAAAATAGGACAAATCACACATCGCGACAAGACACAACACTTCATAAAGAGAGACCTAAGACAACAACATAGCATGGCAGCAACACATGAAAACACAGCATGGTAGCAACACAATGGCAGCATCACAACATCAGGGCGGAAGGTAGCCTGGTGATTAGAGTGTTGGACTAGTAACCGAAAGGTTGCAAGATCGAATCCCCGAGCTGACAAGGTAAAAAAATATGTCATTCTGCCCCTGAACAAGGCACTGTTAACCCACTGTTCCTAGGATGTCAAAAATAATTTGTTCTTAACTGACTTGCCTAGTTAAATAAAGGTAAAAAAGTATATATTAAAAAAAATTGGTAGCAGCACAAAACATGGTACAAACATTATTGTGCACAGACAACAGCACAAAGGGCAAGAAGGTAGAGACAACAATACATCACGCAAAGCCGCCACAACTGTCAGTAAGGGTGTCCACGATTGAGTCTTTGAATGAAGAGATGGAGATAAAATGGTCCAGTTTGAGTGTTTTTTTTAGTTGGGGAACATTTATTTGAAATGTTTTATGCAAACCATACACCCATGTTAACTTAGGTTCAAAGGTGAGTGCCGAAAGGATGCTTGCAAAAATCAACATTTAGTTGAAACATGTTATAGTTTCAAATCAGTTTGGATGTGCATCTTGAATACTGTACAGTATAATGGTATTGTCTTAATGAATTCATGTGTGTATTTTAGAATGGAGGAGGGAGCTGACATGCATAGTCTGCTTATGACAGAAAACAACGCAATGCTCATGGGTGGACTACAGAATGATGTGCTTGAATTTGACCTTAATACTGTGCAGCAGACACAAAAGGTATTGCATGACACCAGCATGTGAAAATATAGGCCTAACTCTAAGGATGCAATACATTTTTGGCCCATAGGCTCTCAAAAATAAGTGATTCAATAGGTAAATAATTGTACATATTGTGATCTTTCCTTCCTATGCCTAGTTTACGGTCGAGGCTCCAGGGGTAGCTATCATGCGGCAGTCCAATCGTTTCTTCTTCTGTGGGAACACATCTGGGAAGGTAAGGACAACAAGAGAGGCCCAAGGCCACTCATGTTTCTCGGTGTTTGGAAGATGTTACTAGTTTTTGTTTTACATCCTTAACCATTAGTATATATCTCACCTTCTTGCCTTCCACACAAACAGGTGTCGCTTTGTGACCTGCGCACCTTCAAGCTAGAACATGAGTTTGATGCCTTCTCCAGTAGCCTGTCAGGCTTTGATGTCCATGGCAACCTCTTGGCTGCGTGTGGGTTCTCCAGTCGAGGAATGAACGAACTAGCGTGTGACCGCTTCCTCATGGTGTTTGACCTGAGCATGATGCGCGCTGTGACACCACTCCAGGTGCACGTGGACCCCCTCTTCTTGCGCTTCATCCCAACGTACACGTCACGCCTGGCCATCATCTCACAGACAGGTATTGATCAAATGGAGAATGTGTTTGTTGTGCAGCCTGCTAGCGGTATTTATCAGAGAATGCAGAAAATAAGACAGACTTTCTTTTCCCTCCATCCCCAGGACAGTGTCAATTCTGTGAACCCACTGGGCTAGCCAACCTGGCTGATGTCTTCCATGTCAACACCTTTGGCCAGTTACTCATGAGCTTCGATGTGTCCTCCAGCAAGCAGGCTTTGGTCTTTGGGGACTCTGGAGGAGGTGTGCACCTTTGGTCAGACGCCGCAGAGGTCTCCTACAACGGTTATTCACGGGAGACTGAATTTGCTCTGCCCTGTCTGGTGGACTCCTTGCCTCAGCTGGACTGGATCCATGACCTGTTGCCCTTGTCCCTCATCCCCATGCCCTTTACCAGCTCAGAGCCACTACTGTCAGACTGGGTCACCACACAGGCCACTCCCAGCCCTAGGTAAGTAACACATTGTTTTCAGACAAGTTGTGATCACCTTTTGGGGACTTTGATCTGCTAAATAGGCTATGTGGTGAATTCACTGCTTCTTGAGGTGGGGTAACACCAACCTCTCTTCAAAATGTCCCTTCACAAGGAGGGCTTTTGATAGATATCTTGTGCCCAAAGGATGACTAAGTTAAAACCTGTTGAGGCTAGGGGGCAGCATTTTCACTTTTGAATGAAAGGCTTGCCCAGAGTAAACGGCCTCCTACTCTTTTCCAGATGGGAATATATGCATACTGTTATTACTGGTGGATAGAAAACACTCTGAAGTTTCTAAAACTGTTTGAATTATGTCTGTGAGTATAACAGAACTCATATGGCAGACCAAAACCTGAGAAGAAATCCAAACAGGAAGTGAGAACTAAATTTAGAAAACAGTGCCATTGGATGTCCACCTTAGATATGGATGAGAATGCACTTCCTAGGGCTTCCACAAGATGTCACCGTCTTTAGATTCTGGTTGTATGATTCTACTATAAAGGTGGGGCTCATAATAGCTCTTTGAGTGGGTGGTCTGGCAGAAAGCCTCGGTTTCATTACGCGCGGTCACGAGAGAGTGTTCTTGCGTTCCTATGCTTTTCTTCAGACAATGCAATTCTCCGGTTGGAACCTTATTGCTGATTAATGTTTAAAACATCCTAAATATGGATTTCATACATCATTTGACTTGTTTCGGGAACCCCCCCCCCCTAGCCTCAACAGTAAGTATCCAAATATTTCTCACCTTTTTTCTCTCCAGACAAGCACCCCCAGTGGACCCAGAGATCCTGCATACAATGAAGACTGTCGGGTTCATTGGTTACGCCCCCAATCCTCACACCCGTCCCCGGAACCAGGTATGTCAATCATCCACAAATTCTGTGTCTCAGAAAGAGTTGGGTTCTGAACTATGCTTGGCTTGTATAAACATCCCCTCCTATTTGCTGTATTTCAGGTTCCTTACAAGATCAAGGAGGTGGAGCTGGACTTTGACAACTACAATCAGGGGGTTCCTGAGTCTCATATTGGTCGAGATGAAGAACCACACCTCTACATGGTGCCCAAAAAATACAGGAAGGTGTGTCCCTTACTTATTACATTGTTATCTACTTGTAAATGTGAAATATGTGGTTCAACAGTATGGATGTGTTATGAGCACAATGTGGTTCATTGTGGTTTTGAGATTAGCTTGTTGTGTCAATGATGAGAGCTTAAATCTTTGATTGTTTTGTGCCCATCAGGTCACCATTAAATACTCCAAACTTGGGCTGGAATACTTTGACTTCAAACATTATAACAGGACCCTGTTTGCTGGCCTGGAACCTCACATTCCCAATGCTTACTGTCACTGCACGATCCAGGTGAGAATCTGAAATGTGTGGCGTTCATTTATATAGTGTAAATATACGTTTGATTTATCCATGTTTATTCGTATATTATTTCATTATTTGTTCCCATTTACAAATAACGGTGAGTATTTTCCCCCTGTGTGTCTGATTTGTTAGGTGTTGTATTTCCTGGAGCCAATCCACTGCCTGGTCCAGAACCACCTGTGTCAGAAGGAGTTCTGTCTGGCGTGTGAGCTGGGCTTCCTCTTCCACATGCTAGACCTGTCACGAGGAGACCCCTGTCAGGTAGTCACCAATAGCCATGACACATCTCACTCTGTCCTATGGCCTATCTTTCTATCCCTACAAAATAACATACTCTTTGCATGATAGAGCACTGTAGTAGTGTGCTTATGTAACAGAGTTGTAATAAAGACAGTTTGATGGAGTTGTAATAGAGTGGTAATAGAGCACTGTAATAATGTGTATGTATGCACTGAACTGACTGACCACAATTAAACTGTCCTGCTGCCTACTCCCATTGCCATTCACTTATTGCAACCACTGTCCCCTCTCACAGGCTAGTAATTTCCTCAGAGCTTTTCAAACTATCCCGGAGGCGTCTGCCCTGGGTCTGATCCTGGCTGACTCTGATGAGCAGACGGGGAAGGCCAGGTTGGGCCGTCTCATCCAGAGCTGGAACCGCTTCATCCTCACCCAGCTCCACCAGGAGACCCAGGAGCAGGAGGGGCCACAGGCCTACCGAGGAGCCAGCAGCAGGTGACACTGATCATTTGCACACATTTTTACTGCACCTTTTAACTTTTGTTTTAACATTTTTATGCCCAAGCAATCAAAAAACGAACAGATATTCTTTAAAATGATTTGCATTTATTGCACTATCAATGATAGGAATTAAATCAGCTTGTGGATAACTAAATATTTCTTTAGTGTATACTAGAGCATCTGGTGTGTTTAGTGATGACTTTGGCTTCATTATTTGTCTCTTAATTTTTGTATTTTTTACCCTTTTTTCTCCCCAATTTCATGATATCCAATTGGTATATTACAGTCTTGTCACATTGCTGCAACTCCCGTACAGACTCGGGAGAGGCGAAGGTCGAGAGCCGTGCGTCCTCTGAAACACAACCAAGCCAAGCCGCACTGCTTCTTGACACAATGCCCGCTTAACTCGGAAGCCAGCCGCACCAATGTGTCAGAGGAAACAACGTACACCTGGCAACTGTGTCAGCGTGCATTGCTCCCGGCCAAGCCACAGGAGTCGCTAATGTGGGATGGAACAAGAACATCCCTGCCGGCCAAACCCTCCCCTAACCCAGACGACGCTGGGCCAATTGTGCGCCGCTTCATGGATCTCCCGGTCGTGGCTGGCTGCGACAGAGCCTGGACTAGAACCAGGATCTCTAGTGGCACAGCTAGCACTACGATGTAGTGCCTTAGATAACTGCACCACTCTGGAGGCCCGCTTTGTCTCCTTTTGATGCTTTATTTGTTACAGTGTTCTGGGCTCCTCAGGAGAGTCTGTGATTGGAAGGCAGTTTGGGGGTGAGGTTGAGTACAGCAGCCTGTGTCGCTGTGGAAAGGAGACAGTACCTACCGGCCAAACCCTCCCTAACCCTCCCTAAAAATATTCCACTTCATTTGGAACGGCAAGCCAGACAAAAATTTAAACAGGCCTATTTATATAATGAATACAGTGCATTTGGAAAGTATTCAGACCCCTTGACTTTGTTACAGCCTTATTCTAAAATGTATTCAAAAAATAAATCCTCATCAATCTACACACAATACCCCATAATGACAAAGTGAAAACAGGTTTTTAGAAAAACAGAAATGCCATATTTACATAAGTATTCAGAACCTTTGCTATGAGACTCAAAATTGAGCTCAGCTGCATCCTGTTTCCATTGATCGTCCTTGAGATGTTTCTACAACTTGATTAGAGTACAGCTTTGGGAAATGCAATGGATTGGACATGATTTGGAAAGGCACACACCTGTCTATATAAGGTCCCACAGTTGACAAAGCAACAACCAAGCCATGAGGTCGACGGAATTGCCCGTAGAGCACCGAGACAGGATTTTGTCAAAGCACAGATCTGGTGAAGGGTATGAAAACATTTCTGCCGCATTGAAGGTCCCCAACAACAGTGGTCTCCATCATTCTTAAATGGAAGAAGTTTGGAACCACCAAGACTCTTCCTAAAGCTGGCTGTCCAGCCAAACTGGGAAATTGGGGGAGAATGGCCTTGGTCAAGGAGTTGACCAAGAACCTGGTGGTCACTCTGACAGAGCTGTGGAGATGAGAGAACCTTCCAGAAGGACAACCATCTATGCAGCACTCCACCAATCAGGCCTATATGGTAGAGTGGCCAGACGGAAGCCACTCCTCATTAAAAGGCACATGACAGCCCGCTTGAAGTTTGCCAAAAGGCATCTAAAGACTTTCAGACCATGAGAAACAAGATTCTCTGGTCTGATGAAACCAAGATTGAACTCTTTGGCCTGAATACCAAGTGTCACATCTGGAGGAAATCTAGCACCATCTCTACAGTGAAGCATGGTGTTGGCAGCATCATGCTGTGGGGATGTTTTTCAGAGGCAGTGACTGGGACATTAGTCAGGATCGAGGGAAAGATTAACGGAGAAAGGTACATAGAGATCCTTGATAAAAACCTGCTCCAGAGTGCTCAGGACCTCAGACTGGGGCGAAGGTTCACCTTCCAAGAGGACAACGACCCTAAGAACATAGCCAAGACAACGCAGGAGTGGTTTCGGTAAAAGTCTATGGGTGGCCCAGCCAAATCCCGGGCTTGAAATCGATCTAACATTTCTGGACCTGAAAATAGCTGTGCAGTGACACTCCCCATCCAACCTGACAGAGCTTGAGAGAATCTGCAGAGAAGAATCAATCAATCCAATGTATTTATATAGCCCTTCGTACATCAGCTAATATCTCAAAGTGCTGTACAGAAACCCAGCCTAAAACCCCCAAAATCAAGCAATGCAGGTGTAGAAGCACGGTGGCTAGGAAAAACTCCCTAGAAAGGCCAAAACCTAGGAAGAAACCTAGAGAGGAACCAGGCTATGAGGGGTGGCCAGTCCTCTTCTGGCTGTGCCAGGTGGAGGTTATAACAGAACATGGCCAAGATGTTCAAATGTTCATAGATGACCAGCAGGGTCAAATAATAATAATCACAATGGTTGTCGAGGGTGCAACAGATCAGCACCTCAGTAGTAAATGTCAGTTGGCTTTTCATAGCCGATCATTCAGAGTATTTCTACCACTCCTGCTGTCTCTAGAGAGTTGAAAACAGCTGGTCTGGGACAGGTAGCACGTCCGGTGAACAGGTCAGAGTTTCATAGCCGCAGGCAGAACAGTTGAAACTGGAGCAGCAGCACAGCCAGGTGGACTGGGTACAGCAAGGAGTCATCAGGCCAGGTTGTTCTGAGGCATGGTCCTAGGGCTTAGATCCTCAGAGAGAGAGAGAGAGAGAAAAGAAAGAAAGAAAGAAAGAAAGAAAGAAAGAAAGAAAGAAAGAAAGAAAGAAAGAAAGAAAGAAAGAAAAAGAGAGCGCATTAGAGGGAGCATACTTCAAATCCCAGAGGACACCGGATAAGACAGACTGACCCTAGCCCCCCGACACATAAACTACTGCAGCATAAATACTTGAGGCTGAGACAGGAGGGGTCGGGAGACACTGTGGCCCCGTCCGACGATACCTCCGGACAGGGCCAACCAGGCAGGATATAACCCGAATGGGAAAAACTCCCCAAATTCAGATGTGCCAAGCTTGTAGCATCATAACCAAGGAGACTTGAGGCTGTAATCGCTGCCAAAAGTTGCTTCAACAAAGTACTGAGTTACGGGTCTGAATACTTATGTAAGTGAGATATCAAAAAATTATATACATTTGCAAAAATATCTAAAAACCTGTTTTTGCTTCGTCATGATTGGGTATTGTGTATAGATAGATGAGTAAAAAAAACAATTTAATCCAACTTTACTTAAATCTGATATCTCACCCCGAGTTCAAGAATTGCTTTTTTTCCTTCATTCAGATTTGAAAATGAAATCATCTCCAAAATATCATTATTTTTAAATCAAGCTATAGAAAGCTGGTTGCAATTTCAGTTTAATCTCAAATATACTAATTGATAAAAAAAACATTTTTGGAAAAAGTGTTTAAAAATTGTATAATCAGGGGCCTCCCGAGTGGCGCACAATTGGTCCAGCGTCGTCCAGGTTAGGGGAGGGTTTGGCTCAACGCGCTCTAGCGATTCCTTGTGGCAGGCCAGGCCCCTGCATGATGACTTCGGTCATCAGTTGAACGGTGTTTCCTCCGACACATTGTTGTGGCTGGCTTCCGGGTTAAGCGTGTGGGTGTTAAGAAGCGTGGCTTGGCGGGTCATGTTTCGGAGAACGCATGACTCGACCTTCGCCTCTCCCAAGTCCTTTGGGTAGTTGCACTGATGAGACAAGATTGTAATTGGATCGCAATTGGATATCACAAAATTGTGGAGAAAAAGGGGGTAAAATTACACACACACAAAAAATATATAATCTTTGTAAATGATATCCTAAATAGGACTTGTGGAGTTATGTCACACATGCAGTTAACAAAAATATATGGAAATGTCTGCGCTATGCAAAATTGCAAACAACTGATCGTAGCATTACTGCAAAAATGGTGTAGGTAAGTGAAAAGGGGAGAAGGTAAGGAACTTGACAGTTGGCCCTGCATTTAAGACCAAAATTGGCAAAAGAAAATTTCATTTAAGGACCAAAAAATTGACAGCTGCGCCATACAGGTTGCAAAATAGTTGGGAGGAGATTTTTTACGTACCGATTCCATGGCACATGGTTCATGAACTGATACACAAAACGACGCCGGATTCAAAATTCTTGCAACCAATAGATACACAGTGGGGCAAAAAAGTATTTAGTCAGCTACCAATTGTGCAAGTTCTCCCGCTTAAAAAGATTATGACAGACAAAATGAGGGGAAAAAACCCGGAAAATCACATTGTAGGATTTTTAATGAATTTATTTGCAAATGATGGTGGAAAATAAGTATTTGGTCAATAACAAAAGTTTATCTCAATACTTTGTTATATACCCTTTGTTGGCAATGACAGAGATCAAACGTTTTCTGTAAGTCTTCACAAGGTTTTCACACACTGTTGTTGGTATTTTGGCCCATTCCTCCATGCAGATTTCCTCTAGAGTAGTGATGTTTTGGGGCTGTTTGCTGGGCAACACGGACTTTCAACTCCCTCCAAAGATTTTCTATGGAGTTGAGATCTGGAGACTGGCTAGGCCACTCCAGGACCTTGAAATGCTTCTTACGAAGCCACTCCTTCGTTGCCCGGGCGGTGTGTTTGGGATCATTGTCATACTGAAAGAACCAGCCACGTTTAATCTTCAATGCCCTTGCTGATGGAAGGAGGTTTTCACTCAAAATCTCACGATACATGGCCCCATTCATTCTTTCCTTTACACGGATCAGTTATCCTGGTCCCTTTGCAGAAAAACAGCCCCAAAGCATGATGTTTCCACCCCCATGCTTCACAGTAGGTATAGTGTTCTTTGGATGCAACTCAGCATTCTTTGTCCTCCAAACACGACGAGTTGAGTTTTTACCAAAAAGTTCTATTTTGGTTTCATCTGACCATATGACATTCTCCCAATCTTCTTCTGGATCATCCAAATGCTCTCTAGCAAACTTCACACGGGCCTGGACATGTACTGGCTTAAGCAGGGGGACACGTCTGGCACTGCAGGATTTGAGTCCCTGGCGGCGTAGTGTGTTACTGATGGTAGGCTTTGTTACTTTGGTCCCAGCTCTCTGCAGGTCATTCACTAGGTCCCCCCGTGTGGTTCTGGGATTTTTGCTCACCGTTCTTGTGATCATTTTGACCCCACGGGGTGAGATCTTGCGTGGAGCCCCAGATCGAGGGAGATTATCAGTGGTCTTGTATGTCTTCCATTTCCTAATAATTGCTCCCACAGTTGATTTCTTCAAACCAAGCTGCTTACCTATTGCAGATTCAGTCTTCCCAGCCTGGTGCAGGTCTACAATTTTGTTTCTGGTGTCCTTTGACAGCTCTTTGGTCTTGGCCATAGTGGAGTTTGGAGTGTGACTGTTTGAGGTTGTGGACAGATGTCTTTTGTACTGATAACAAGTTCAAACAGGTGTCATTAATACAGGTAACGAGTGGAGGACAGAGGAGCCTCTTAAAGAAGTTACAGGTCTGTGAGAGCCAGAAATCTTGCTTGTTTGTAGGTGACCAAATACTTATTTTC
The DNA here is from genome assembly GCF_034236695.1 of Oncorhynchus nerka. Lineage (NCBI taxonomy): Eukaryota > Metazoa > Chordata > Actinopteri > Salmoniformes > Salmonidae > Oncorhynchus > Oncorhynchus nerka. Next base: position 74,163,579 of record NC_088402.1, on the reverse strand, counting down.
CACCATACTTTGCAAATAAATTAATAAAAAATCCTACAATGTGATTTTCTGGATTTGTTTTCCTCATTTCGTCTGTCATAGTTGAAGTGTACCTATGATGAAAATTACAGGCCTCTCATCTTTTTAAGTGGGAGAACTTGCACAATTGGTGGCTGACTAAATACTTTTTTGCCCCACTGTATATATAGACTAATTATTTATATATATATATATATATATATATATATGGGGGATACGACCATTCCAGCTCTGCAGATTTTGCTGCGAAGAGACAGAATCATTAGATCACTTGTTTTGGTACTGCCCATATGTAGCTTGCTTTAAGGTTGCAGGTTCAGGAATGGCTGAAAAATTGCAACATTTACTTGGAGTTAACTCTGCAATTAGCACTGCTGGGTGATCTTAAAAGTCATAGTCAATCGATCAATAATATAATAATACTCTTAGTAAAGGTGTTTCTTTAATTTATAATCTGTAGAAACTATGAGAATAGAAAGGTTCAGAACTTTTGAAACAGCACAGTGGAAAAATATATGGCAGCTAGAAATCAAAACTGGATAGTCTACAGTGATAAGATGTGAGGGGTTGAAGTTTGGCTGAAGGCTGGGACTAAAAACAAACAATAGTTAACTAATGTAAAATATACTGTCCATGAAATGTATGTAGTATGTAAAAGCTGGAAGTGGAAGCATAAGTATTGTTGTCCATTAGTTTACTAGGGTTAGGGGAAAATAATAAAGAAGGAAATATATTTCAAAAATATATATTGGGAATGGAAATTATGCAGACAATTACATTGATAAAAGCCACAATCTATCTGCATTAAAATAAAAAAGGAGAATGAAAGGCTAAAAGTTCTATTTGAAAACCGTATTTAACTAACTTATTTTTGTTTATATTGCGGTGTAAGGGGGTAACACATCAGCAGTGGCATCTATTCAATGACTTCCTGATTGAGCCAAATGACAAGATAATCTTTGGTTACTCACTGAATCAACACATCAAATATCTTATCAATAAATGAGCACTTATCAATTCCTCAAATATAACAATGTGTTTGCATTTTGTTTTTGTTCATGTGTCTCAGGCTGAAGCAGCACAGTTTGATGTGAACTGGAAGCTTCCGGCCATCCTGTATTACGCCAAGAGAAACTACCACTCCAAATACGACCTACGCAGTAAGCCATCATTGTCTGTTACAGTTTCTTCATTTATCTGATCAGGGTCAACATGACCGTGGATTGCCATACATTTTACATACAGGATTTCATTTAAATCATATAAAATAAATAAGGTAATTTCAGCAGTAGATATTTCCTTTAGTGCATGCCACTCCACAACATAACCTTGACATCCTCTGTGAAAATGAGGGATGGTTGTGGTACTGTGTATGACTGCACTCATTACCTGTTTAAGAACATACCCACCCCGACACTTGATGCCTGTCTGTCTTCCCCAGTTAAGAACCCCATCGAGGCCAGTGTGCTGTTGACAGAGGCATCGCTGGCGCGGAAGCAGAGGAAGAGCCACGCCACGTTCATCCCCCTCATAGTCAGTGAGATGCCCCGGGTCGGGGACCTCGTGGGACTGGACGCTGAGTTTGTCACCCTCAACCAGGTCAGTCTGGCAGGTGTGATTGCTAGATTTAAAGTATACAGTGCATTCGGAAAGTATTCAGGCCCCTTGACTTTTCCCACATTTAGTTATGTTACAGCCTTATTCTAAAACAGATTAAATAGTTTTTTTTAGGGATGCACGATATATTGGTGAGCATATCGGAATCGGATGATTTTAGCTAAAAATGCCAACATCAAAGCTGATGTGCATATAATAATGTAAGTAGATGACATAACGACGCCACGAAAAATACAGCGCTACACAGAACAAAAGCAGAAAAATACTAAGCGTACACTTCCAACAACTAAACAAGTTCAAGTCCAGCAGTCATTTGAAACAGTAAGACAATTTCAGCGTGACAACTCAAAGGTGAAATCCATTAACTCCAAGATAATGGAATTTATTACCCTTGACAATCAACCATCTTCTGTTGTGGACGATGTTGGCTTTCGCCGACTGGTCGAGCCTCGGTACACACTTTTTTTCAGATGTTGCCCTACCGGAGTTACAGTATTGTTGAAACGTACATCTATGAGCTGCGTGTTATGGGTGTCACTGCTATTAGCTTCACGACTGACATTTGGACCAGCGATGTCAGCCCCATGAGCATGCTGAGTCTGACAGCACAGTGGGTTGATAAGGATTTCCTACTGAGGAAAGCCGTATTGCATGCTCATGAATGTGCTGGTTCTCATACCACTGCTGCCATTTCAATGGCATTTGAGAACATGTTTAAAACTTGGAAACATGAATACACTAGTTAGCGCCATTTGAACAACTGATTCGAGAAATAAGCTCATCAGCTGCGTCTGCAGCAGACGTGATACCCACTGTCATGGCATTGAAACGCCTGCTCAACAAAACTGCCAACACACCGTGGGGTTAAAATTTGAGGCTGTGAACAAGCGATTCGGTGGCATTCTCTCTGAGCCTCTTTACTGTGTTGCCACCATGCCCAATGCTAGGTAAAAGGACTGTTACTTCGTTGCAGACAAGAAACAGGGTTTCCTTGAAAAATTACATACACAGCTGGACAAGATGGAAACGGACACAGTGATAGTGCGTACCGAGGAAGAGGCATCATTTACATTTAAGTCATTTAGCAGACGCTCTTATCCAGAGCGACTTACAAATTGGTGCTTTCACCTTATGACATCCAGTGGAACAGCCACTTTACAATAGTGCATCTAGGTCTTTTAAGGGGGGGTGAGAAGGATTACTTTATCCTATCCTAGGTATTCCTTAAAGAGGTGGGGTTTCAGGTGTCTCCGGAAGGCGGTGATTGACTCCGCTGTCCTGGCGTCGTGAGGGAGTTTGTTCCACCATTGGGGGGCCAGAGCAGCGAACAGTTTTGACTGGGCTGAGCGGGAACTGTACTTCCTCAGTGGTAGGGAGGCGAGCAGGCCAGAGGTGGATGAACGCAGTGCCCTTGTTTGGGTGTAGGGCCTGATCAGAGCCTGGAGGTACTGAGGTGCCGTTCCCCTCACAGCTCCGTAGGCAAGCACCATGGTCTTGCATCACAGACAGACAGAGCTGAAACTTCACTGCTTGACATGTATGATGAAATCCTGGTTGAGAATGAAACAACTGAACAAATGAACAACGAAACAGCACAGCAAGTAAGTGAAAGAAATAGGTTTTGATGATGTTTTACTGGTAATGGGGACATAAGTAAATACCAACAAAATAACTTTTTGACAAAATAACTTTTCAATGTTATTGTGGTGTGTGTAACCTTTTATTTAACAAGGCAAGTCAGTTAAGAACAAATTCTTATTTACAATGACGGCCTACCCAGGCCAAACCCGGACGACGCTGGGCCAATTGTGTCACGGCCGGATGTGATACAGCCTGGATTTGAACCAGAGACTGTGGTGATGCCTTTTGCACTGAGATGCAGTGCCTTAGACCGCTGCGTCCATGTGTGTGTGTTAACTATTTAACTGTACTATAATGCTTAAAAGGATGAAAAAAATGTAAATATCAGTTATCGTTATTGTTTTTTTGGCAAGGAAAATATTAGATGTCAGTATCGGCCAAAAATGTAATATCGGTGCATCCCTCGTTTTTTTCCCCCCTCATCAATCTACACACAATACCCCATAATGACAAATCAAAAAAAGGTTTGTAGAATTTTCTGCAAATGTATTAAAAATAAAAAACTGCAACATCAAATGTACATAAGTATTCAGACCCTTTACTCAGTACTTTGTTGAAGCACCTTTGGCAGTGATTACAGACTCGAGATTTCTTGGGTATGATGCTACAAGCTTGGCACAACTGTAGTTGGGGAGTCTCTCCCATTTTTCTCTGCAGATCCTTTCAAGATCGGTCAGGTTCTGACTGAGCTCAATTGTCATGAAACGCATATACAGTGATGACTTTTTTGTCTCTTTTATACAAACTTTGAGAAATAACAAGGAGCGCCCATAATGTGTTTTGTGTGGGGAAGTGCTTAGTAATGAGTATCTGAAAACGAACAAATTAATAAAACGACACATCCTGACCAAACATCCAGGCAAAACATGACGGTAAACCCAGGGAGTTATTTCAGAACAGGGCAGAATGCTTCAGGACACAGTGCTTCGAAAGTGGAAAAGTAAGTCAACTAACAAGGCATTGTTGTCATTAACGTTAGCCCAAGCAAGCTAACTAGCTACTGATAGTGCATCCCTAAGAAACAGTACAGATGAAGATGGAAAATTTAGGCCTACTGTACATTTTACTGTAGAAATTATTGTTGAAAACAAGTTTAGGTTGGAACTGTTGCTGTTACAAGTAATAATTTTTATTCTGAACTGGAATAAACTGATTGAAGCAAGATGCTTTTTGAGACTAACACAGTTCTGGGTTGCTCATCTTCAGCAGGAAGCGGTCTCCTGCCTGACTGAGAAAGCAGTAGATGTTCAGATCCACTTTGGCACCACATACCTATGCAAGTCAGGGTTCTCAAGTACAGAAACAGTGTCAATGCTGAGCATCACCTCAGTGTTGCACTGTCAAAAACTGATCCCAGATTAGACCTGCTTGTTGAAAACCTTAACCAGCCACACACCTCTCATTAGTAGTGTGTGTGTGTGTGTGTTCTGGTCTACATCTGTGTGATGTGATCAATCAGTTTATTCCAGTTCAAAATAAAAAATATGCATTTTAACAGCAACAGTTCCAACCTAGACTTTCTATCAACAATAATTTATACAGTAAGATGTACAGTGAGATGTACAGTAGGCCTGGTTATTTTTATCTGTACTGTTACTTAGGGATGCACAAGCAAAAAGCCTGTGTGTGTTCTGTTAGACATCTGTGTGATGTGATCAATTTATTGTATTTTAACAGCAACAGTTCCAACCTAGACAGGTATGTAAGAGTGTTTTTAATGGGAAAAATAAATATTAGATTTATGGGTGTTTCATTATTATTTGTTTTTGTCTATATCCCTTTTTTTTAGGCATAAGGGCAATGAAATGTACCGATATTTACGCATAGTTGCATATTTTCCTAAGCTTGGGTCCCAGGAAAACAGAATTTCTCATTTGGGTCCCAGGCTGAAAAAGTTTAAGAACCCCTGCTCAAGGATATTCAGAGACTTGTCCTGGAGCCACTCCTGCATTGTCTTGGCTGTGTGCTTAGAGTTCTTGTCCTGTTGGAATGTGAACCTTCGACCCAGTCTGAGGTCCTAAGTGCTCTGGAGCAGGTTTTCATCAAGCATCTCTCTGTACTTTCCTCCGTTCATCTTTCCCTCGATCCTGACTAGTCTCCCATTCCCTGCAGCTGAAAAACATCCCCACAGCCTGATGCTGCCACCATCATGCTTCAGTGTAGCGATGGTGCCAGGTTTCCTCCAGACGTGACGCTTGGCATTCAGGCCAAAGAGTTCAATCTTGGTTTCATCAGACCAGAGAATCTTGTTTCTCATGGTCCTTTAGATGCCTTTTGGCAAACTCCAAGCGGGCTGTCATGTGCCTTTTACTGAGGAGGGGCTTCCATCTAGACACTCTACCATATAGGCCTGATTGGTGGGAGGGCTGCAGAGATGGTTGTTCTCTCATCTCCACAAAGGAACTCTAGAGCTCTGTCAGAATGACCATCGGGTTCTTGGTCACCTCCCTGACCAAGGCCCTTCTCCACCGATTGCTCAGTTTGGCCAGGCGGACAGCTCTAGGAAGAGTCTTGGTGGTTGCAGACTTCTTCCATTTAAGAAACTTTGAGGCCACTGTGTTCTTGGGGACCTTCAATGCTGCAGAATTTTTTTAGTACCCTTCCCCAGATCTGTGCCTCGAAAACAATCCTGTCTTGGAGCTCTACGAACAATTCCTTTGACCTCATGGCTTGGTTTTTGCTCTGCCATGCACTGTTAACTGTGGGACCTTATATAGACATGTTTTTGCCTTTCCAAATCATGTCGAATCAATTGACTGTACCACAGGTAGCAAAGGTCTGGATAATTATGAAAATAAGGTATTTCTGTAAAAAATATATATATATATTTGCAAAAATGTATAAAACCCTGTTTTCGCTTTGTCATTATGGGGTATTGTCTGTAGATACATTAGGAATTGATTTAATACGTTTTAGAATAAGGTTGTGACGTAACAATGTGGAAAATGTCAAGGGGTCTGAATATTTTCAGAATGCACTGTAAGTCAGAGTATGCTAGGTCAACAATGTATCTGGGTAGAAGGTTCCTTTAGGTACAGATCCGGGATCAGTTTTTCCTGCCCAGATCCTAACCTTAACCATTTAACAGGTGTATAATAGGGGCAGCTTCACCCTAGCAACATAGCAATGAGGATAATAATTAACTGTGATTCATCAAGGAGCTCTGCTTGGAGATCCACTGTTTAAATTCCCCCTTATGGACCGCATACTGTCTATATATAGGAGGAGGCAGAGCTAGGCAGCGACGGCACCAAGTCCACCATTAAGCCAAGTCAGATGTCTGTGGCACGGACCACCTGCGTGCGTGGTCAGGGTCCCAACGAGGGAGTACCGTTCATCGATGACTACATCTCTACTCAGGAGCAGGTAATGCAGCCCCTCTCGCCCTGGCAATAATAATGACTACTTTAACAGGATGGATGGATGTCCAGATAATTATTGCTATGCAGTAAAATCTGATGTGACAGCTTCCTAACAAAGCGACCTAGTTTTAACTAATCTTAGTTTTTAAAGTTTATTCTTCCTCGCTGTTTTGCTGGTGCAGGTGGTGGACTATCTGACCCAGTACTCAGGCATCAAACCAGGGGACCTGGATGCTAAGATTTCCTCTAAGCACTTGACCACTCTGAAGTCAACATACCTGAAGCTGCGCTTCCTCATTGACACCGGAGTATGCTTTGTAGGCCATGGTTTACAGAAGGACTTCCGGGTTATAAATTTGCTGGTAAATTTGTATACTTAATTTACCTGATTTTTAAATTGAACCAATTTTATCTGTGTTTCTATACCCCTGGCCGCAGTTTTAGTAAAGATTATGGGCTGGTTTCCCGGAGACAGATCAAGCCTAGTCCTGGACTAAAAGCATGCTCAATGGGGAATCTGCTGGCTGTTTAGCCTAGGACTAGTCTTTATATGTATCCAGGACACCAGCCCTATAGGTTAGCTAGATTAACAGTAGACAGGGTAATTTCAATGGAGGGAGTGTGGGAGCTCATTTTGATATACCTTGCTCAGGTGCTGAAGGATCAGGTAGTTGATACCGTCTACCTGTTCCATATGCCTCGTAAGAGGATGATCTCTCTGCGCTTCCTCGCCTGGTACTTTCTGGGTAAGAGCTTATACTCCTTCACCACTGTTTTGGTCATATAGAAATTACTACTTTAGTCTGCCATTTTCCAAATTCATCCATGTAACAACCAAATTGTGTGAATGGCAAACTTCTACTTCCTTCTCCGGACCTTAACATCCAAGGTGAGACCCATGACAGTATTGAGGACGCACGGACTGCCCTTGCTCTGTACAGGAAGTACCTGGAACTGAGTTGTGGAGGAGGGAACGACGAAGTCCGCAAAGTTCTGAAGGGACTCTATGAGAAAGGCCACAAGCTAGACTGGAAAGTCCCTGACTGTGACATAGGAGATGGTCAAGGTAGCCCAAAAAGTATGAAACTGGCATTGCATTAGAGGGTGTAATGTTGGTGGGATCTGGATATTATTGGGGGTAACTTTATTTTTATTAGCAGTATACGGGATCTATCAATCTTCGTTGATTGAATGTAGTCCCCTCAGTACAGTCTTCCCCTCAGTGAAGGGTCTGTGAAGAGTGCCTGAAGACATTCCTGCCAAACTGATTTAATCCTGGTGTTTAATCATTTCAATCAGCCTTTTATTTATTGTTAAAACCAGTACTCACAAGGTATTGACTCCCATAAAGTATGAAACTGGACAGGTTATCAACAAGAGCAGAATGCTGAAAGAGGTTGTGTCAGTGTCCCAACTTTCCACATAATCTTGCTTGCCTGTACAGTACTGATCTGATCTGACTCTGCCATTTACATTATTTGAAAAAGGACTGAACAGTTTTGATCTTCTCCAAAACAGAAGTCAAAACCATTTCTACTTTCATTTAGTATTTTTCTTTAGGTTTGTAAAGAGTGTTTGTCATTATGCTGTACATTATGCTGCTTACATGGGCAAATAATGTTAACATTTTGATAAACTTTTTATAGTGATGTTTTTTTTAAATAAAAGCTTAATATAGTACACTGAATTGTATATTCATATTTCTATTTTCTTCCTAATTCACATTTTATGATAAAGTGGGAGATAGACATTTAGCTTAAAAGCTAGAATCCTCAGTTGCTACATACACTTATACATTAATGATATATACGCATTGATTATTGAGGAATATAACTTTATTTATTTATTTCACCTTTATTTAACCAGGTAGGCAAGTTGAGAACAAGTTCTCATTTACAATTGCGACCTGGCCAAGATAAAGCAAAGCAGTTCGACACATACAACAACACAGGGTTACACATGGAGTAAAACAAACATACAGTCAATAATACAGTAGAAAAATAAGTCTATATACAATGTGAGCAAGTGAGGTGAGATAAGGGAGGTAAAGGCAAAAAAAGGCCATGGTGGCAAAGTAAATACAATATAGCAAGTAAAACACTGGAATGGTTGATTTGCAGTGGAAGAATGTGCAAAGTAGAGATAGAAATAATGGGGTGCAAAGGAGCAAAATAAATAAATTATGGATAGATAAGGTAGTTGTTTGGGCTAAATTATAGATGGGCTATGTACAGGTGCAGTAATCTGTGAGCTGCTCTGACAGCTGGTGCTTAAAGCTAGTGAGGGAGATATGTGTTTCCAGTTTCAGAGATTTTTGTACTTCGTTCCAGTCATTGGCAGCAGAGAACTGGAAGGAGAGGCAGCCAAAGGAAGAATTGGTTTTGGGGGTGACCAGAGAGATATACCTGCTGGAGCGCGTGCTACAGGTTGGTGCTGCTATGGTGACCAGCGAGCTGAGATAAGGGGGGACTTAGCAGGGTCTTGTAGATGACCTGGAGCCAGTGGGTTTGGCGACGAGAATGAAGCGAGGGCCAGCCAACGAGAGCGTACAGTTCGCAGTGGTGGGTAGTATATGGGGCTTTGGTGACAAAACAGATGGCACTGTGATAGACTGCATCCAATTTATTGAGTAGGGTATTGGAGGCTATTTTGTGAATGACATCGCCAAAGTCAAGGATTGGGGTATGTTTGGCAGCATGCGTGAAGGATGCTTTGTTGCGAAATAGGAAGCCAATTCTAGATTTAACTTTGGATTGGATATGTTTGATGTGAGTCTGGAAGGAGAGTTTACAGTCTAACCAAACACATAGGTATTTGTAGTTGTCCGCATATTCTAAGTCAGAGCCGTCCAGAGTAGTGATGTTGGACAGGCGGGGAGGTGCAGGCAGCGATCGGTTGAAGAGCATGCATTTAGTTTTACTTGTATTTAAGAGCTATTGGAGGCCACGGAAGGAGAGTTGTATGGCATTGAAGCTCGCCTGAAGGGTTGTTAACACAGTGTCCAAGGAAGGGCCAGAAGTATACAGAATGGTGTCGTCTGCATAGAGGTGGATCAGAGACTCACCAGCAGCAAGAGCGTCATCATTGATGTATACAGAGAAGACAGTCGGTCCAAGAATTGAACCCTGTGGCACCCCCATAGAGACTGCCAGAGGCCCGGACAACAGACCCTCCGATTTGATACACTGAACTCTATCAGAGAAGTAGTTGGTGAACCAGGCGAGGCAATCATTTGAGAAACCATTTTAAATATGCTTCATGAACTTATTTCAACTGTCATACCCCAGCAGAACCAAAAATATAAGGATGTTTTACACCAATGTTTTTAAACAATGTGAAATTTAAACCAACACTATATAGCCTCAAAACATGGTTAAAAAATGATGTTGATATCATTGATCGGCAGACTCAATAGCCTCGGTTTCTCGGATGACTGCCTTGCCTGGTTCACCAATTACTTTGCAGACAGAGTTCAGTGTGTCAAATCGGAGGGCATGCTGTCCGGTCCTCTGGCAGTCTCTATGGGGGTGCCACAGGGTTCAATTCTCGGGCCGACTCTTTTCTCTGTATATATCAATGATGTTGCTCTTGCTGCGGGCGATTCCCTGATCCACCTCTACGCAGACGACACCATTCTATATACTTTCGGCCCGTCATTGGACACTGTGCTATCTAACCTCCAAACGAGCTTCAATGCCATACAGCACTCCTTCCGTGGCCTCCAACTGCTCTTAAACGCGAGTAAAACCAAATGCATGCTTTTCAACCGATCGCTGCCTGCACCCGCATGCCCGACTAGCATCACCACCCTGGATGGTTCCGACCTTGAATATGTGGACATCTATAAGTACCTAGGTGTCTGGCTAGACTGCAAACTCTCCTTCCAGACTCACATCAAACATCTCCAATCGAAAATCAAATCTAGAGTCGGCTTTCTATTCCGCAACAAAGCCTCCTTCACTCACGCCGCCAAGCACCCTAGTAAAACTGACTATCCTACCGATCCTCGATTTCGGCGATGTCATCTACAAAATGGCTTCCAACACTCTACTCAGCAAACTGGATGCAGTCTATCATAGTGCCATCCGTTTTGTCACCAAAGCACCTTATACCACCCACCACTGCGACTTGTATGCTCTGTCGGCTGGCCCTCGCTACATATTCGTCGCCAGACCCACTGGCTCCAGGTCATCTACAAGTCCATGCTAGGTAAAGCTCCGCCTTATCTCAGTTCACTGGTCACGATGGCAACACCCATCCGTAGCACACGCTCCAGCAGGTGTATCTCACTGATCATCCCTAAAGCCAACACCTCATTTGGCCGCCTTTCGTTCCAGTACTCTGCTGCCTGTGACTGGAATGAACTGCAAAAATCGCTGAAGTTGGAGACTTTTATCTCCCTCACCAACTTCAAACATCAGCTATCCGAGCAGCTAACCGATCGCTGCAGCTGTACATAGTCTATTGGTAAATAGCCCACCCATTTTCACCTACCTCATCCCCATACTGTTTTTATACTGTTTTTTTTATTTTATTTATTTATTTACTTTTCTGCTCTTTTGCACACCAATATCTCTACCTGTACATGACCATCTGATCATTTATCACCCCAGTGTTAATCTGCAAAATTGTATTATTCGCCTACCTCCTCATGCCTTTTGCACACATTGTATATAGACTGCCCATTTTTTTTCTACTGTGTTATTGACTTGTTAATTGCTTACTCCATGTGTAACTCTGTGTTGTCTGTTCACACTGCTATGCTTTATCTTGGCCAGGTCGCAGTTGCAAATGAGAACTTGTTCTCAACTAGCCTACCTGGTTAAATAAAGGTGAAATAAAAATAAAATAAAAAAATAAATTGATGAGTCCTTGCATCCACAGCCCTGTCTGAATTTGAGAGGGGTTACATTTCTCCAGGCCTATTGTTTTTTTTACCAAAACAGAGGTGGGGTAACCCATGTTTCACTTTGAGGGCTAATTATCCCATATATTGTAGTGTAGTGCGACATTGTGTGACGGCACGAGTTTATAGCACCCCCTGCTTGACCATACTTGGAAATGATTGCTTCTGTAATTCCAGGTGAGACGGGTGTAATCATTCATCTTGAATAGGTCAACGCAGGCTACTTCCAGTCTGCTTGTCTGACCATAATAAACCATTGAAAAGTTTTCTTCAAACAGAAACTCTTTCTTGGCCTAATTTTACAATGTCCAATACGTTTTTGTTAGCTACCCTACATTTGTGCAGGAACGATGGGAGGTAGGCTATTTACTTTTGCAGCTTTTGAAAATGTTTTTCTGGAGCAAGTAAAAATTTGATTTTTATTGGTTAACGCTTCACAGAGTTGCAATTTAAATGAGTAGACACTGGGTGAACGTATTTATAAATGTTAAATGTTAAATGAATTAGACCTAAAACGTGCTATTTGGGTTATTGGACGGGATCCTGCGATGACGACCACCCAACGTTTCATTAGCCGTGCGCTAACCCGTGCTGTTACGTCATCCGTGTCTCTATTGTGATGTATGAGATTAGGTGGTTTTCAATGTCCGAAAATGGCTAATCACACGGTCATCATTTTCTACAAGACAGGTCATGAGGCAGTCGATCAGCAGAGATCTTACCAGCCAGCCACCCTACTCAGTAGACCCCTAGATCATACAGTAGACCCCGTCTCGACAATTATGATCGGACAGAAGAACAAAGTAAATCCTGTATTTCTCTACCCTAGAATATCCCATAGCCAAATATCCAGTCCATAATAATGCCAATGGACTTTTCGACTGCAATCAATTTAGTCGCCATATGCTTATTAATGTTTTAGGATACGTTTAGCAGATTATGTCCTTATTAAGCCGCATACAGACAGTCCGCGAAAACGCTGCTGCCTCTATTCGTTTTCAAGTGAAAATATATTTCTCAAGCGGCAGAGAAAAATGACCAACACGTGCGGCAGTAGTTGTGCTCGGTAGCTAGCTGCGCCTTCGATGCCGCTGGGTGGGAGGCAAATCTGCCGCTGGCTTTCCATAGAAACCAATTGAGGGGGCTACGTTTTATTTCGTTGTGTGTAGACCATTGCATGCTCAAAAAAGGTGCTAGTTAATATAGCCTACCAAATAAGGGTTATTAATTTGCATCTGTAGGAGAACACTTTGGATAACCTTTTATAAAGGTTCTATGTATAACCATCCACAACTAGATCTAACTTAATTGGAGGGTTCTATGATTCCCATACAGGGACAAATCAAAGAACCATAAGGGGTTGATATTGTTGCTGTGTGGGAACCGTTTTTGGTGCAATGTAGAACCTTTTTTTTTAGACCCATAGAGGGTTCTTTGATTTGTCCCTTTAGGCTAGTGTAGGGGAATGTTTTTTCATGCTATGTAGAACCAATTTTTGAAGAACCATAAAGGTTATTTGGGTTGTCATTGTAGGAGAACCGTTTTGCTGCTATGTAGAACTTATTTGGAACAAATTTAATTAAGGGGACTATTTGATATCTACAAGGAAACCCTTTCTGGTGCTATGTAGTGAGAACCCTCTTATGAAAAACTCTATTCTGGGTTCCAGGTAGAACCAATAACGTGTTCTATCTGGGACTGAACTAGAATTGCATTATCTGAATACTATTTACATTTAGCAGAATGGCGTATCCATAATTACACTTGAGGAGTTTAACCCTTTTGGAACCGTTTTTTCTAAACTGTAGTAGATCATTTATTTCACATATGCAATCCATTCTCTCTTCTCTTCATCTACAGCGTAATAGTCTAAGGCGTAGCAGTCGCCGTGCCATGCAGGTGAGGTTGCTGTATGCTAGCATGCTTTTTCCATGCAGTCTGTTAACATCTGTTGCAACGATGCATCATACCATTAGGCCTATATTCAGCTGAGACCCAACTATACTGATGATTCTACATAGAGGATGCTTTTAAGTCCATGGCAGGATAATCCTTTTTTTGTTATGACAATCCCAAATGGCACTCTATTCCTTATATAGTGCACTACTTTTGACCAGGACCCATAGGGGAATAGGGTGCTATTTGGGACAGTTTATTTAATTTAATAAGGGTACAGGAAATACAATTATGTCCACAGGCCACGTTGACCTACCCTGAGGTGATCGTTCAGAGTGTGGAGATGGCATCGGTCAGTCGGAGAGACATCTCCTCTTCGATCAGCAACAACACCTACAACCGATACTTGCTGGAGAAACAACAGAAGATAGGTTTGAAACACTTAGATGTTGGTAGCCCTTAAAACTCGTACCCATATATGTGTTTGAAAATGGCTGATTTGGGCACTGATAATCGCCTAAATTGGAACGCAGTGGCTATTCAGTAAAATACTATAAATTACGTCAGAGCTCAGGCTCTAAGCTTCACAGCGCAGAATGCGGACGCAACTAAGTGACCCCCATCCCTCCCGGTAATTGTGCAATGTTTGCACCTTTTTCGTTGTCTGAGTGAGGGAAATGCTGTAAATTAAGAGGGCTCAATGTATTTTGAAAGATGAGAAGTTCAGGATTATAATAAATATTGCTTTGATGTCCTATAAGCAAGTCAAACACCCGAGTCCAAATGTGCACTTGACATTTCCATATCATAAAACTGATGTCATATACAGTGTCAACGTTTATGATCACTATGTTTGATGTAGTTACAAGATGACATACCGTGGTACCCTGGGTTGTTCTGAACAGAATGAGCCTATGTTTGTCTATTGTGGAGCCAATTTCCTGTGGAACACGTATCTGAATGCATGCATGACTCCTTTCAATGCGCATCAAAATCATGATTTGTTTCTCTGAATTGCCCTGTGAAAGCCTAACACTGTAAGATTGTATTTTATAACTTAGCTAGTCATGTTGGCAATAGAACAATATTTCAAATGATGCCCACCTGACCCATGGGCTGTTTTTTTTGATTGCGTAAACAACAACAGTAATCGTATGATGGTGGGGATGCAAGGTTGTGTTCAAAACAACTACAAGTGTGTTTGCTCTAGTTCATTTGAGCGATTAAAGTGCATTGAAATTACTTAGGAACTTTGCACTTTTTGGAGAAGTGTGTGTCCACTTGGAGATACCAGTTAGTCCTCTCACTCAAACCCATTGTTTTGTCATGTTGCACCTACTCCACATTTTCCAGGAATATTCTTTCTTATTTTCAGATTTCGTAATCAAGAAACGCAGCGAAAAGTAAAGTAAATATAAAATGCACATGTAAAGTGTTGGTTTGATGAGCTGAAATGTTGCTGAAAAGTTTTCCATATGAACAAAGCTTATTTCTCTCAAATTTTGTGCACAAATTTGTTTACATCCCTGTTAGTGAGCATTTCTCCTTTGCCAAGAGAATCCATCCACCTGACAGGTGTGGTATATCAAGAAGCTGATTAAACAGCATGATAATTACACAGGTGCACCTTATACTGGGGACAATAAAAGACCACTCTAAAATGTGCCGTTTTGTCACATAGCACAATGCCACAGATGTCTCAAGTTTTGAGGAAGCGTGCAATTGGCATGCTGAATGCAGGAATGTCCACCGGAGTTGTTGCCAGAGAATTGAATGTTAATTGCTCTACCATAAGCCACCTCCAACGTTTTAGAGAGTTTGTCAGTACGTCCAACCGGCCTCACAACTGCAGACCAAGTGTAATCACCCCAGTCCAGGACCTCCACAACCTGCTTTTTCACCTGTGGGATCGTCTGAGCCCAGCCACCCAGACTGGTGAAACTGGGTTTGCACAACCAAAGAATTTCTGCACAAACTGTCAGAAACCGTTTCAGGGAAGCTCGTCGTCCTCACCAGGGTCTAGACCTGACTGCAGTTCGGCGTTGTAACCGACTTCAGTTGGCAAATGTTGACCTTCGATGGCCATTGGCAAGGGATCGGTGGCGGCTGGTGACGATGACCGCCGAGCACCACCCGAACAGGCGGGGGAGCCAACTTCGGCGGGAGTCGTAACAGCCTTTGTCAAGTACTTGTTACACTGTAAAGATTAAACATCTAATCAACTTCATTGTTGGGCTTACAGAGTTGGTTTGGTTCCAGAAGACAGGGAAGAAATCAACTCTGACTGTCGGAGCAACCAGTCCAACACCTGCTGTGTTCAATGTCACTAAGGGTCTATCTGACAAGTAAGGTATTTTTTACATATCCTTTGTGGTTCAGGGTTGGTATGATGCCGACGGATCCCCAGCAGTTGTCAATTTATGAAGTGCATATACACATTAGGCCTACAACAGAGCCATAGATTGATATGGCTCTGGCTGTATTGAAGTTGCATTGCACACATGATCAGATCTGACAACGCCTGGTTGTTTTATTGTCTCAGGATGTATCATATTGAAGTGGATCCTTAGACTTTCAAATAAAATCAAATGTTATTTGTCACACACACATGGTTAGCAGATGTTAATGCGAGTGTGGCGAAATGCTTCTGCTTCTAGTTCCAACAGTGCAGTAATATTCAACACTTCTCCAGGCGTTGTGAGATCTGATCATCTGTGCAATGCAAATGCCATATGATCAGAGCTTTATATAGGCTATGTAGAAATCTATGGCTCTGTTGTAGACCTGGAACATAGCCATTTTAATGATTTTTATTGACCAGCGATATGTGAGTAAAGACCTTTAAACAGGTCAACATTCACAAGGCCGCTGGGCCAGACGAATTACCAGTACGTGTACTCCGAGCATGTGCTGATGTAACAGTATATTAGACCGTCCCTTCGCCCATACCCGGGCGCGAACCAGGGACCCTCTGCACACATCAACAACAGTCACCCTCGAAGCATCGTTACCCATCGCTCCACAAAAGCCACGGCCCTTGCAGAGCAAGGGGAACCACTACTTCAAGATCTCAGAGCAAGTGACGTCACCGATTGAAACGCTATTTAGCGCACACCACCGCTAACTAAACTAGCCGTTTAACATCCGTTACACTGACCAACTGTCAAGTGTCTTCACTGACATTCTCAACCTCTCACTGTCTGAGTCTGTAATACCAACATGTTTCAAGCAGACCACCATAGTCCTTGTGCCCAAGAACACTAAGGTAACCTGCCTAAATGACAACCGACCCGTAGCACTCACGTCTGTAGCCATGAAATGCTTTGAAAGGCTGGTCATGGCTCACATCAACACCATTATCCCAGAAACCCTAGACCCACTCCAATTTGCATACCACAGATGATGCAATCTCTATTGCACTCCACACTGCCCTTTCCCACCTGGACAAAAGGAACACCTGTGTGAGAATGCTATTAATTGACTACAGCTCAGCGTTCAACACCATAGTGCCCTCAAGGCTCATCACTGAGCTAAGAACCCTGGGACTGAACACCTCGCTCTGCAACTGGATCCTGGACTTCCTGACGGCCCGCCCCCAGGTGGTAAGGGTAGGTAACAACACATCCGCCACGCTGATCCTCAACACGGGGGCCCCTCAGGGGTGCGTACTCAGTCCCCTCCTGTACTCCCTGTTCACTCATGACTGCACAGCCAGGCATGACTCCAACACCATCATTACATTTGCTGATGACACAACAGTGGTAGGCCTGATCACCGACAACGATGAGACAGCCTATGGGGAGGAGGTCAGAGACCTGACCATGTGGTGCAAGGACAACAACCTCTCCCTCAATGTGATCAAGACAAAGGAGATGATTGTGGACTACAGGAAAAGGAGGACCGAGCACGCCCCCATTCTCATCGACGGGGCTGTAGTGGAGCAGGTTGAGAGCTTCAAGTTCCTTGGCGTCCACATCACCAACAAACTAACATGGTCCAACCACACCAAGACAATCGTGAAGAGGGCTCAACAAAACCTATTCCCCCTCAGGAGACTGAAAAGATTTGGCATGTGTCCTCAGATCCTCAAAAGGTTTTACAGCTGTACCATCGAAAGCATCCTGACGGGTTGCATCATTGCCTGGTGTGGCAACTTCTCAGCCTCCGGACAGCAAGGCACTACAGAGGGTGGTGCATATGGCCCAGTACATCACCGGGACCAAGCTTCCTGCCATCCTGGACCTTAATACCAGGCGGTGTCAGAGAAGGCCCAAAAAATTGTCAAAGACTCCAGCCACCTTAGTCATAGACTGTCCTTTCTGCTACCGCACGGCAAGCGGTACTGGAGTGCCAAGTCTAGGTCCAAGAGGCTTCTAAACAGCTTCTACCCCCA